>NC_030428.2:13770000-14135833 GCF_001660625.3 Ictalurus punctatus | reverse complement strand
TAATCATGCAGCTGTCAATATTGTGTTAAGTCAAAAACAGGGCTCTAGCCAAAAAAATCTATTAAGGAGCCATTGGCTGTTAATAAATAAATAAATAAATAAATAAACAGGCACCAAATTATTTTTTAAAGTGCCGGATAAGAATGAACTTACAGTTAAAATTTTTAAAACATGTACTTTCAGTCATCCTGTCGTGTGTACGTCTGGCCTCCTTTTGCAGTGTCAGCATTTTCATCCAAGTTCACTTAAAGTGGGAACTGAACATCTTGTAGTTCACATACACTACACAATGCTTGTTTTCTCACGGTCTCTTTCTTGAAATGGTTCATTCTGGTAATGAAATCTGTTTTCCCCACTATTTCTCTGCCTGCTTTGGAACAAAAGTCTCAAAACATTTTCTGCGTGTGATGATCATACCTGAGCCTTGCAAAGTCATGAATCCATGAAGTCTTAAAATGCCTTTCTTCACTTTTACTTGGGCTTTCAAAGATGATCCTCTGTGTCTCCGTAGTTTTCTCTCTCTCTCATGCAGGCACAACTGGAGCCTGCTTTTTTATTAGCAGGTGTGCTATCAGCACTGGTGTTTGACAGAGATGAGGATTGTTTGAAAAAGTCTGATATTTTTCGTTTTGACATGTCTTTCAGACGCGGAAATCTGATCCTCGCTTTTCCCCGTGCCTATTATAGCACTCTGGTTGAATTTAAACTCTGTGAAACTGCTTTTTTCCCCACTTCTGAAACATTCATGCACAGCGTCTCATTTTATTACTTCAACACAGCAAATTATGTGACAGGCTACTCCTCACAGAACACATAATTAAAAAGACATTACCTGCAAATTTTTTAATCAAAACATTTAATTTCTGTGGTTTTAAATGAAAAAAAAATGTAATCCTGATAGTATTCCCTTTTTTTTTTTAACAAAATGTACCTGTAATCTGATCGGATTGCAATTACCAGTTTTTTGTATCCTGATTACGTAACACCGTTACATGTATTCCAAGCGTGCCCAGAGCCCAAACCGTTGAACCACCACTGCACCAACATACAGTACATTATGGCACAGTTGCGTGATTAATCTGACTCTAGAACTGTCCATACTTATGTTGGTTTCTTATTACATGATGGTGTCCGTGACTTCTCTGAATGTTGTTGGGTGGTAACATTTGGCACATAACGTTAGTTTAACAATGGACAAGCTTCATTGCCTGATACACCATTTGTTCGAATTTAGTTTGAATATATTTTCAAATTCTCAGTTGTCTGACTTGAGTGATAACTCTGTAATGATTGCATTGTCCAGGTGATTGTCTACCCTGTCAATACTCTTGGAATGCTGACAAAATGGTAACCAAAATCATCAAAAGTACTTACTGTATGTAACAGAAATGCACAGTCATGGATTTGGGACTGTGCTGCACCAGTGTGTGTTTCTGATATCCACCTGCCTCACACTCTGTTATTCCCTATGTCCCAGCCTCTCCCGCTGCAGTACCAGTGTCTCTTTCACTGTTGACTTGTGCTCTATTGCTCTCCACTCAGCCTTTGATCATGTTTATTAAAGTTATTACTCTTAGTGTTTTATGGTGCACCCCGCATTTTTTATGCTGAAAATGAGCCACTCTCCAGCTTGTTGTAATAAAGACTAAAAAAAAAAACCTTTAGTGCATTGTGTTGTGAATAGAACATTGAATTATGCATCCTTTCATGTAATACCTACTATACACTCTTGAATGAAGAAATTTGAGTAGAAACTAACAATAAGCTTGTTTGTCTTCCCCATCCTCCATCCCCCTCCCCCCCCCTATCCAACTCCAGAGACCAATATGTGTAAAAATATCTGATTGGCATTGAAACCTTCTAGCCGTTAATTTGTGGTTGGTCATTTGCAGTGTCATTTGTGTGAATGTACGAATTCGTGGGCAATTCTTGTCTATGCTAAGGGGAACCTAACTAAACTAACAAAAGCTAAACTAACATCCAACCACTCCTACAGCTGCTATTTGCCTAAAGTTTACAAAGCTATGAAGGAGGGTTTGATCTCCAAGGATTTTGTATTGGAGATGCAGTACATTCCTTTTTTTCTTTCTTTCTTTCTTTTTTAAATAAATATTCTTAGCTAAAGGCTAGTTCACACTATACATGACTTTCAGCGTCGGCAGATCGCTGTGCTGTTCACACTACACGACTTGTTGCATTGGCATCAGGAGTCTTGAAACGTTGTGGTGTTCACACTACATGGTTGCTCGGTGACAGGGGGTCACACACTACACGATCTGACAATGACTCTGTCACCCGTTGACTCTTGTCTGGTGTCCAAACTACATTTTGTCACGAAAACACACACAAGAAGTGACACAGATATATGATGTGAAAACTACGTGCAAAACAGGAGTTGTTTATTTAAAGATGGATGTAGGACAGAAACAAGTGGTGTGAGCTGTTTGTGCGATGATTTGTGCTGAAGAAACCTCAAAAAAGAAAAGACAACGAAAGTAGATATAAGAATGGATTAGCACACGCGGGGTACCCTTTGTGATTTAGCATGCCAAATATCTGTGTGGCCTTGGTGACGCCTCGGCAATGTGTCGGTGGGGATCGGCGAGGCGTTGTTGAGTAGTTCACACATAACGATCGAGTGCCGATTGCTCGGCAACTTGCGAATCAGCTTTAAATCGTGTAGTGTGAACTAAGCTTAAGAGGAATCTACTAATCCCACAACATGGTGTTTCTCTCTCAGTAAGAGTTCCAATACATTCCTTTTAGAAAGCTAAGAACTGATTTTAAGAGGCTATACCGTGTCTATTGTACAGAATACTGGTAGCTGGTAAACCATCCTTCTTAGCTTTGTACAAGGTGTCCACAGATCCTTAAAATGTCTTAAATTCCTTAATGTAGAAATAAGGCCTTAATTGGCATTAAAATGTCTGCAGTTCAAGCCCCAGCACCGCCAAGCTGCCACGGTTGGGCCCTTGAGCAAGGCCCTTAACCCTTCCTGCTCCAGGGCTCTGACCCGAACTTACTAACAAGCTGGGATATCGAAGAAAAGAATTTCACTGTGCTGTAATGTATGTCTGACCAGTGACCATATATTCTTCAG
This sequence comes from Ictalurus punctatus, assembly GCF_001660625.3. Classification (NCBI taxonomy): domain Eukaryota; kingdom Metazoa; phylum Chordata; class Actinopteri; order Siluriformes; family Ictaluridae; genus Ictalurus; species Ictalurus punctatus. Next base: position 14,132,733 of record NC_030428.2, on the reverse strand, counting down.
TGTTTAAGAGTGGCTCGGTTCACAGTAAACATCACTCCACACCAACTTCATCTCTGTCTGAGCTGTGAGTTTGAGTCGCCTATAACATGCATTTAGACACAGCATGCACCAGATTCACTTTGGTTTTATGTTAGCGTAATCTTAAACATTTTTTTGAGCAGAGGTTTACAGCATTTCACCTGATTAGTGATGAAAAAAGTATATATATATATATATATAAAGCTATATATATATATATATAGCACTGAATAATATGTAATAATATGTAGTAATAATAATAATATTCATTATATATTATATTTTCAATATCAAATTATATATTTTATGTGTATATATATATATATATATATATATATATATATATATATATATATATATATATATATATTTTTATATATATGTGTGTGTGTGTGTGTGTGTGTATATGTATATATATATATATATATATATATATATATATATATATATATATATATATATATATATATATATATATATATAATTCCTCAGTGTGTGTCCGTAAACGTGATTCCGGCACTGTGATCGCTCTTTGTGTGCCAGGGAAAGTGTGTCATCAGCATGCTGGCCTCAGCTCAGGTATCCTTCAGCAAGGTCATTCTTTGTGCTGAATCCCAAATACAGATTCCAAAGAGTTACGCTCCTTCTCCCCTTGTCTTTCTCTTCCTCTTCCTCTCCCTCCCCCTCACTCCTTTACTCACTTCCTTCATCCTTTCTATCTCATCACCCCTCCCCCGTTTCTTCTCTTCTCCATGCCTGGTTTCTTCCTCTACCTCACACCCTCCTACTCTCTTGCACTCTCTCACCCCACCTCTCCATCTCTGCTGCAGATGCAGTTCCCATAGCAACCAGTCAATCCATGCTCGACTGATATTAGTCCATTAGTAAGATATCCAGGCAAAGAATGCTAATGGCACATCTAGTGTGTTTGTGTGCGTGTATGTGGTCTTTAAATAATTCAGTTTTCAAATAATCAGCTAATTGAATGCCCTTTAATGTAAATACAAGTTTGAGTGGTCAGTTAGGTTTATACTGCAGTTCTCACAAGGCTTGATTTAGGTCAGAGTGGCATTCCCTACATCAAGCTGGTCTTACTCTATCAACATATTGGTTCAGAACAATACATAATTTGCTGTGGTTGCTGACATGTACTATACATCATTACAATCTGTTGTTATCTGTGGTTGCTCACATGTATTCATGTCCTTCCGTTCACCCACTGACTCCTATATTTATTTACTCCTTCATTTATTTGTTGAAAGTGTGGTGATTTTCCATTGATATATCTTTGTGTGTGTGTATGTGTGTGTGTGTGTGTGTGTGTGTGTGTGTGTGTGTGTGTTGGGTTGGTGGTGGAGGGGAATTGGAAAAGCTTTGGTGTTGCTGAGCCGGGTTTAGCGCATGTGTGTATGAATATGACCTACTTTCTCGAACCCCTGCATCAGTACACCTCTGCTTCTTTCTCCCTCATGCTCTGCATCAAAACCAGCCAGAAACAGAAACACGGCACTGATAGGCCACTACATCTCATGCAACCTGAATTCATCTTTTCCTTGTATGTGTGTATCTAACAAGGCAGTTGTTACCAACTTTGTGCCTTTTCCTTATCCCTCTAAGACAGAGGTTCTCAACCTTTTGTAACTAAAGCACCCCCCAAGCCTCCCCTATCATGTGGCAACCCCCCCCCCCCCCCCCCCAAATATTGGTGGAGACCAGGTATAATGATTATCTATTCCATATAAAATCTATATATACCTAAACTATAATCTGTTTTAGATAGATAGATAGATAGATGGATAGATAGATTTTTGCTTTTGTGTTTTTGTACTTTTTAAAAAATGAATTTTAATAACTTATGGGTTTTTTCTTATGACTTTTTAAAAACTATATAACGGACAGGTATGGAATGTGAATGATCAAAAATGTTTATGAACACTATAACTACTTTGAACAAGAGAGCTAGGCTGTAATAACGTGTACTATTTTACATATAAAACATGTTGCATTCCATTTATCTTGCATCCTAAAAACATTCACATACGTATTATGTAAATTGGGATGAAGGGCGCGTCTCATTATCCATGACACTGTTAAATCTCCGACTCTCAGACACTCACTGAACAGAGCAGACGCAGAGAGAAGTGTGAGTGCAGCGTGAAAGCAAGACCTCGCACGTGCAGAACAGTACTGACGACATTTGGAAAGTTGCTAAGGTTTGTTCAAAAAGTCGCTAGATGTCCTGTCTGTGTTTTTGGGGTTTTTTGCTCTTGAAAACAATTTGCGCCCCCCTTCCACCCCCCGGGTTGAGAACCACTGCTCTAAGACATTATCACTTCTCCTGCAGTCTGTTTCTGCCTCCTACTCCATCCATCATTGCATTTTATTCCACTACCAGTCTACAGCACCAGCCATTAATCAGTCTCGTTAACATAGATGGATTCTGTCATTAGTGAAAGGATGTTGGAATAGATTGAAAGATTGAGCTGCTAGTCATAGATGAATTCAGAACGAAGTGGTAATACAGACACTCCTCTTGCATTTAACATTATTGATTTCTTTCATCTCTTTTAGCATATCAAGTATCGTAATTCACAAGCATTTTTCAACCCAACAACTACCTACCTATCTGTCTTAAAGTCTTAAACTAATTAAAGTAAGTGCGGTTGTTCATGCAGTCAATAATGTTTTATGCAAAACACCCAAACTGCAACATATTCAGACTCTACATATTTGGTGTTTGGGTTTTTAATACCAGTTTCCTCCAGGCTTCCCAGTTTCATCCCACCTCTCAAAACCATGCCAGTAGGTGGATGAACTACACTACACTGCCCATAGATATGAATAAGTGTTTGACTGTGTTGTGTCCTGCAGTGGACTGGCATCCGATCCAGGTGTGGCAAGCATTTGCATTGTGTTTATGTTGTGAACTTCTTGATAAATGACTGCAAACCCGCAAAGTAGGTCCTAAATCTGTTGGAGCAGTTCACTGAGAGGAAAGTGGCGAGAGCTAGAGAGCTCACACTAAGGAGAAGAGAGTTATCAAGAGGGTGGAGTAGGGTTCTTCTTCTTCTTCATCTTCATCATCATCATCATCATGGTGGTAGTAGTAATAGTCATAGTAGTCTTAATAGTAGTAATAAATAACTGTATTTGACTGTTGTTTTTAGTGCTTGAATTGTAGTTTGTTAGGGTTTTTCATTAAAACAATACAGATATTTCAGATATTTGCAATAGATCCAGTTTCTGAACAGATTACGTCTAGACAGTTGGGTTTGGGTGTGCTGTAAAATGCTTTCATTATTTCTTCAGTTCAAGGTATTTTTAAGCTATAAACCTTAATTTGTATTCGTGGAGTTGTGACTACTGACAGCCCATGGATACCACAACAATTTAGGACAAGCGCTATTAACTGGAATAAATTCTGATTACACTTCTCCAGCATGAATTAATGTCAAATAAAAATTAAATAAGAGTTAGAAAATCTATGAAGGTAAATCAAATGAAAGCCATATATATTTGTTCATTTTGCATTGTTTATTGCAAATAGGTGTCATAATCTCCATTTCATTCTATGCAAGTTGTCCAGTGCACCAGTCTCCGGATTCCTCTAGAACGAAATTCAGTTCAGTTCTAATTTATCTCGCAGTTTTAAGGATTTTTTATTTTTGACTCACCCTCGTATCGTCTTTCCTAAGACCTTCGTTGTTAGAATGAAGAATTTCAATTTGTATAATATATTTAAATATTTATAACATTTCAAGACCTTGGATTTTTTTCAGTTCTTGGAATTTTAAGATTCTGTCTTACTCTTTTTTTTTGTCAATGTTGATTTAATATTAGAAATATGTAATTTACAATATATTGCTTTTTATTGCTATTTAGCTGCACATCCTTGGGATTACAGAGCTTTGAGTGGAGGTAAACACATGAATAGAAAATAATTTGTAGTGATAACCACCATTCTCTGCTAATATGAGGCATAGAACAGAAAACAATCTAAGGTATTGCTTTAAACACACCAGCAGAAAACACTCAGCCTTTCAGCAGAGTAGATGTTTTTGATGTTGACACAGTTAATGATTATTATTATGACTAGACAGTATCTATTTAAAAAATCCCTTTGGGAATTAAAAGCATTTTGTGCTGACTGAGACGATTACAACTGAGGGAGGATGTACATGTGCTCTTTTTTTGGTGGGTTGAGGGGACAGATTGTCTCGTGTACAAAAAGCTGTGAATAACGTGTGTTCCTTGTTCTTGTTCGAAGAAAGAAACTCTTATCTGGTAGCTCACAATATGAGCACGAGTTTGAGCTACAGTTCCAGTGAATCTACTCACAGGTTAAATCCCATCAGTGTGTATTTAAAACCTTGAGTGTAGATAATTCACCACACCTTGTGATGAACTTAATGTAGCTGTGCTCACACAGAGCCATGATTTTGCCTCTCCAAATTTTTTTTTTTATTATTATCCCTTTAAAATGCATATGCTCTGTTTTAACTTCTTTGCAGGGTCTGTATATGCATAATGCTGATGTACAGGCTCCCCCAATGCTTAGATCTTCTATAGGGGGCACAGTCAGTGTTTTGCTTAGATTTATTTATTTTTATTTGTGCATTGCTTTACTGCAAAGCTCGCTGTATCACTCATATGCGTCTAAATGACCTACTTGTTAATCTTCTTAAAAGTATGTCTTTTATTGCTTTTTCACATGCTTCTTCTGAGACAGAGAGAGAGACAGACAGAGAGAAGGAAATAATTTTGCTATAGTATCGAAAGTGAGTGTTTTCCGTGTTAAATACAGAGGAAGACCTGGGACAGAAGTTATAATATTTGCGTTTGACATCATCCACAATGCTAAAAAATTATATGGAATGTATATATGGATCTAGTATGCTTATTAACACAAGTGACAACCATTTACTAGCAGTTGCTGTATATCAGGGTTTTTTTGTTTTTTTTGATGTTCAGTTGTTTTAATATAAAAACGGGAACATTATCGCTGTAAATTCCAGAGACAAATGTAAGACACAGCAAAGTAAATCGTAATTATAGAGTCATAAACAAAAAAATTACTCATAATTACCATTTACCATTTAAAAAGAGTGGATTGCAGACAATAGTATATCTCACCCAAACCACATCAGAGAGAGTGAGAGACCTGTGCACATGAGGAGTGTGTGCTGTGGCCATGTGAGCAACAGAGTGACCAAAAAAAGAGAGAACTCGAGACAATCTTCTGTGCCAAGAGAAAGGGAGTCTTACTTCTGAAGAAGAATGAAATGAAGGATGCTGTGTAGCTGCTCCCCAGCTCCCATGAAGCACCGTACTTTTCTTTCTGAAGTAGAGGGGCAAATTAGCCTGAAGCATGTCTGTTATATTTGGAGAGCAGGGAAAGAGGGCATTTATCTTCTCCCCATGTCTAGGCTATTTTCTCCTTTTTCCCCAAGTAAACACGGCCTCCCTCAGAGTGGATGCTGATAACCCACAGGCACACTCAGAAAGTATTGATTGGGGGGCTGGTGTTTTTAGAGCTGTCTAAAGCGCAGTAGCATATGCTGGTGTCTTAGTAAAAGATGAAGGCCATGCCAGAAGTCTTTCCCAAAGAGCCAGTGGAGGTTGTTTTTTTTCTTTTACTTCCATCCAAATGTCCTGGAGTAGCATCAGTCTTAAATCCCCCCACTGATGAACAGATATTCTACGCCCTTTCATTTTTGCGTTCTCTGTATTTGTCCTCTGTTTCCCTTGTTGGTTTTATTGAACCACTGAAGGACACAGGCATGGGGATAAAAAGAGAACTGGAAAGAATTGATTTTCCAGTGGGCCATGTGGCGTGCTTTGCTCCTGTTCCCCCAATGATTAAGTCTGGTATAGAGGAGGTGATTCTTGAGTGGGCAGTTCACAACCCTTCTTCCGTTTAGATTTGCAGACGTCCCAGTTGCTAATTATCTGTCCAGCTGATTAATTGTGGGACTTTGCATCAACGAACTTAAGAAATAATGGATGCCGCAATAGTCACTTGTATCAACTACCAAGAGATACATTATCACCTGTATATATTGAGCTGCTGCTGTGGATTCAATCCTCCTACATGAGGGACACTGGACATTTTCTAATAAATAACTTTTTCTAGTAAAACTATAGAGGACATGACCAAAGCTTAAAGAGATTCAGACTGTGATTCATGTGCTTTTGGTAAACGATTCTTCGGTGTACCTGCCAAAAACAAAAATCAGTGTTGAGCAGTTCTTGCTATCCAGAAAGGTTTTACTTGGAATCTTTTCTGAACTATAAAGCCTCTATTCTACATAATACAAACACTAATGTTTCTATAGAGGGCCAAACCAAAAACCCCTTTAGGGGTTGGTGGCAACAACCACAGGCTATAATGACTATAATAATGACACTGGCTATTGACACCCCAAATATGATGTTTGACACTCCGAACTGTTTGATGCATTTGGAAATCAGCAATGAATGTATTTTAAATTGATGATGACTCTTAAATGCCTTGGAACTGACAGACTTTAACAGTTAGAATTGGCATTCTTAAATATCCATTACAGTTAATAAATGTATGTGATGGCTGAAGGCAGCACAGTGGCACAGCAGGTAGTGTTGCTATCTCACAGCCCCAGGGTCCCGGGTTTAATCCGTATTGGGTTTGTTCCAGGTTCCCTGTTTTCCTTCCGTCTCCCAAAAACATGCATGTTGTTTGGTTATGGTAAATTCCCTCAAGTGTGTGAATATGTGTGCTCATTCACACTAGTGTTCCCAGGATAGGTTCTGGATCCACCATGACTCTGACCAGTATAAGTGGTCACTGAAGATAAATCAGTTATGATGACTAGCTAACACTACATGCCACATTGTGTGTGTGTCTGTGTGTGTGTGGTGGTGGTTTTTTTGTGTGGAATTGAATATTTGGGTGCGAGTAAATGCAAAGTAGAACTTTTTACTGACAAAGAAGCGATCCACATTTTTGTTGTGATATATTCAAAAATCCAACCTACTGAGAAAATGTCCATGGTGGTACAAATATGGCATAGGCATTCTTTTAATTTCCATTGGAATGCCTTTGAGCTCTGCAGGCTGCACTCAAAATATAATTCAACCTCTCCTTTGGTTTTGTTCTTTTCTCTTCCTGCATACTGAAACGAAGTTGGTGAGTATCAGTTGTGCAGATTAAAAATTATTGTATTACTGTAACTGGTCAGGCTACTAGACAGAACAGCTCGAATAAAGTGGGATTGCAGTTGATGTTTTACACAGTTTTCTGTCATTTCTTAATATTCTTGTTGTGTTGATCAAAGAGGCCCACTTTACTGTATTTCATAATAGATGATTGTTTCCTTTCAGCATTTCCAAATGAAGTTATGAGATGATAAGTGGTGCAAGGAAAGTTTAGTGTAAGAGGAGACCGTTCTCAGATGATAGCATCCTCTTGGCCGTCAGCAGTGGGCATAACAGAAAGAGGAGATTATTGGGTTGCCAGACAGACGAGGGCTACAGAAACCTCGCTCGTTCTATAACTTTGGTAGATGTGGGCGGAATGGCAGATTTATTGTTGACTGTTTTTTTTTCTTCATGAGGGGGTTTTCTTCTGAAAGCTTCCCTGTGAAGGTCATCCCTCAGTTTAACAGATTATGTAATAGTCAGAGATGATTCTGTACTGTATATAGGTATATAAGCTTTTGTACTAGTCCATCTGCAAGTTTTTTCAAGTTCTAGGTCTCATTTAAGGATATTGTGTTTGAGTTGTGTCATGTTTCTTCATTTTATCACATTTCCTATATACCATGATCTGGACTACATTTTGTATTATGGTTTTAAAGCATCAATTTAAGGGGCTTTAATTAAATCTGATTACGTTCTCAATAAGCACTTGAGATGTACTGTGTACTGCTATCCAAGCTTATTGCTTGAAGCTCAAGGGGTTTATAATTCTGCTTGTCCATATTTCCAATTATGTGGGAGCCTTACAATTTCACTCTAACAAACACCCAGATTTTTTTTTTTCATACTTTGAGCTAAGGTTAGAGACAGAATGGTATAAAAATGTTCACCCAAAGTAACTGCCGCACTCAGCTGACTGAATGGACCAAAGTGTATGGATTCTTTTTGTTCTCTTGATCTAATCTTTCTCTTTTTTTTTCTCATTTCTTCTAGTGAGAAGAGGAAGCTCCAGGTGAATACTGCAAGCCCCATTCAGTGCAGTATGAATGGTCGAAAGTGTACCATCGTGGTGGAGACCAAGATCAACCAATCACAACCTGACTTCACCAAGAACCGATCAGGCTACATACTTGCAGTGCCAGGCAACTAAACAAGAGAATGTAAGCAATGCTGAATTCGATAGAGAAAGAAGTTTCTCTATAATCGGACATCTAGAGAGTAAACACCATGTCCCTGAATTTCACATCTCCACTCGGTATAATCATGAAACACAGGGTGAATGATTAAAAAATACTCCTAAGTGATTACATAGACCTCGCCTGAGAAGTGCATTAGTAAGAACTCTGATGTCCTCGTAGATTTTTTTTATTTGCACTTTCAGCCAAATGAAGGGGGGAAAACACATGCCATATTTATAAAGAACACAAAATACAAGCCTTAGGAACATGGAAGTGATATTTTGACATGCTGGAAAGTGGGTTTTTTTTGTTGTTTGTTTGTTTTTTGTTTTTGCTTTTTTGTTTAAAGAGAATTTTTCTGTTTTTGGTATAGCACTCATTTGGGATCCATTGTGGCTAGAGTATAGCTTTATGTATGTCACAGATCATAGTGGCCATATAGGAAATATTTAGACTTATTCAGCGTATGTTTTGTAGCAGGATGTGTTGAACATATCCATAAACTTGCTGAGTGCTCAGAGAGGAGCATTAAAAGCTCTCATAACTTAAATACTTGTCATGCATATCTTCATTTATGAAACGTAGAGATGTTGTATGTGGAGGTAAAAGAGGAGATGTACCCCAGTTGTATCTGTTTATATACTAATACCAAGTCGGTTTTTTTGTAGGAAAGTAAAACATTCCAAAAAGAAGGATTTTTTTCAAAGAGACGTTATTTCTTTTGCTTTATACATGGCTTAAGGAGTAACTCTGTTCTTGATGACTCTTCAAACAGTTTAATAAATCAAAGGAAGCTAGAGTGTTCATTCTTCAGTTCTAAACCTGCTCACACTTGAAAATATAATAATGATCAAGTTCTTCCTTATGCAGTAGTAATTCAAAGCATTCAAAGGGTTAGATCTCACTTTTACATTTCCAAAGAAAGACACTGTTTCAGAACATTTCTGTTTGATGGCAAAATTGGAGAGTTGTTTTTTTTTTTTTTGTTTTTTTTTTTTGTTTTTTTTTTTTTTTTAAGAAAATGTTTTTCAATCCTCAATTCAAAGCCTTTGATAATTCATATTAACTGCATCAGAAGTGTGTAGTTTTAGTGGAAAATGCCAGGATGTGTGAGGAAAGTCTGAGGCCGAGGAAAATTGTGATAAAGTACTGAAGAAATGTGCTGCTGGTCATTCTAAGCCGAGCTGCATAAATCAGTTTTCTAATTACCATTTAATTCCTAGGGTTAGAGGGTCTATTTTATAGTATAATATCTAAATTTCGTGCCTACTGTCAGTCACGTTATTAACATTTATATAGTAAGTAAACGCACAGGCTTGGAGCCAGCAGAGAGTACATCTAGAGTTTAATGTAGACTTTCATCATTAGCTCCTTTTTCACAGCCTACACGGTCTTCACAATACTTTGCTGCTCATGTTCACATCTGACTGGTTCATTTTTCTTAAATGGCTTTGCATATAGAGGAGCTTTTTGTAACAAAATAAAATCTAATCATCATGACATATTCTAGCTTCTAATTCTGTCCTGACAGTCACCATGTACACACGTATGCCCATGTCATGTTGAACCAGACATACACACACTTTTGTGTCTGATATTAAGACAGCACTCTGCTAGCTTCTAAAGTCCTCATCAGCCAGGTGCTACTCACCAGTAAAGCTCTCTGCTCAGGAGGAAAGGACCACGCCTTTATCGTGTGCTCTACATCAGAGCAGTATACGTATTTAACACTAATTTCAACATCCCATAATTTTACATATTGAATTTAAATCTGGTATATTTTGCCCGACTATATTCGTTGTCTATTTTTTTTTTTTATCTGTCCCCAAATGCATATCAATTAAGAAGTCTTTGTTTATGTTTATTTGATATTGAGCACTCTTAACTGTGTTCAGAAATGTGTACTGTATTTCACATGATTTCCATCACCTTGTTAAGAGGTGTAGTTAAGATTGTTAAGTTGTATGAAATCTTGTCCTAGTCAATCTCAGTCTTGAAATATAGCCATTGCCGCCTGCTCTTTTTTCATGTGATCTTTACGGGACCTTCCTTATTGTGAATTTCTGTAATTTGGTTCAAATAGCAAATAGTCAGAATGTTTGTCCCCTGTTCTAATCTGTATAATTTTGCTCTTCCAGATGAAAATGTATGTGCCTAATTTTATAGTTCATTTATTTAATTAATTCATTGCTAAATTTTGATATACTTCAACCAAATGAAAAGGGAATATTATGAATGTGCATATTGTCTGTTTTAATGATAAATTGACTGACCAGGGCTTTTTGAAGTGTATATTAGTGCTGTTTTTTGGTCAAACATTTGACAGTTTAGTCATCCAAACACTAAAGAAAGGACATTTTTATTTTTCAGTTTTTAATTTGCTAAGTAATCGTAAATCAAAAAAAAAAAAAAAAAAAAAAAGAAAGAAAGAGAGACCTGCTCTATTTTGTTGCCTAATCTTTAATAATGGGTTATAAACTATTGGGTATATGATATGTTATACCAAATATCAGTGCTCAATAAACATCCAGTACTTGATCCAATATGTTGGTATATGGTGACATAATGTGTTGTTTTTCTTGGCGTTGATGATAAATTCTGCAAGAACAACCGTGTTATAAACAGTATGAATCATGATGGCAGCACTATTGTTGGCTGATCATTGAGTCTTCATTGTACATGTAGTGATGAATCTTATTCTCCCACTGCTACTCTGAAACCGAGACATATCTCACACAGCTCTAACACCCACTTCACCACTCTGGGATTCATACTGGATGCAGAGAAACCTGCATAATACATCGAATCAGTTTCAGTGCTGAACAGACAAATCTTTAGTTACATCTATGTTTGAAAATCATCCGGTTCACTGAGCTGTGATGCATTAAACTTTTACTATATTCAACTGCATATTTGTAATATGTGTTTCAGTCAGTTATATTTCAGATCAGAGCAAACCTGAAAATTACTAGAATGACTAAGACCAAGATGAGATTTCATTTCTTTAGTCAGGAGTGAAGTTTCTGTGAAGTAATCCCAGTGAGCTAATTATGCATTATAATGAATCAACAACTATTATGATTATAAAAGAAAGAAAAGAGATTTTAGTTCATAAGTCTAAAGAGCTGGATTAGTATTGTGTGTTCATAAGTTATAGTTGTCCCTAACTTATTGAGACATAAAAGACGTTATTTGCTACAACTGTAGTCGGCCTATCTGTAATTCTACATTTTTAACTATATAATGTGAAAGAATACATTTTTCTCCCTAATTTCGTCACCCCATCATACAACAACTACTAGGGTGGGTGGGGCTAACACGTTTCCTCTGAGACACATAAAGCCAGTCTACTGCATCTTTCCATCAACTGCTGCTCATGATGTGACAGTGTAGCATACCACACTTAAAGGTTGACACTATTTACCCACTTCTGCATACATAAGCTCACAGCCACTCATGATTGACTAGTGTCACTGTGATTGATAGGGGAGAGATTAATGCCATCTTTCCCACCCAGAGAGCATAGCCAATTGGCTCCCAACAACAGATGCCTGTGGCAATCCGAACCCAGTATTCCCCCGTCTATACTGCGACCTCTTTTCTGTTGTGCCACTCAAGAGCCGATAAATATAGAGTTTAATGAAGGAAATACACTTAGGAAAAAATAATGACAGCCACACAGTTGTGCATCTTTAACGATCAGTGCATTTTTTCCATCACAGTACAAAAATAAATAAAAATAAGCAGAAACAAACTGGGAAAAAAGCCTATTACAGCAACAGCTTTTTCTTTTGTTCTTGTAACAGTTCAGTACCCTGCCCACACACCAGTCAAGTACCAGCCCATGTTGTTTTCTCGTCTTAAAAGCATTGCCTTGCATTGTCCCCAGCCCCCATAGGAAAAAAAAATACCTTACACACTCTTCTATACAAATGAACTCTCACTCTCTCACACACGCATGCAGTCATTGAGAGAGCCTTTCCTTTTTGTTTTGTTTTGAAACACTTTCTTTTTTTTTTTTGTTCTATAAAGAAATATGACAAGATACTGAAAATTTATGCCATTTTCTCTTGTCTGTCTGTTTAAGTTTTAACAATTGACTAGCCAGTGATGCCAGTGTGGGGGAAATGGCACACTTGTTGTGATCAGTGGTAAGTGATGGCAAGCAGGCAGTGAAGGGAACTCCTTGTATTAGTCCCCAAGATTCGAAAGCCCCTTCCATTTTCCCAGAGTAGTATCTGGAGAAAAGTGCAAGTCCTTATGGTGCTATTCAGCTGTAATATCTGATCAACTCATTGCACATTAATAACCACCTCTCACATTCTCCTCTCGATTACTGTATGCCCTCTGTCACACAGCAATGCAGCAGCAAGGGCACATGTTTGTACAGTTCCCCTTGCATCCATTCATCTTCAGGTCTCAGTGGTTAGGGCAGCCTTCAGCTGTCATATTATGAGAAAATAGCCAACATGGAACAACATACTGTACAGAGCTAAATGACAATGTGTGCTTATATGATGAGTAGCAATTTTTCTATGTCTGTAAAGAAATATTCTACTGAAAGAAAGCATGCGTAATTGATCACTGCTGAGATGAATAGAAAGATCAACTTTGAGGTTTCAGTCTAATATCATGATGCAATTTCAGGTTCCAAATGTACAGCAAGGTTTTTCTGCACTAATAAACAACTGACATGATGGCATTGTCAGTTATCCATATTTAGAACTAATTAATTACATTATTATTATTATTATTATTATTATTATTACATTAATTGAGTGCTGAATAGAATCTCACCCTTGATCAACTGTTTCATTCAGTCATATCATGCCTAAAGATCCATGTCAGATTTTTTTTTAAATTCTACTTAAATTCTAGACAAGGATCAAACACATTCATGCCTTGACCATTTCCTTCATATTTGGTTTATGAGTGCATGAAGCAATCACTCTCCCAGGCTTTCATTCTCCATGAGGATGTAAAATGACATAAAATGTCACAACTAGACTGCCTGTAAATGATCATCTCTTCAAAAAAATTTTTTTATTAAAAATGTGGAACATCTCAGCAGAGGAAGAATGGTCTCAAGTATTTATAGCTTAGGCTGAAACCAACAGCATCTCCTTGTTGCACTGATGAATACCTTTGGTGATACTCAGATTTGTCACTGGTTATAAATGAAGCTCTTAGATGGAATATCCTTAGCTAAATCCTTCCAAATGCATCATCCACAATCTTCATTTCCACCAAAGGTAACCAGGTTTACCACAAACCACCTATGTCTAAATGCTACATGTCAAAGTAGCCGTTGTACTAGTCATTTATACAATACATTAATAAATTTTTAAATACAATGGATGTGCTAAGAGAATAAATAAACAACAATAAATTAAGACTGAATAGATATTCTTAATTAGAATTAATGAACCACTTCAAAGACCCCCCCCCCCCCCCCCCCCTTTGGTGTATCTTTTTAGACCTACGTGATTTTCATCAAAGGTATGGCACTGGTTTTACATTAAGCTTTTTTTTTGTCTATATGGATCCTTGCCCAACTAGACGGTGACACAATGTGACACAAAACAACAAAAGATACTTTGTACAATCATGGCTCACTGTAGCAAGCATAGCTAAATAAACATACATTTAAAAATAAATAAATAAATAAATAAAAACGGCATTCCGTATTTGCAGATGCAGTTGGTTCTAAAGATTCAGTGGAATTAAATAAAAAAAATATTTTTACCCTCAAAACACCATACAAAATTGCATGGAACACATGCATTCGGTTACATTTCCGAGTAAAAAAAGAAACAAGTAAATAAATGGATTGAGCCCCAGAGTTGCACTGCAGAGTAGAACTGAATTCCATATTGATGAAAATAAAGTAGGCCTTTTACAGCAGTGTACCTAACACCTTTCACCTCGCATTGTCTTTTGATGAAACCTCGCTGTACAGTGCTGCCACAATGTCAAAATTCATCCATAAAATATATGTATCACTGGAGCTCCCCTTCTGTCATCACAAGACATATGTATACATACTGCTACTAAAGCCAAAGTGTGTATTATTTAATGAGTATCCAACTGCGTGACTGCAGTGTGGGTGTGATGTCCTCTGCCTCGAAGTCACAGTCTCAGTCCTCACTGTCCTCAGCGAACCAGTCTGGTAAGACACCATTACACAAAAGGCAATGCACATCTCCAGTTCTCTGTAACCAGTCAGGCGTTTACACATTCATACTTGTAAATCGATGTTCCTACTCCTACTGTTTTCTTTGTTGTGTTTTTCTGTTTTTTGATCTTCATGATTTTTTAATTTTTTTATTTTTATTTTTTGTGGGTGAATTTAAATACTAATCATACAAGACTACTTGGGTGCACCCAGGTCTGGCATGTCTGTCCTGAACCTTGATCATATACAAACCTGGTGGAACTTTAAGATCAAATTAGTCAAATTAAGTAGCTTTTGTAACATCTGAACATAGTAATGATTATTCATACCTTGAAAAGGGTACATTTGTATAGATTTAATACGTATTAAATGCATTCTCATAATATAGAGACTGCTGTCTACTTAAACTTTTGGAATCTCATTTAAAAATGCCAGACTAGGGTGCAATCACACATTATACTCTTCAGGGTTCCCTCACCGGTCTAGCCCAATGAGTAAACGGCTCCTCTCCTCTTCCTTCTGGCTCTCGTTCTTGAGGTCTGCAAACACCTGGGTGAAGTAGTGTGGGTCTGAGTTGATCTGCAGCATCTTGGCACTCATCAGGTTGATTATGGACAGACAGCGGTCCCAGAAGGTTTCCTTTGAGCTTTCCACCAGGAATGGCTTGAGAGGATAGGAGATTTCATTGCCCATGTAGGAGTAGGACAAGTAGAGACAGGTAAGAAGTACTGCCTGCAGCTCGTGTTCTGTAGCTAGTTCTGAAGAGACCACATCTCGACAGAGCATGTAAACAAAGACAACGTTAGCTGGAGTGATGAAACCTTGGTCCTGCCAGCCTTGCAGCAGCAAGGAACGGTCTACACTGCGCAGCCATAACACTGGGTCAGTAGGAGAAAGGTGCTTGAGGCGGTAGCACCTCCGGCACAGGAATTCACCGAGGCAGCGCAGCAGCTCGCTGGTCGAGGCTTGAACGATCACCCTCTTGGGTGTACCAGGAGCCACACTAGAGTTGGACAAGGGTGCTTTCTTGACAGATGAAGCCACATTGTTAGAGCTTTTAGAGCCTTGGTTGGATGGGCTTGACTGCTCCTGGGTGAATGTGGAGAGGTTGGCACAGGACTGTGACTTCTTCAGATTCTCATTGTTCAGATGGGTGACGTTGTTCTGGTAAGTCGTATTGGGCTGCACCTTCTTAGAACCCTTTTTCTTGGTCGAAACAGCTACTATCCGCTTCCATGGTAACACATTGATGAGCGAGTGACGCTTCAAATTCTTGTCTTTGGCGTTCTTGCTGTTTTGAACAGCTGTGTAGGGGCCCACTGTGGCTGGACCATCCTCAAACAGGGCAGCCTTCCGGTAGCTGGGAGAGAGCGACAAGACGGTTCCCATGATGCCAAAGATGGATGTGCAGAGTCCTCACAGAAAATGCACAGAATATGTCTGGTACTGGAGCTGAGGATCTTGCCTCACTGCTTCCAAAATTGGAGACCCAGATACCAGGCTTAGTGTAAGGTCAGCATCAAAATATGAAATGGTGCTCAGCCTAGACAACAATGGTGTCTGGGTGGAGAATAACTGAATGAGCTCTTTCCTTCTTCCAGAATTCTTTTAGTCCACTCCCTGTAGGAAATTAAGTTTAAATTTCATTAACTGTTCATATAAACTATGCATTTTTATTAATTGATTCATATATTCTAGGTTGCATTTCTCAAATTTTTCAATGGAAGGATACTATCATTGTTATCAAATAATTTTGTTTACATGTGTAGCCATACCCATACCCACAGTCATTTGTTAGCCATAAATTTTATTGATCTAAAATAAGATATTATGTGCACAACTGCCTAATACTTAAGCACAGTGCAAGTATAAGTCATCACTGGGTTGTTTTTGTCTTTGCCAATGCTGGGCCTAAATGTGTAATGGATACCAAATCTACAATATCGGGCTCAGAATAAAAAGCCATTAAATAGTAAAGTGGATCAAACAATTGCTGACTCACTTCTCACTACGTATATGCCATGCATATTTTTAAATTATATTTTATATTTATATTTTTGTCCAGCAAATTCTTTATCTTGGTATTTATATGGCACCTGCACCAAGAACAAATCACTGTACCTGAACATTGTAATTCTAATGCAAATCTGTGTATCTAGATAAGTAATTGGTATGCCTAAGAAAAATTAAATGTCCTCAGTCCCATCAGCAAAAATCCACCAACAATAATAAAAAAAAAAAACAGTTTTTATTATTATTATTATTATTATTATTATTATTATTATTATTATTATTAAGGCAAATAAATGGTCAGATAAAATTTCATTGTCTCTTTGGTGTTGTTCACTAACAATCTACCATCATAATGGAGGATCTTGCTTATCTGCCATGTTGTAGCCTATATTTCACATGTACCTATCATATTAATCAGAAGAAGCTTCAAGGCTTAATACAAAAAGCCTTAATTGCTATTTTGCAAAAGCAATAACTGCTAAAATGATCATTTTGATAAAAAACAAAAAACAGACTATATGTGTTCTTATGCACTGCTGTTGACATTACACGTGAAAAATGTACGATATGTAGAATATTAATGCTGGATGAAGGAGGTAAAGCTGAAGATGAGTGATAAATCGATCAGTTCTGCAGCAGAGATATATCAGAGCTATATCTGCTCTCAGAAATATGCAGCTTGGGATTTATCCTACTCTGCTAGATAATCCTTTGCATTACAAGATGAAACATTTTGACAGTAATGTGATGTCTATTAGGAAGTGATGAATTGAGGAAAGGACGATGCGGGATGTGATGCGGCTGTCCAAGGTTCTGAAAATGTGCAGCGCTCATAAAATGCTCTGATGGGTGTAGGCCTGCGGATATTCCCTTCCCTCCTATGTTTTCCTTCACAGCTCATCAACCATCACTATTCAGTAATATTTCACCCAGCCCATGTTTACAGTGAAGGCAATGAAATCAAACAGAAGCACATGTAAATAAATCGAGCTATTCATCTAATAAGTTATAATCGATCATTTTTACAGTTCGTCCTGCATATGTCTGATCTTCATATCTCGTTATAGCTGTACACCATAATGACATTCATTGCACTTACCGCACAGTTTTGCCCACCAAAATGTGAGAAAACAAGAGCTGCAGTAATGGCTGCTTCTGTATATCCTTTAATGTGCTGCGCATCAAGGTAGCACTCGGAAAATCATACCACTGGATGCGTTTTAAAATAAATAAAAAAAGCACGAATAACGTAGTAAAAAGCGAATCCAAAAAGAGATTGGCGTCAACAATAACAACAAAAAATAAAAACAAGGAGAATCCGTCAGTCTTGCCAGAGGTGTGGGCATGCAGTCAGTGATGTGCTCTGGTGCTTTTACTGCTCTCTCTCTCTCTCTCTCTCTCTCTCTCTCTCACACACACACACACACACACACTCTCTCTCTCTCACACACACACACTCCCCCCTCTCTCTCACTCTCTCTCTCACACACTCAGTCTCTCTCTCTCTCTCTCTCTCTCTCTCTCTTTCTCTCACTCTCTCTCTCTCGCTCACTCTCTCTCTTTCTCTCTCGTTCACACTCTCTCTCACTCACACTCACACACACTCTGTGTGTGTGTGTGTGTGTGTGTGTGTGTCAGAGATGCTGAGATGGAGGGATGGAGGAAACAGCGCTATTTATCTGAGCTTCACCTCAGCTTTGCGCAGTACAGCAGTGATGGAGCGCCTCTCCGCGCCCTGTCCCTGCTCCTGCTTCCACACAGCTCCACCCACCCACATCGCGTGAACAATCCCTTAACAATCTTATCTGTTTCTAACACCATGTCTGTCATTTTACACTTTACCAATACGCTCTATCAAGAGGGAAAAAACCACATCTGACTCATACGATTTTGACATGTGAGTAATATGTGCTCACATGGAAGTGAACTTCAGCCTACTGCACGTCCTGAAATTACACACGTGAACTGTCAAGTAAACATGACAGCATGTGAATACATGTGATAAATAAAATATCCTATGTGAAAGCGAATGACTCATGTGGGATAAAAAAAACAAAACAAAACAAAAAAAACATGAATATGAGAAAGGAAGAAAAAATCATGTGGGGGGAAAAATGAATGACCCATATGAAAGAATCACATGCAAAAAAAATCATCATGTGAAAAATAAACGTGTGAAAACAAATGCAAAATCATGCAAGCAATCACATAAAAATAAATGATTCGTGTGAGGGGGTCACATGTGAAAATAAACGAATCGTGGAAAAAAATCTGTGAAAATACATAAATAAATAAATAACGTGTGAAAGAAAATGAATTGTGAAAAATCACTTGAGAAAACAAATGAACCATGTGCAAAATCAAATGTGCGAATGAATAAATCATGTGTAAACAATCACATATGGAAGAAAAAAACACGTTTGTTTCTAATGATAATTTTAATAAATATATCAGAAAGTCTGTGAGTGCAAAGTGCAAGCTCTATGGCTCTAACAAATAAGCAAAATACTATTGTATACGTTCAAATGGTGAGCCTAATATCTGAATAGTTCTACTGTTACTACTAGCCTATAGTTGAACTATGTTCGTATAATAAACTCCGTGGTCCTTGGCTGCTTAGGCTATAATTATTACTCATAGTGCTCACAGGTTGGAATAAAAAGGCCTTCTAACGTGCCCGATAAATCTACATGACTTGTATTCTGATATCTAGATTATTATACGGCTCCAGTAGGAAACCACGCGGCACTACAAACCCCAGAATGCTGTCGCTCGGGACTACATATTCGCAGTGCTTGGCGCAAGGGCTTGTGGGTAGGCAGGTTTTGAATAGGGAAGATGGCAGCCGCGGCAGTGGTTGAGTTTCAGAGAGCTCAGTCTCTTATTAGTACGGATCGAGACGCTTCTATCGATATTTTACATTCTATAGGTAAGGCCTTTCAGGTGATTGTTTTCACATTCCAGTGTTTTCATTTACGCATGTATTAGTGATCGTGAGCTAGACTTTCCCCAGGCGTGAGCCGGCTGCCGCGGTGCTGACTCACTGCACTGTGTAGCCGCTAGAAGCGTGCTAACTGGCTAGCCTGGTGAAGCGCTTCACCTAGCCCTGTATACCACATTAGCTTAGCATGCTATGCTAACCAGTCAGCGCACTGGTCAAGGCCGCGATGACAGAGATGATATTTAGCTAACGCTGTGTAATGTGAAAGCAAAAGAGCAAACGTTACCCGTTTAGCGACGTAATTATAACTGTTTTTATGTCTAGTATGTTGGTTGTTCTCGTGACTGACTGGGTGCCCAAGTCCGATTACATTAGTTACTTAATCAACTTCTAGTACACCGGGGTTTAGAGAAAGAGAGAGAGGGAGGATGTTCTCGCATTCTGATTTCGCTAGCTAGCTAGTTAGCTTCTTAGCTACCATTTTAGATTAGCGCTACAGAACCTTAACAGTAAGCGGTTAATGTTAGCGCTGTTTGTAGAGCCGGCGTTAATGAGTAAGATAGTTAACGTCAGTTAGTAAGATCGACGAGAAACGTTGGCTTTACGTGTATTTAGGTCTGTTGCTTGCCTTTAGTCCTTAGTTTGTCCGAATAGTTTGTCATTCTCATGGACTTTAACGTGTTTCTTAAAAGAAAGAAAGAAAGAAAGAAAAAAGCCATCTAGTTCTTTTACATAAACCATTTTAAGCCGGTAACGTAAATGTTAGCTAGCTAATGCTAATGTCACTGAATGAACTAGCTAAATGAATATCTAGCTAACTAACGTTAACTGACTGAGGGATTGCTGTGTCTTAGCTAGTTTCTCGTCTTTAACTTTAGTTAAACTACTGGCGGATTCAAGCGTCTACACCAGTCGGGTGACCATTTAAATAATAATTTAAAAATTCCAATAGGTAAGATTTTTGCTCAAGATCTGGTCACTGGTTGTATGACAGTACAGTACCTCTGCCTTATTCATAGTCTTTGATGTTTTAGCATTTCTCTCCACCACAAAATTCTAAATGTGTTTGTGCAAACATGTTTCTGCTGTTTACTTGATTTGCTTATGTCATTCTTTCAGCTATGTATACAACACTATTAAACGCCTAATCTCTGCATGATGTTTCCTCAGTCAGGCGAGATGTTCAGCAGGATGATGAAGAGGCGGTGCGTGTCAAAGAGCAGAGCATCCTGGAGCTCGGCACTCTCCTGGCTAAGACAGGACAAGCTGCAGGTCAGATTCTTCATCCTGTAATCAACACATGTGCCTCCCTCAGTTGTGTTACAGCAACCCTGGACACCAATCTCACTGATAGTAGTTTTCATGATGTCTTAGCATTTGGGATGCACGGTTTCCACTTCCGGTGCAATTCCAGTGTCCGATCACTGTGTATGTCCGATACTGACACCGTCACGGTAACTAAGTCATCGCTCTGCAAGCTTCTGATGCCAATTGTGCAAAACATCAGCACTGCTTTAAGACAGGTTGTCAAGACCGGTGTTGTCAGTCGATATGTGTTTCTCTATAAAATACTTTAGTAGATCAGATATGAAAAGGGTTGCGTCTGATCTAATACCGTTCCAGTGTTTCAGGCTAGTGTCAGTACTCCTCATGTCGTATTGGTACAACCATAGCTGGCATCAAGACCCCTTGTTTCATATCATATCATATATCACTATAATGTTATACTTTATCTTTCCAGAGCTTGGAGGGCTCCTGAAGTTTGTCAGACCTTTCCTGATCTCCATAAGCAAGGCAAAGGCGGCACGACTGGTGCGCTCTCTGTTGGATCTTTTTCTGGATATGGAGGCAGCCACGGGGCAGGAGGTTGAGCTATGTCTAGAGTGCATTGAGTGGGCCAAAGCTGAGAAGAGGACGTTCCTCCGACAGGCTCTTGAGGTAACTATGTTTGCTGTATACATGACGTTTAGAGAGGCTGCATGGATGAGCAGTATTGTAAGAAGGTGAGAAAACAAGACTCAAGTGTGATCACTTTTGTCCAATAGGCTCGTTTGATCTCACTTTATTTCGACACTAAGAGGTACCAGGAGGCTTTGCAGTTGGGTGAGTTACTTTGCATAAAAATTTTTTCAACAGTGTTTTTTTGTTTTGTTTTGTTTTTGTAGCATTTGCACTTTGGCAAACAATACATATTACCACTCTCCCTCCTTATGATTCTATATAATAATATATACACACACGTATGTATGTATGTTTCTTCATAAGCATTATTCATAAAGAATGAATAAATATATTGTTCCTTGCAAAATTTGTTTTGAAAAATTGAGAAGTAGTGGAAAATCAAGTTTTTATTAGATGCAAGGATAATTTTTTTTTGGATAATCTGTTGCTTCAGGCTCCCAGTTACTCCAGGAGCTGAAGAAAATGGATGACAAAGCTTTACTTGTGGAAGTCCAGTTGCTTGAGAGTAAAACCTATCATGCGCTCAGTAACCTGCCCAAGGCCAGAGCTGCCCTCACCTCTGCCAGGACCACAGCCAATGCCATCTACTGTCCACCCAAACTTCAGGCAGCTTTGGACATGCAGTCAGGCAAGTCTTAAACACATATTGCCCAGACACTTACCTAAACTTTAGTGTCAGGGTTGAATATTGTAAATATTGTTACATTGGAACTGAATTCATACTTCCTGTCAGGTGTAATTAATTTAGGTCTCCTTAGACTTGCACTGTAATGGCTGAAATGATGATTACAAATATGTTTGCTCAGTACTGAAGCAAAGTCTAGCTAAGGAGCAATAGTTTTCACACTTTATAATGTTGTGACGTTAAACCCAGAATCATGGCTTTCTTTACTACTGCACAATATAAGCTTATGTCCCTTTTTATATATATAAAAGGTTCATATAAACATAAGAGTCAAATAAATACACAATCATCCAAATGAGCAATGGTAATAAGCAACTATGTAATAAATACATAAATTTGCCAATGCTGTATATAATAAACAGTTCAAATATATAAATGAAAAAACCCATGCTTTAATTATAACACCACATCTAGGACGAGTCAATCAGCTAATTTTGGCTCAGCTCACCAATATTGCTGTCAATTACGTTTGAGTAATTAATTGTGCTATGCTTAATAACAGACGGTAAGAATTCTGTATTATCTCTAAAATGAGGTGTATGTATGTTCTCTAGGCATTATCCATGCTGCTGAAGAGAAGGATTGGAAGACCGCGTATTCTTACTTCTTTGAGGCTTTTGAAGGTTACGATTCCATCGACAGCCCCAGGGCCATCACTGCGCTGAAATACATGCTTCTCTGCAAAATCATGCTCAATTTGTAAGTAAAAGAGCAACTTGTAGAAGCTCTCAAGATCTAAATTTTGTGCCATCTTGAGTAATGTTTGATTATAAGGTTCCATTAGATAACGCTAGGTTAATTGCAGGTTGTGTAAATAATGTCCATTTCATGGATGTGATCAAAAATGGCCTATGCTTGATGACCAATAATCATCTATTAGTAGAAATTTTTTTTATAAAATGATATTGGAAGAGATTTTCACACAAACTGGAAGTATTTACTCCTGAACAAGGTGCTGGCCCACCCTACATGCGTGACAAATTGAGAGGCGAACGTTAATTTTCTATGTACGTGCACAACAACGAGCCATGATTTCAGTGATGGCGGAAAGTGACGATTAATTTTGAGTGATTTTTTTTTTCAATTACTTGCAAATTATCTATGCTGCAGTACAGTGACAAATCAGACCAGTTACCTTAAATGATTCCTTTGACCAATCCAATGCCAAGTGTGGTCTGATGTTTTTTCAGATCCCTACTCGCATTCCTGATTTACTCTGAGACTCACAAAAACGAATTAGAGAGAATCCTGTCCTTTAAAAGCTCTCATTCTATGTGTATGGAAACATTACAAAGAAATGTAGAGCTTGGAAGGAAGTAGCAAAGATCATTTTGGTGCGTGACTATCACTAGTATAGTTTGCTTAAAAAAGCCCTCAACCCTTATACCCCTCAGTGACACCAGTACTGGTCGCTCCACACCCATAAGAGACGAGCTACAAAAGAGATGAGCAACTTGTCGCTCAATAGTGTTACTAGTGTCACATAGCGTTCTACTGTTAGTGGACAAACTGAGATCAGTACACACTCCTGATAAATCTCGCTTTGTTCACAGGCCGGAGGAAGTCCAAGCCTTGATCAGTGGCAAACTGGCCTTGCGTTATGCTGGGAGACAAGTAAGCCTTCTTTCATGTCCATTTTTAAGTGGTTTGTTTGAGGATTGTTTTCCTGTACGTGTGCAAACTTCTCCTTTTCTGCCTTATCTATAAAAGACAGACGCACTAAAGTGTGTAGCGCAAGCCAGCAAGAACAGATCATTAGCAGACTTTGAAAAGGTGAGACTTGCTGATGCTTACATAGACAAATTGAAGTTTTCCATCTTTTCCTTATTGCCTAAGCTTGTTTCTTGTACATGTCCACACATGAAGGCGCTTACTGAGTACACAAAAGAGCTGAGAGATGATCCAATCATCAGCACACACCTGGCCAAACTCTATGATAACTTGTTGGAGCAGAACCTTATCCGGGTCATTGAGCCCTTCTCCAGAGTACAGGTAATGCACACATCCTAAACAATAACTAAACAAACTAAACCATACATGATGTAAGCACTTTTGTAAGGTGAATGGGTTTTGAAGCAGTATTATTGTTGTTGCTGATTTTGTAACTCAATTTTTATAACAACTCTGAGATGCTGTTTTGATTGGATTGATTGGTTTCTGCCTCTGATGATCTTTTGTTTTATTTTCTAGATAACACATATATCAGATCTCATCAAACTCTCAAAGGTAAGTTACTTGTGTAGCTTGGGCCAGATGGAATTTATTCTTCTCACTTTTTTTTGTGAACTCCCAATGGATTTAATATTTATTTTAATGAGCTAATGCAAAACACACATGCTTATTAGTGTGGGAGCTTAATTGTTGTGTCTTACAGGGTGATGTTGAGAGAAAGCTGTCGCAAATGATCCTGGACAAGAAGTTTCATGGTAAGTCATACAAGTTTACTCTAACTGGGGGAATTTATAAAGGATTGAGTAAACTGAGTTGTTTAGTTATTATTGTAGCATACACTATATGGCCAAAAGTTTGTGGCCTCCTGACCATCATGCACGTATGTGGGTCTTCCCCAAACTGTTGCCATGAAGTTGAAGCAAATGATTGTATAAAATTTCTTCGTATGCTGTAGCATTAAGATTTCCTTTCAGTGGGACTCAAGAGGAACCCAAACCTATTCCAGCATTACAATAGCTATTCTTCCATCCAATTAAACTTGTGCGAAATATTGGAATATCGCATAAAACATTTGTGAATAACGCACAGTTACATGACTAAAAAAAAAAGAATTCTGTAAATGTTTCCATCATAGTTTATGGATGTCTTCTTATCGAATAAAAATATTCCCATCTCAATTGAGCGCTTAAGTTTTTTTTAATGTGCATTTTGGATATTTTATTTGCATGTGGTGCTTTGTTCAAATGTAATTTACGCGATATCCCAAAATTTGCATAAAAAATATGTGGATTGAAACATAGCTAGTGACCGTGTGCAGAAATTGAGCTCCATGAAGACATGGTTTGCTAGGAAGAAGTAGAGATCGACCGATAATAGGTTTTACCAATATTTTCCCCAATTTTTAAGCATTTTTCCATAATCGGATATCTATTTTGTAATATCGGATCTACCGATAAATGAGGCCATCTTGTGGGCATTTTGAGAATCGCATGCAAGGCCGCCATTGAAGTGCTGCATACTTTTTTTATATAAGTGTGTGTGTGTGTGTGTGTGTGTGTGTGTATATATATATATATATATATATATATATATATATATATATATATATATATATATATATATATTTATTTGATAAATAATATTTTTGTGCTTTTTGTTTTACCTGTTTGCCTCATCGAAGATTTTATTTAAAAAATACAAATAAAAAAGGACACTTTCGTAACGGTGTACTTATTTTTTGCAATCTGCAGACCCGTCTTTAGTGGTGTATAAATAAGTTTTGTATGCAAGGGGGAATATTTATAGATACAACTGTTTGTTTAGTTCAGTGGTGGTGTTATCATTGTGTCACAAACAGAAGTAAAATAATGAATAAATATTGGTTCTACATATGTTATCGGGCACAAGAACATGCAAGTAATCACTGTCGGTTATTAAAAATCAATATCGGTCAATCTCAAGGAAGAACTCAAGCACAGAGCCCTGACCTCAACCACACTGAACACCTTTGGGATGAACTGGAACACCAAATGCACCCCTCATGTCACCTGACCTCAGTGCCTGACCTCACCAATGGCTTTGTGGCTGAATTGGCAAATCCCCACAGCCACACTCTAAAATCTAGTGGAAACCTTACTAAAACAGTGGAGATTATACCAGCAAAGGGGGACTACATCTGGATTGAGCTGTTCAAAAAGCACATTGTTGTGATGGTCAGGTGTCCACAAACGTTTAGTGATAGTGTAACTCGGCGCCACCCCCTAAGCATTGTCTGTCTTTCTCTCTCTCTCTCTCTCTCTCTCTCTCTCTCTCTCTCTCTCTCTCTCTCTCTTTATTGTAGGCATCCTTGACCAAGGTGAGGGAGTCCTGATCATATTTGAGGAGCCTCCTGTTGATAAGACCTATGAGGCAGCCCTCGAAACCATCCAGAACATGAGCAAAGTTGTGGACTCACTGTACAACAAAGCTAAGAAGTTGACATAGGTATGTTTCAAAGTAATTGCACCTCCATTTTGTGCACACACTGGTTTATAAAGCCATAACTAATTAAACTGTTAATGATGGTATAAGTCGTATGGCCCTTTAATTTTGTCTTTTGACCTCTGTTTTGAATGAGTAATTATTTTCCTCTCTCTTGCAGAACAAACACAAAAGGATGCTACTCTGCAGAGTGGATGTGTGTGAGTGTATGTCTGCATGTGTGTGTGGCCAACATGTGGAAACTTTTTTTTGTCAAGGCGAGAAGGGACAATTATAGAGTAAGAATCACAAATTTCAATGGGATTCACTTGTTCCAACTGAGTTTTTAACTCCTCTTTCAATGGACAATTTCATCCTTCTCTTCTTAATTTTGATGGTTTTTTCCTCCCCGATGTATCTCTCATCGGCCAACATGGCCATCAGGGAATATTGTACAACTACAATAAAGTCTCATAAAGTCACCGTATAGCATTGTATAACTCTTCTACGGTTTAAGTTACAGCCTCTTAAGGTGCAATACTGACCTCACTGTGGGTAAAGGGGGAACTGTGGGTAACTGTGGCTGTCTCCATTAGTCCTCATGGGAACATATAATATCCTGCGTACAGGAAAATACCATTAGGAAGTGACATAACCAGGCATTTATTACATTTGCATGGTTAGGGCCTTGGATAGTTCTGTAGCAAGCACAGTCGCCAGCAGTCAGACCAGTCACAGCCATTTTGTTCAGATTCTGTATTATACGGTTTAACATTTGCTCTGGCAGTATACTTTTCATTATACACATTGTCTTTAAACCTATAAAAATGTTTGCTGTATTAAGCACCCTAGAGTTGTCCTGTTATGAAAATAGCATTACAAATGCTAACTGCAGTAGAAATAAATTTCTTTTTATTCCACTGAACTATAAAAGCTCCACTATAAAAGTTCCTTCAAAAACACTGTAACTTCACCAGGATTCAAATGATGTTTTTCAGAGATTATTTTTACCGAGTGTTAAAACACAGATCTCGTTTGATTTATGCTTTGTGTTGCAGGAGCGACACGGACCTGACGATACAATATTTTACAGATTTTTTTTTTTTTCCACATTAGAATTTCTTGCATGTCTTTTATGATTTATTTGGATATTTTATACTTTGGGAAATTCATGCTTGCTTTTGTACCTAAAATGGTAAGGTGTGAATGAATACTTGTAGATGTCCTGGAATGGAAGTCACCCCCCCCCAAAAAAAAGGAAAAAAATTTTCGCTTCAAGAAAGTGTTAGGAATTGAATTGCTCACATTGCTCACTCTATTGGGATGTGCATTTTAATTATTTCAATTTTTGTAAAGAAAAACATGACTACTAAACATGTTACTGATGAATATACCAATTAACATTTTACCTTTGTGTGGAGGACTTTATTTTTCATGTGTGGTAAACAATCTAAGCGTAAATACAGGCCTTTGACATGAGTATTAGACACCAGAAATTCAGATGCGTTGATGAAATTTGACCTGAAGCAAACAGTTTCTATATCATGCTGGCAAAGTGAGATCATTTTGCTTTATTCTTCTCAAAGGCCAAGAAGGAAAAGTCCATACAGTCATGTATGCACTAATAATCATCATAATAATAAAACGGCTTGAATCGAGTAGGATCAAAGATCAGCAGGAGAAATTTTGTATTATTTTGTACAAAACACTGAACAGTTTGGCAAGGTTTTTTTTCCTTTTCTTTTTTAAAAAAAAACCAACCTATAAGCACCCAGTATATCTAGTATTTAGATGACCATATAGCAGATTGAATTTAGATGTTGTGTGGGTTTATATATTTATCTAGCATATGATTCTATCAGTTCATCATTAGACACAGTCCAATTTATGTGCAGAGTGATCATTGCTAGTGTGTGCAGTAGTCCAGCAGAGGAAAAAGATAAAGCCTACTTTCTTCCAAATCACTATTGACATTTTCTGGTTGGGGAAAATCCAATCTCCTAGAGCCTTGAATGAAAATGAATGACTCCTTACTGAGCCAAGTACTGGCAGGAAATATACTGATAACGACTGTTTCCTAAGCATTTTTTTTTAATGAAAATGAATGTGCATCACATTAAAAGGTTTGAGATAAATATGCCAAATACGTGTACACCATCCAAACTATTTCTCCCTTCCTTCCTCATACACACAATTTGAAGCTTATTAAATGCAAAGTTCACATGAGATTTGATGAAGTGGCAAATGTTTATTTAAAAGTGGTTTTACCTTTGATATTCCCAGATATCAGATAAAGTATACAGTAATTTCTGTCAAAACTGATGTTCAAATTTTTATTTTTTGTGGACAAACCTGTTAATTTAGGAAGAAAAACACCAATGTGTACTGTTATAACAAAATAACCAACGTGGGTAGTGTAACATGGCCTGCTACCTCGCTGAAGTTGATTCATTTTCAATAACAATGTCCTGAAGTGTTTTATTACTCTTCTACTACAACAGCAATGTGTCAATGATTACAATATATTTTACTTATTAAAATATGCCATTGTAGCTGTGACGTCCATGAAACAAGTTAGTTCCAGCTGTCACATATCTAACAGCATCTATAAACAGTTATATTCTCTTTTCTATTTTCTGTCCCTTGCAAGCAATAAAACAAAAGTAACTTATGGTAGTTACTGAGACACCATAAAGTGCAAAAAAAAAAAAAAAAAAAGTCCTCTTGATGGCTTTAAGTTTATTATAAAGTGCTGACACTAGAGGCTCCTTCCATAAATATTAGAAAAAGAAAGCTTTTCCTTACAGAAAGCTTCACTCTATAGATTTTCTTTAGTATATTAGTAGGCTTAGATTAGTTTATGTGGCTATACAAGTCCCTGTGAATGAGCTGTTACTGCAGAAACTATAACATTAAGACGAGCGTATTAATATAAACACTGAAGCTGTTATAGATAATTACTCATTACTTGTGACCAGTAAGAATGGAGAATTAATTCCACAGAGCTGTGCTCTATATTCTACAATGTTTTATATGCTTTTAATGAACAGCCTGAGCTTTATGAACCTGAATGATCAGTTTGTCGTGATGTTCCGGAGACTTTTACTTTGAAATGACGCAGAGGCGGAAATGGAGTAGTGTGCTCAGTGCTCAACCTGTTCGCGTGGAATGACTGGCTTCCTGTCATTTCAGTGTATTAGTAGAAGTTTACAATGGCAGTGCAACGCCGAGGAAACGTTAAATCCGCAGACACGAGTACCATTGAGAAAAAAATTAAAAGGTAACACATTTCTTTCCCCGCCCGCAACCAGTCCATCTGCTAACCAGCACCTGTTTGTAGGTCGGGTCGAATCCCAAATGGTTCCCTGAACACTGTATGGTACAATGGTACACTGTAGCCCATTAGTGCATAATGGTGCCTATACTATAAATAACAAATAGTTAAAAACTGCAAGGATTGTATATGCTCTGCATTTCTAACAGATGTGTGTATACAGCGTGTGTGTGTGTGTGTAAGTGTGTGTAAGAGTGATCAGCAACTCAGTAAGTGTATGAGATTGTGGCATGTTTCTGGGGTAGGGGGATGGCACAGAGACAGGCTTCATCATACAGAGGATACTCTGCTCTCCTGTTGGCCCTCCTCTGCACATGTGCACTACTGACGTGGCTCTGGTCAGTCTGGACTAATGACATCATGGACACTATGGTCTCCAGAGGGGAAGTACTCACACAGCCCAGAGTGTTCATGGTCCAGTGTTTGGAAGATTATCAAAAATACAAGCACTTCCCAGGTATTATTACATGCATCTGTTTTATTAGTTGCTTTCTTGCGGACTTGCGCCGAAGTCCTTTCTAGACTTTTCTAAAGTCCCACAAGTGGGAAGTGGAGGGTCTGCCACTATTCATACATCACTTTACAAATACAAGATAGGATGACGTATCAGATAAAAGTATACTTAATTCAGAGGAAAATCTTAGTTTTAAGCTGTTATAAAAGTTCTCTGAGCAGCTGGAGAGGAGTAGGAGTTAATCCTAGGAGTAAATTTTATGACAATTGTTGTAAATCGATTAAAAAAACCTCCATAATAATAAGTAAATGTGCATTTGATAATCTACAGTCTCAACAGATTAAATTCCACATCTACAGAGGATATGTACTTACTCCATGTTAACATTAAGAGGTGTGCTCAAGGTTTGGTCTGTTTAATTGGTGACATCTCTTTGTTCTCTGTTCAAACAAAAGTTTCACTGAACCCAAATACAACCCTTTACCTGAGTGTAAGAGAAATAAGAAAATCAGATAAAATGGTAGGTTTTGGTTTAATCTTACTAGACAGGATAAGAAGCAGTTTAAAGAGACTGTGCGGGTGATTAAAGGGGAAAAAAAGATTAAAGAAAAAGTGTTTATAGTGCTACTTTGTTGGTTGGTGTCATATTTTATTATTTATTTATACACTCACTGTGTGTTTATTAGGAACAACTGCACATTCATGAAGTTATCTAATCAGCCAATCATGTGACAGCAGTTCAATCCATAAAATCATGCAGATACAGGTCAAGAGGTTCAGTTATTTAGTTGTTCACATCAAAGGGATCTTAGTAACTTGAACCATGGCATGGTTGTTGGTGTCAGATGGGCTGGTTTGAGTATTTCATAAATCTCCTGAGATTTTCACACACAACAGTCGCCAGAGTTTACACAGCATGGTGTGAAGTACACCTTGTTGATGAGAGAGATCAGATGAGAATGACCAGACTGATCTGAGCTGACTGGAAGTCTTTAGTAACTCACTCTTTACAACCGTGGTGAGCAGAAAAGAATCTCAGAATGAACAACACATCAATCCTTCAGGTGGGTGAGCTATAACAGCAGAAGACCACATCAGGTTCCACTTCTTTCAGCCGAGAACAAGAATCCGAGGCTGTCTGGGGACAGACTCACCCAAACTGGACAGCTGAATACTCGAAGAAGACCAGGTGATTTTCTTTTTATTTATAATCCTTAACTGTCCAGTTTGGGTGTGTCTGTGCCCATGATAGCTTCAGATTCAACTGGTACCAACAACCATGCCATGGTCAAAGTCAGAGATCACAGTTTTCTACATTTTAGTGTTTGATGTGAACATTAACTGAAGCTCTTGAACTGCATCTGCATGATTTTTGGTTTTGCATTGTGTTGCTGCCATGTGATCGGCTGATTAGATAACTGTGGATGTGCAAGTGTACAGGGGTTCCTAATAAAGTGGATGGTGAGTGTATAATTCCTGTGAGAAGTTGGCAGTTATGTGTCATGCTGACATTTACACAATGTTCACAATGGCGTTTAATAGGAGAATCATAATTCAACATTAGGGATAATGGTCAGGTTTCTCTGTTAGCTCCTAAAAACAAAAGAGATTATTTTCTTACCATTTTCTAATGTCATTCAGTGTCAAATGAATGAGAAATTTAATAGAGAAGCAGTGGAAACAGCAGATGTTGGACTGCAGTGCAGCTGTCTAACGCAGTTGTGCCGAGTTACAGCAGAGACTCGACTCGGCTAGTGATCAACTAGAGATCTTTGAGATGACAAGCACGATGGTAGTGAAATTTGAAGCTTTGGATGCTGATCTGTTTGAACTGAGAGTACAGATGAGGAGATGAGAGAGCTGGGCAGACTATTAAAGAGCTGCTGCATCACTCTCTTTAGGTACTACCTGAGCATTGTGGGTAATCAAGAAAACTGCTAAGC
The DNA here is from genome assembly GCF_001660625.3 of Ictalurus punctatus. Classification (NCBI taxonomy): domain Eukaryota; kingdom Metazoa; phylum Chordata; class Actinopteri; order Siluriformes; family Ictaluridae; genus Ictalurus; species Ictalurus punctatus. The sequence continues at coordinate 14,100,723 of NC_030428.2, read as the reverse complement.
AAAATGAATAGAAAACAGACCAACATACAAATAAAAGATCCCATGTTGATTATAAAGCTTAATGTTCAAGTCATTCATGTGATGAAAGATTTTTCTTTTAATGCTTTGTAGCCGGTTGTTTGATGGTATGTCTTAATTGAAAAAAATCAGAAGAAGACAGCGTTCCTGAAAATATACTATAAGAGCTAAAGAAAATGATACTGTGATTAGACACGAGTAAATGCAGGATAATTGCTCTAGGGCCTGAAGCACTTTATAATGTGCTTTTATTTATATTCACAATCGACGTACTGCCTCATGCTGTTTTACTCCTGAGATCAAATGAACAGAGCATTCAAATGAGGCAAATCCGAAATGGAAACTAGCCATGCTGTGACTAAAAGCACAGACGTGCTGCCACTTTCCACTGCTATTTGCACTTCAGACACTTCAGTCCTAAATATCTGCCTGTTTAAGAGTACTATTAATGCTAAAAAAAACTTCTAGTAATTGCTCCTAATCTCAGGCTTAAGTGTAGGAGTCAATTTCCTCATTTCTGTTAATTCCTCGTCACTTAAGACTGAAAATGTTACTCTAAGTGCCTTTCTGTGCCCCGACTTGGATCTGCTAATAGAGATTATTCCACAGATTAATTATGTTGTCTAACCACGCATGCTAATTTGATCAGAGTAGCCGGATTGCGTTTTCTGAAGTAATTGAGTGCTCCCATGTTGATGAGTGAGGGCAGATATATTGAGACACAGTCATGATCAGTAACTGGAGAGCAGGAATGGAGAGAGAAGGAGCTCAGTTTATTTCTCTGGCTGTACAAGAGCTACTATTAGAACGCAGGGGAGCATTTGAAGCCTTAATGGATATTTTATTGTTGGATTACTTTTATTTCCACTGGCGGATTGGCCTTAGAGGCTGAGAGGGTGAAAGTGTATAAATAGAAACATTGTATAAACGGTTTTCTGATTACAGATATCACTAGGATAATAGGATATTTTGAGTCGTATAGTAAAGAAATCACTACTTGGTGTGGTAATTACTTATGTGTGGTGTTAACAGCGTAAAACTGTAACTTTCTATAAGGAAATGTTCAGGATTTGCTACAGGTTCAGGGTGATTTTGCAACACATATAAGCCTTTTCTTATTATTGCATCAATTTAATAGCTTACTGGCAAAGGAACGGCGCACGGGTGGTTGGGACTTGCTTATTAGGCAGCTATTCAAAATGGTCTAGTCTTGTTTACATTATCCACATTATAAATCCAGGATTATTTAAAGGTGTCAGCAGTTCAATTCAGCAAACTCAGTAATCCACAAATGAAGAAAAAGTTCCAGGTGTTTAAACATGGAATGGAAAAAGTGAGGGAAAGAGCACAGTAAGGGGTGACACCATATGCATTTATATAGAAGTAGTCGCATTCGCAAAATAAATGGTCACATAATAACATTGCATTAACGGCTGCTCGGGAATTTCTTTAACATGAACGTGATTCATTAAGTTTGTATGAATTGCATTAAGGTAATAGATTTGGTGTTCGGCAGTTTTTTCGCATTAGAACTGAATGTGTTGGAATTAATATCTGCTGGATTGTAGTGACGCTTCAGGACTTTTCAAACTACACATTAAGTGCTTCTTTAATAAATCTTACATCTTGGACTGTTTTTGCCAGTGGCTGTTGTGGAAAGACATGGCAGTGCATAATGATTTGAGAGAGATCTGAATGAGCAGTGCAGCAGAACAGTTTATTACTGTGTGTGGAGCTTCACTTGTTCTCTCCGTGACCTTGTAGGTTTCCTCTGGGTTCACCGGTTCTCATCCGTGTTATCCGGTTCAGCGAAATTGCCATTCGGATCTGCACAACTCTATTAGTTTTGCTCTGAGCAGATTAATATAGAATACAATTAGGTTAAACAGAATTTGTTCAAACTGTTTGCAGGTCACACAACCAGCACTCATTCTTATGAAAGAACTGTGTTTTAGTTCAGCTACACAGCAATTTACTTGACAAACTTTTTTGGATGGTTTTCTAATACTTATTTTTACTTTTTTTACCTGGCAAGATGAGATGCTGAATTTAAATATGGGGATTAGTCCTTAAAAGCTTTATTCTACCAAAAAAAAAAAAAAACCTGAACATGAGACTGCATCTGATCAGATAATTTAGATATGAGGTGAGCCGTTTTGGCTATGAGTGACAGTCTGTGTTCAGTTGCGAATGCTCCATATGGAAATCATTCCAGGCTCTCACACAGGCATCAAAAAGCTTCACTCACCCCGAACAAAAGTAGTGCTGCAGTTAACGAGAGTTTCCTGGCCCACTTCAGCCTCTGCATCTTTCACACACTGTAAATCAGCATGCGGATAAGAGCTGGAAGGAGCAAAAACACTGCAGGCCAGATACCCTGTGTCATGGAAACACACGGAATGAATTAGGGATGTTAATTTGAGATGTTTACTCTGTAACATATTCTTGTCACATCATAATATTAAGGTTTTGTTTACGACAAAACAGTTGATTAAATAAATAATTTTTAAAAAGCCTAAGCGTTTACTTCGTATCTGTTAATGTGTGGAAGATGTTCTGTCCTCAGGCTGCACACCTACCAAATGTGGCCGAGCTGTTTCAGACAGCGTTGCAACCACAGATGAGGCACAGATACTGAAGAGGTGAACACACACACACACACACACACACACACACACACACACACACACACACACACACACACACACACACACACACACACACACACACACACACACACACACACACACACACACACACACACACACACACACACACACACACACACACACACACACACACACACACACACACACACACACACACACACACACACATTCTTACTGTGAAACATGTCCAGGAGACCTGCGCACACATTTATAATGAAATGTTCTTGTGGATTCCACAGGATAGCAGAAAGGGGTCTGGCACTTGGTGGTTCAGATGGAGGCGTGAGTAGACTTTCTTAATTGTAGATTCAATCCGTAATTTCATTACTGGGTTTCTCAAATATGTGATGATAATTAGCTGGTTATTAGTATCTGAACAGGTGGCAATTTGCTCCTTTGTGCACTTTGTGTAAAGTACAAAAGGGGGCAGTATACTATTGGACCATTTGTTTAAAAATGCAATTTGTCCTGTTTGTTGAAGAGCATAGAGTTCTTTAATTAAAGAAAGCAATTTGATTTGTTTTATGACATGAGGAAAAACAAGTCTGAAACTATTTCTAACCCGATAAGATTTTCTTACAATGATTCTTTAGGAAATTATTCAGTGTATCAGAAATCTGAAACTCTGATTCATTCCAGGTACTTTGCTATGATTTAAAATTATTTATAAAATACCTCAAATATAAAAAATAAATAAATTTGAATATACTACCTTGGCCCGAGAATCCTAGCATACTTTATTGAATATTTTTAGATATTATATTTGGTTCAAACATTTCTAGATGATTCAGGTGAATCTCCACTTTCAGATCAAGACCTAGACCCGACATCCTCAAAATACCTGATGCAATTTTTAATACCTGCGGAATGACATTTTAATCCAAAGGTATTTTTCAGCCAGCAAATCTCTTGCGAAGTCCTGGAATGTCCTGGAGCTTCATTTTAAAGCACCTGCTTGGACATTATTTGTACCCATTTACTAAAAACAAGACATGGGTCCAGGCCAGCTTGAACTTTTCCCACATTGAGGCTTCCAGGCATTTTTATGCCCAAGCTGTTCCCACATATTCAGAGAACTCATGAGTTTATATAAGTACAAGAATATTTGTTAACAACACATGCCAAACACCCATGCATAATTTTTCTTATTCTCACTCAGAAATAATATGATGTTCAGTTTCACTGCTTAAAAATGAACAGACTTTGTGTTCAACCGCATGCTGATGTAGTTATCCAGGTAATTTCAGTTTATTTTTTACTGAGAAGCAAAAATGAAAAATTAAGTGTTCAAAATAGCTATTCCTTGTAATGCCCTATCAAGATGCATCATGGATGCTATATTTATAAAGATAAAAGGAAACCTTTGGGGTTCTTCAGCTTGTCACTGTGATAATAACTGCATTAAGCACTAGTCCTTCCTGCTGCTAAAGCAACACTATTAAAGCCACAAAGCTTTTCATTCTAGCTTTGGGATTAGTGCTTTAAAAGAAATCAATGACAGGCAGTAGAAGAATAACAGTTCTGGAGTTCTCTGAAATTTTATATCGTACTACAGCTTTCAGGGCACCTTTCAGAAATATTAGCATTTCTGTGTTTGGAACACTTTTCAGGCTGCACAAAATCCTGTCAGCTTTCCAGGAGGCTTATGGTTCAAGAAACTAATCAGCCTCATTGCCTCTTCACACAAGGCATCTTTTTATGAAGAATGACTGTGTTGAGCTGTGGGTGGAGCACTGGTGTGTGTTTGGGATCAAGCCAGACTCATCTGGAATTATTAATGTGTTGTGCTGAGACTAAGTGCAGAGAATCCCACAGCTGCCATGCATCCATCTGCTGAGCAGTTGCTGCAGACTTAATCACACTAAAGTACAGAGAAACTGTAAACACCGTGAGCAGCAGTACCAAATAGCCTGCATTTTTTATCTCTTTCATTTGGAGCAGTTATTTAGCTCTGTGGGGAAGCTTTGCTCTTCTGTGTTTTCCGACAGAAGATATTACTTTCATAAAACCTACACAACTGTATGTTTTCCAATTATTTTCGATTAGCTGTGTGTGTGTGTGTGTGTGTGTGTGTGTGTGTGTGTGTGTGTGTGTGTGTGTGTGTGTATAGGCATCCATTCTGGATCTACACTCTGGAGCTTTGTCAATGGGGAAAAAGTTTGTCAATATCTACAGGTGAGCAGGTAATTCAGGCAAACGTCACTAAACAGGAACATAAAATTGTGCATGTGACTCACCTCTGTTCACTGGTTTATTAGGTCTCAAAGCTCACACAGCTTGTCTCACTGTGTCTTTCATCTGCACGTCAAATTCTATGTAATCACTGCCTTTTTTTATTGGAAAACTGAGCAAGAATTTTAATTCTCAACCTGCTTGTCTTTATTCTTAACACCTGGATTTTTCCCTGAAAAGTCTGCTGTTTTGTGGCGTTACACAGCAACCTGATACGGTTCACTTTACCATGTGGCATGTGTTGTTAGGTTCAGGATACTACAGTGTGTCTGTACTGAGCCTGTATATGTTTACCAGTTCTTTTATTAGTCATTATCTTTAAATAACAGGATAGTTCAGGATCAATACATATTATTGGGCTCATCTGCTGTCTTTTCTCCAGTTACTTCAGTGATCAAATAAGAGATATCTTCACTGAAGAGGATTTTGAACTCTACAGGTATATCTTCAATTTCATTCATTCATTCAATCGTTCTTGGTAGTGTCAGGTTTACAGTTATTGTACTGTAATGTTTTACATTGGCTCATTCACAAATGAATAACAGAAAAATAGAATCGATGATAAAAGACGTTAAATTGAAAGATCAGCATATACCAGCAGCATGACAGCGATCCAAATCGCAAGGCAAAATCAATAAATCAGATAAATCAGTCCATCCAGGATTTTGCAATATTGCAGTCGCAGAAATTAATGCGAAATCAAGGAAACTGCAAAATTGCAAATGCATGTGATGTCATCACAATGCGCAATTTTACGTGGTCACAACATGCATTCAGTCAAAGCCCTCTTCGATTCACTTGTGTTGAACTTGTGTACAGCTAAAAGGTCTCATTTAGCAAAGCAATTTAGTGCAATTGCAATTTCGACGATATGTGTAGCTTTCCACAAAAAAGCACAAAAAACTCTGCAGAATCCTGTACAGACTGATAAATACTTTTAAAGAGAAGTTTTGTCACAACCTTCTTTATCTCATGCATCACAAAAATGTAGGGCAATGGGCAACGATTGCAAACAAGCTGGCATAGTTATTACAAGTGTCAGGAAGAATGTGTGGGTCAGTGGGTTATTGGGCTATCTGCTGAGAAGATATGAAAAATGTTGGCTGTAGTTATAAAATTAATTATTACTAATTATAGAATATTTATTTGTTAAATTTTAGGATGGAAAATGCAATGCCATTTCACTTTTAATATCTGAATATACATTGCTTTTTTTACCTTGTGATTTTGAAAGACCATCTAACACACAAAATCTGTGTGTTGCTAAATGACATTTCTTTGCCATCTTCATTTTCTTTTAAGAGTTAAATTTTGCACTTGATTTAAAGAAAAGAAAAAATTATTTAAAAAAACAAAACAACCTTCTCATGAATGTATCCTACTCCAAATCAGGGCTATGCGTGGCCGCATTCAGAAGGTGATTGCAGAAACATTTGGGTTGGACTCCAGTAAGCTGTTCCTCACCAAGCCCACCTTCTTCTCCCGCATCAATAGCACCAGTGCTAAGACCACTCATGATGAGTACTGGCACCCACATATTGACAAGGTGACACACACACACACGTTGATCTCACAGGAATCACTGGGGTGTAACAATACGTTGTAACATGTATTGTGCATTGTGATACAAAAATATGATGCTATCCATCATGGTGTTATTCACATTGTGGAAATCAGCATTCGATTGCAGGATGCATGTAAAGCAGTTACACTGTTTGAACACCAGAGTTCCCAATCTGTGCAATCCATAGAGTTAAAACATATAGAGAGCGCAATGGTCACATGATTGCATTCCTTCTTGGAGAACCTAGGAGGAGCCTAAGCAGTGGTGGCTTAGCAGTTAAGGCTCTGAGTTACTGATCGGAAGGTTGGGGGCTCAAACGCCGGTGCTGTTGGGCCCTCCAGGGGCGCTGTATCATGGCTGACCCTGCGCTCTGACCCCAACTTCCTGACCAATAAAGACTCATTATCATCACTTGTGAATACTAAATACAGACAAAAATGCACATTGTTCTTCAATGTTCATGATTCAGAAATAAATCAGTCATCATTTTTCTTCATTCAAATTTTGTTCAAAATATTCTGAGAATTGAATCGAAATTGTGAAGCCAGCAGTGAGTCGAATCTGATCATTTCACACCTTACAGGAACCTGTGTGCTAACTGGTTCTTTTAAAATCTTACAATCATGATCAAAACCAGTATGAGTTGACCTCTAAAATATCTGAACACTTCAACACATTCAACAAGATTTCAACATTGGCCGCAAAACTTTGCAAAATCCTGTATGGACTGTTTAGTCTCACATACATGTTTTAACTAGATGGGGTCTTCGGAATTGGGCATTGCACCAATTCCATTCACTGACGTACACACCATTTATGAAAGCGCTTCAGTCTAAAGGCATAGAAGGCCTATGTACTACAGACTCTTGAATTCCAAAGTGTTTCCTTAACTGTTAGATCTCAGGCCTCAATTGGTGACTTATTCCAACAGCCCAAACTCACAAGCACAGGTGACCTGGCAGATAGTGCCAGATCTCTCCATATATTTGGTACAACAAATCTGCTCAGGTGGAAACCAGGGTCCTTTCAACCACCTAGGGGCCACGAGCAGGCCTAGTTGCTGAATTCTGTATAACAGTGGTAGAATCCATGGTAGAGGACGAGAATAGATGGTGAGTTGGTCAGTGCATCCTGTGGGCTGTCCAGCTCTTCTAAGGAGAACCATAATCAAATATGTGTTGAATGGCATAGTTAATTCTCACTATAACGTCATCAGACAAGGTCTCCTTAAATTGGCCAATACCCAGGCCTGTCTTTGACTTCCAGAGAATTCAGACAGTGGCTTCATTAGTACGTATTAGAGGAAATCCATCAAGTTCGCAAGCTAAACTGAGAATAGCACACTCTACTGAGGAATAACATAGAGCAATTCATAAAATTTACTAGTGAACCTGCTGAACAGAGTTCCATAGCGTTTCATCCACAAACTCTATGAATGTATGAAAATTTCTATGACCATAGTCACAGGATATTAAACAGATAGCTTCACATGGCATGAGGGAAGGAGAAGAAGAGGAAACATGGCTAGGAATATTTATTGCAAATGCTGTGCCATATGCAGTGTTGGGTAAGTTACTCAAAAAAAGGTAATCCACTACAGATTACTAATTACTACTTTTAAATTGTAATCTGATTACATTACTGATTACAGCATGTAAAAAGTAATCAGATTACTAATTACATTACTTTCACGTTACTTTCAAAACCTATCAAACATAGTTTTCCAGTATTTTTAGCACACGTCAATGTATGACACAATCAGAAAAAGTTGGATTTATCATAAAACCTGCCTCGTGGGTTGTCACGGTTTGTAGAACTACCAGACCGGTAAAATATAAAACTTTTCTAACTGGGCTAGTTTTGAGTCAAGGGGAGGCACAGCTAAGCTATTACTGTATTGCAAATGGAGTAGGGTGCAAAGTACACTATCTTTCCTTATGCTCTGCTCATATCATGTTCACGTAAACTGGAACTCATAGACATTTATGCATCTTGTCTTTCTGCTCAGCATCAGAGGATGTTACTGTTTCAGTTTGAACCCGTTTACTGGTTAAAATAATATATTTTTTTAAAATTGGCATTTATCCATTTTTTCCTCACACTGACTGAGCTAGCGTTTGGCAGAATTGAGAGACTGTCAGCCAATAAGACGCGAGTATTTCCACGTATTTTTCCTTTAAACCCTGTCTGATTGGTCTCGCCTCCGTTCACTGAAGTTATAAAATTACAGGTGGTCTTCTTTTACTCACGTTCAGTTACATAGTGACAAACTGCTTCAGGTGGAGAATTATTCGGGGCTAAAGAAAAATTCTTCGGGGCAAAACGTGATTTATTTTAAAAATGAATTTTATTTAATATTGTTTTCCTAACAATACATTTGTAATGCAAGTAACATCATTTTACTGGCATCAGTAACTGTAATCAAATAACATAAATTTAAAATGTAATGTGTTTACATTACTGCGTTATCAGAAAAAGTCATTAAACTTGATATAATATAACGTATTTATAATGTCTGAAGTATGATCCATTTCCTTTGATAGTGAATGTTAAAATGATTAGATACCGAGTCCTTGACTTATTGCACTGTACTAAGACAGGGTCCCAATTTTTGTCAATTCTGTCTCTTCATTATTTCAGGCCACTGTGTATTTATGAGCCAACTGCATAAATTGCATTCCGAAACTTCCCTACCACCATCACCTGTCATTCCCTGTCACACTTTTTCTAATTGCCCTTAGACTACCTCCATTAACATAGAATTTATTAAACCACTGTGGTGTTAACATGATGTAATTTTATGCCGGCACCATTTGCTTCTTAAAGATTAGAGGAGACCTTTTTAACTGTGAAGTGTGATTTAAAAAATGTTCAACTGGGATTTCCACTATTACTATTTTCATGAATATGTCCTGGAAACAGCTAAAGCAGGACTGGTCTTATCCTTATTGAGTTCTTAGTGAAGTTGAACCTGAAGTAAAATCTAGAAATATGAGACTTATTTAATTTGGATATACTGAACAGTCCCATCCCATAAAATCTCAGGGGCACAGAGTGGAAAACTGTCAGTACATGATAAGGAAAATTGGAACTTATTTATATTAGATTAAAGAGAAAATGTTTCACAGTCCAAGTCATTCTGTGTAATTTATTCAATTTACCCATGAAATATAATATTTGGGGTGGGAGAGAGAAACTTGCTTGGAATGTGTCTGCCACAGAGACTGAATTTGCAAATTTGTGGTTTCTACAGGTGACATATGGGTCCTTTGACTACACCTCATTACTCTACCTAACAGATTATGGTGTGGATTTTGGAGGGGGGCGATTCATCTTTATGGACCCAGATAGCAACCGAACAGTGGAACCCCGTGCAGGTACACGTCACTTTGTTTAATTAATTTAAGAAATATATTTTTCTCATATGAATTCATAGGGGTGCCAATAATTGTTGCACACCTATATTTAACAAATATTTATTTTTGGATAAACCTGTGTTGTGTTTGCAATTGTTTGATATCCATGAGAGTATTTTTGTGAATTTTTAAAACAAAAGATTAAACAATAAAAACAATTTTTCACAGCCTCCTTTGCTCATGTTTTCCAAGTGTGCCAATATTAGTAGAGGGCACTATACAAATATTGGCACCCCTATGAATTCATATGAGAAGTATATATTTGAAGTATATTCCCATATTTTACTTTTTTTTTTTTTTTAATACAACTGGGTGACTAGGAACTGGAAATTGTTCAACCATGACTTCCTGTTTCATAGGGGTATAAATATGAGGTAACACATATGCCAAATTCCCTTAGTCATTTATAACAATGGGTAAGACCAAGTAATATAGCTGTGATGTGTGGCAAAAGGTTGTTGAACTTCACAAAATGGGAAGTGGCTATACGAATATAGTAAAAGCATTGAAAATGCCCATTTCCACCATCAGGACAATAATTAGTTCCAGTCAACTGGAAATGTTCTGAATCAACCTGGAATTGGACGTGTGTCTATATTGTCTCAACGCACTGTGAAGAGGATGGTTCGAGTGGCCAAAAAATCTCCAAGGTTCACAGCTGGAGAACTGCAGAAGTTAGTTGCTTCTTGGCGTCAGAAAATCTCCAAAACTACAATCCGAAATCGCCTACATCACCACAAGTTGTTTAGAAAGGTTTCAAGAAAAAAGTCTCTACTCTCATCCAAAAACAAACTCAGGCATCTTCAGTTTGCCAGACACTACTGGAACTTCAAATGGGATCGGGTTCTATGGTCAGATGAAACCAAAATAGAACTTTTTGGCAATAAATACCAGAGGTGGTTCTAGTGCAGACAGAGAGGTAGCCATATGGAAAAGTACCTCATGCTCACGGTTAAATATGGTGGTGGCTCTTTAATATTTTGGGGCTGTTTTTCTGCCATAGGACATGGACATTTTGTTAGGATACATGGCATCATGAACTTAAATGAAAATCTGATTGCCTCTTCCAGAAAGCTTAAAATGGGCCGTGGTTGGATCTTCTAGTAGGACAATGATCCAAAACATATAACAAAAACAACACACAAATGGTTTACTGACCAAAAAGTCAAGGTCCTGCCATGACCATAAAGTCCCCTAACTTGAAACCCATTGAAAACCTGTGGGGTGAACTGAAGAGGAGAGTCCACCAGCGTGGTCCTTGTAATTTGAAGGATCTGGAGAAATGGTATGGAGGAATGGTCTCAGATCCCTTGCAATGTATTCTCCAACCTCATCAGGCATTATAGGAGAAGACTCAGAGCTGTTATCTTGGCAAAGGGAGGAAGTATTGAACAAAAGGGTGCCAATAATTGTGCCACACACATATTTAACAAAGATTATTTTTTATTTATTTTAATTAATTACATTTTTTTTTTGTATGAACCTGTGTTGTGTTTGCAATTGTTTGATATCCATGAGAGCAGAGTATTTTTGTACATTTCTTGAACAAAACAACAAAACATCAAAACATTAAACAATAAAGACAATTTTTTTATGGATTTAATGGAGTTCAATGGTGGCTTTTGGAAGAACGAAAGCAATATCTACACAAACCAATGCCAGATACCTGGATCTTGGTGAGGATTTTTATTCCTTTATAGGTCACTCCATGCAAATTACAGCCAAACTGTGACATGAAGGTCACTCCCACCCTTACACTTATATTACCATCAGATATACTGTAATGCCATATGACTCAAAAGATAACATCTCCAATCAAAGATTAGTTATGAGGCATCACAATGCATGTAACAAGAACACGAAAATAACAATGAATTTATCAATAAATATTTATTTTAAGAAATGCATGGTCTAAGATTCCTCAGGAACGCTGCCAGAAGCTGTGCATCTCATTTGCAGCAGGTCATAACAGCAAAAGGGTTCTCTACTAAGTACTAAAGATGCTTGACATAAATGGATTGAATAATTTTGAGACTGGAGAAATCATTATAAGTTGCATTTTCAGTTGAATTTGCTGAAACCACTTGAAGCATTCATTGTGTTGAACTATTTCAATTGCTTTTGTTTGATTTGTTCATTACAAGCAGCTGAAAGTCTGTACATTTTGACAATAAACCCCTGATTTGTAGTGGGGTTGAACAATTTTGATTGTAACTGTGTATATATAAACTAAGTATAAAAAGTGTCAATTTCCCCTATGTATAGATACATTTGGGACACCTTGTATATTGAGTGGCTTCACTTTACCCTGCACAAAACATCGCAAGTATAACATGGTGTAACTTATCTGAATATGTACATCACAAATTATCAAAACTCTTGTGATCTATAAGTACTCTCGGGCGATACACATCATGCCTGAATGTGGGGTCTAGTTAGAAATTCGAAGCTTGGGAATAAGGCTGAGGTTGTTTCGCGTGTAACATATCCAAAACAGGACGCGATGAAGCTACAAATTTTACAAAGTTGATTTTATGTCTAATCTTACGTTCTGGGCATTTTCCTCTGTTTTTTAGATTCCAAAATTGTGCTTGAGAGACGGACAGAGATATTTTTGTTACTAATTGAACCCTTGTTTTTATTAAAACAGATTTAATACATAACCCATGCAGACACTAACGGTTACATTTGGAACGATTTTTAAAAGACCTCGCACCCAAAACGGGCTGTGATCCTGAACAACCATTCCCATAGAGAACTATTATGTAGCCTCTGTACTAAAATAGGAAAACAGGAAAGGTTAGGAATTAAAATAAAAAAGAATGAGTTTATTGGATAAGATAAGGAATGTCACACTTTCTGACACTAATTAATGGAGAGAATAAAGACATGTTTTTACAGTAGTTAAGAACCGGATGACATTGAAATTATCTTATGTATATCTCAATGTGTAACATCCTACATTAATCATGAAATTTAACAATATTCACTGCAATAATACATTTTATTGCCAATTATTTATATACATTTGAATGGCTGCAGTTTTCATGGAGTGACCTCTATGTGAGGTCACTTAAGTGACACTTATTTAGAAATGTAGCATTAAATGAACCATTATTAATAACTCAGACTGACCACAAAACCTTTTGTGGATTACAGTAACATTTGGGGAAGGATAAAAACAGAGTTGTATGTTTTTGTACTTTTATATATTCCATATTTTGCATATTTATTGAAACAAGTAAGAGAGTATTAGTCATATTTAACAGCTAGCCTGTTTATTTTGAATGCTTGCTTTTCCATTTATCAATCATTAGAGTACTGAATGTTGTGGAAACCAACCTGTGCTAGTGACTCATCTGTTGTGTCTTTTCTTTTATGTAACCTTTCACTAAACCCGCATGTTGACATGATCCACAAACAGCCAGCTGATTAGACTGGCCTGTGCAAAAAGGCACAATTCTGTCTTATGGTCTAATGTATTACTGTACTGTATATGAAAAGTTTTTTTTTTTTTTTCTTCCCCCCTCAATAATCTATCTAATCTGAGTGGGTAATGACTGCCATTTCCTTGCTAGAGCAGCTCTATTTATTTAAACTACATGTTTAGAGACTAAGCTGTCTTTCTCAAAAAATTTTAATATCATGGAAAAGTTCATTTTTTTTCCATAATTTAATTCAATAAGTGAAACTTTCATATATTCTAGATTCATTACACAAAATGATATATGAAAGAATATATGAATATAATGATTAGAATATATGAAATTTTCATTTCCAAATTAAAAGCAAAATTTACTTTCATCTGAAAAGAGGACTTTGGGCCACTGAGCAATGGTCCAATTCTTTTTAAAGGCTCAGGAAAAATTTGTAGGTGTTTTGAGTTAATTATCTGATAAGAACTCTTCTTAGGTCAACATTTCTGTATTATAAATTCTTTATTCTAATATTTTGAGATACTGGATTTTTGATTTCCACGAGCTGTAAGCTGTAATCATCAAGATTAAAATAAAAAAAAAGGCTTGAAATATTTCACTTTATATGTAATGAATCTAGAATATGTGAAAGTTCCACTTTTTGAATTAAATTATGGGGAAAAAAAAACAACTTGTCCACGATATTCTAATTTTTTTTAGATGCACCTGTACATCTCGCTCTGCACGTACTACACAGGAGAGAGTTAAAGGGAGGTGCTCTGTCACTCAGTGCTCTCTGAGTGCATGGAAAGTTGCAGGCAGGAGATGGGTGAATGCAGATTAGTTGATCCTGTATGTTTTTGCTTAAAATTTTCTCCCAACCAGACATGGGGAGCTCGAGTGTAATTTCTGAGCACAAAAACAGATGAAACCAACAAACTCATGTGCTGAAATATTTCACAACATTTCAGTTTAGAAAGAACTTTAGACATGTTCTATTCATCAACCCACTGATGTTCAGGTTATTGTCTTCCCTGTCGGTGCTGAATTGCTGTACGGCGGATTTAAGTGGTTGGTCTAAAAGATCCACAGTTTTCTGCATGGCTATGCTGAAACAGTCATTTTGTGTTGATTAGCAATCATGGGCAGATGATGAACCTATGAACTTCACTAAGGTAATTACTACCCTGGCAGTAAGCTCAGCAATGGTGAGACAGATAATCAGCCTCCCTCTGAGGGGGAGGAGAGAACCAATGACAGGCATTAGCCAGTGGAGAAACCGAGTGGAAAATGCGACATGCGTAGGTGATGGGTGGAGGGCAGTTGTGTAAGGCACAGATATGTGGCAAAGATGGCAACAGGTCAATGAGGGAATTAGGTTTAAGGCATGCAAAGAGAAATTAAAGGCCTAATGGAAGTGGAAATGCTAAAGGTGTTAAATAAAAAGGGCACATCTGCCCATCACAGCGAGGAAACTGAGACAAGGTGCTGGAGGCATTCGGGGGCGGGGTGGAGGGGGCTGTTTAGGTTGGAGACCAGCTGTTTTAACAGATTGGCGAATCACAGCCTCCAGCCGCAGGGAACAACCTGGCATCGCCCTTATGGAGAGCCTCACTCTTTCAGCGCTCACTATGTTTATAGGAAGTGAAAAGTGTGTTCCTGCCTGTTACTTCTCAAATCAAATGTGGCAGTGAGGGTACGTCTTTGGCTCAGTGCTTGTCCAAAAGGAGGAATAGCAGAGAAAGAGACAGAAGGGTTTAGAAATATTATGTCAGTTCTGTTTTGGATATGATGGAACGGATATTATCACTGCATAAGTACAGTGTGTTCTATGGTTTTTTTTGCCACTTGACACTGATGATAAAGCTCAGTATATTACCCATATTGGATATTGGCAAGTTTTATTGTTTTTACACTGTGAAGTTAAAGTGTCAGCAAGAATGACTATTTAAAACTGAATTCGCATCTATATTACAAAATACACAGCCTATATATATATATATATATATATATATATATATATATATATATATATATATATATATATATATATATATATATTAGTCCTTCTGTTCTTGGCTGGCAATTTGCACCATAAAATGTAGTTGTTAAGCATTAAGAACACAAAGGCAGGGAAGAGTTTACTAAAAAAAGAAGCCTAAGATACACGTCATATGGACAGATAAGACGAGAATGGAGAAAAATGAGAGCTGACTATCAATTAAAGCATCTCATCTGTGAAACCTGGTAGTCTGTCTGGCCACTAATGGAGTGGCTTACTTGTCTTTATTAAGTGTTAAGTAATTGTTATGTATTTATTCTCAGCAAGATGTTATGATGTCTAATGATAAACATGTGTATAGGAATAGCACATGCAGGTGGTTTTGGAAAGCTTGCCCTGCAAATACCCTGCTATTAACCTTGTCACTAGGCTAATTATGCCATTAAACATGGTCAAGTTGTGAGAGCTAAAATCATACAATTTTTAGAAGATTACAATTTGTTTCCATAATCGACAAAAGTCAGTGTAAGGGTTCTTATTTGTAGCAAAGGAACAGAACACATTAGATTGAAGTTCACATCATTTTAGGGGGACTGGTTTTTCAGTTGCTAAGGTTTGAATTAAACACATTTAATTGAAGGGGTCAGTCAAACAGGCTAATAACTATAAGAACTCAGTAATAAATATAATAGCTTTGATAATGTTTGGTTGCAATTTTCATTCCTGTAACACAGTAAAAATAAATAAATAAAATAAAAATCATGGACGACCTGGCTATGCTTCATGAACCACTGCATTAAAGAGCTGAGTGAGTGATCCACTGCACACGTCAGGCATGTGACTATTAATGTTAATCCTGCCGTTACACATCCTTCTTTATCCACCATATAACTAGTTCTTAGTTTAAATAATAATGTATTTGAACATTAAAACCTCTCAAACAGAAATAGCTCTCTCTACTGAAATGGTTATTGGGTTTGGTGTTATTCATTGCTGCCACTCACTTAAAATCCAACCAGGTTAATAAACTGTGCAATCCCTAATATTACAAACAGGTTCTCAGTTTGTTCAATTTGTGTAGCTTTAAAGAATAATCAGCTTTTACTCAATAAATCGGTAAATGCACAACCTTCTAAAACTTGTTACTTTTACTTTTTAACAAGATTTAAAAATTTCCATGCTAAATAGCAGTCTACA
Organism: Ictalurus punctatus; assembly: GCF_001660625.3. Taxonomy (NCBI): domain Eukaryota; kingdom Metazoa; phylum Chordata; class Actinopteri; order Siluriformes; family Ictaluridae; genus Ictalurus; species Ictalurus punctatus. The sequence continues at coordinate 14,084,209 of NC_030428.2, read as the reverse complement.
AAGTTAAAAGTTGTGCAGACACAGCAGAGGTAATTTACCGAAATATCTTGTTACTTTTGTAAATGTCTCCTGTTGGTGCCACAGACCATGTTATGTAGCTATCTGGGTTTTTTTTCTTTTTTTTTTTTTTTTTTTTTTTTTTTTTTTTTTTTTTTTTAAATAGTTCTCCCTGAATAGACGCAGGCTTGTCTAATTGATTTTGATGATGCTCGAGTGTGGCCAGTGAGCAAGCAGCATTTTAAACGTGTGAATACGGTCCTGAGATGCACTGGGAATTTCTGTCACTACTTGTCTAAACAGAGCCATTACAATCACAGCTTCTCTGTGTTGCTTTCCATTTCTAGCTTAAAACAACACATACATTGAATTACAAACTGAAAACAAGCTACAATATGTGCTGTATTTTGAATGTTGGAATTATCTTAAACTCTTCCATCTGGGAACTCTTTTTCTTTGCAGGACGAGTGTCTTTCTTTTCCTCAGGCTCCGAGAACCTCCACCGTGTGGAGAAGGTGGCATGGGGCATGCGCTACGCCATCACTGTGTCCTTCACTTGTGACCCCGATTATGCTATAGCTGATCCCAGCTTACCATAGGGTCCTTCTGAGTTAATGACTGGAGCCCTGGGACAAAAAACATAACATGAGAAGATACTTAAGTATTCAACTGAAGATGTTTTGTTTTCTTTGGGAAAGATTTAACAGACTTTACGAACTTATTGACATGGAAGAACAACAATAACTGCATGAGTTAATTGCCCTGTATTGTATTGAAAAGAAAAATTCACACAAAAAATTTCCTGTGGACCTTCATTCAGCCCCTGTTTTACTGCCTTTGACTTTCTCTGCTTGCCTTTTTACTTGTAACATTTTGACTGTCTCCCTTTTGTCACAGTTAGATCAGTTATCACAGATTGGACAAACAGCACAAGTGGAAATTCTCAACAGGTGGTATAAATGAAATTGCTCTTAAAGAACAATTCGCTCATGACCTGCTGAGGGAGCTTTTCAAAAGCGTTAGCAGGGGTTTAACGTTCAATACCTTTCCTAGACTGCACCATGTCTTTTAGAGTAAAAATGTCTGAGCAATGGCACTACAGTGTGTTTTATCATAGCTGTTGAGAAAGTTGTCTTCTGAACAAGTGTATTTCAGTAGCACCATCTGTCTGTCAATCATAGTCCCTATGAGAGAGGGAGTATAAGGTCTAAACAAACTGCGGTGCTGGAAAAGTTTATTAATGTAAAATATTCCGACTGGTCCTTTTACTGTCATGACATGCACGGAAATGCATCAATTTGCTTGTTCCCTGGAAAGTACATCTTAATCTTGAATTAATTTTGCCAATTCAAATCATGACTGAGTGATCTTTGCAATAAATGTCATTTATTGATCTCAGTGCTTCAGATTTAATTGAGCGTAGTTATGCTTAATACACTGTTTTATTGCCGTCATCAGATTAGAGTATTAAACAGTGGTTTCCAGACCTCAACCACATTCTTTCCCCAAAAGGCATGTCTTACTTTGCTTCACGTTACACAAAGACAAACTCTCCACTCTGTTATTCTCTAATGCTTGGGCCACAAAAAATTATTTAAAAAGACAGAAATCGCAAAAGGTGTACTTGTTTTTAGGCTCTTCATACAGTATTATCATCCTAGATTATACTATGGCATGGAGTGTGTAACATTTAATCTGAACTCTTCTGTATACCCAGTGACAACTGTGCTGAACTGATATCCACCATATTTGTTACAGGTTTGTTCATGAGACATTCAGGATAATTTAACCAAGTGTAATGTAGAGTGTTTGGTGACTGAAGAAAATCTCTCAGTGAAGCTCTTATAAATCCAGTACCATGACGCAGGCTTTGCTGATGGATTTGAAGCATGCTGAGTGAATGGTTGAGATTTTGAGGTGAACTTATGAACCTCAATTGTTCTCTTCGCTTTCTCTACTGGCCATGGAGTGGAGTTCTGTCTGTGGGATGCCCAGACCACAACTGAGAGGAAAATGTGCTTTGAGAAATACTTCAACTAAACAGATTTGATAAGAAGGTTATCCATGGAAACATCTGAATTATTTATAGAGGGTTATACAAAGGTTTCTCTTAGATCTATAGCAGTATATCTGCCAGAATTGTTTCTGGTGTATGTTTCATATGTTTCATATACTTACTACTGAACCAACACTAAAAGTATTAACCATCATCTGGAGTTTTACTTATATTGTTCAGTTATTTTAGCATAACAGTTTTTTTTTATTTTATTTATTTATGTTGCTTCATCTAGAAGGCTTGCTAACCTAGGAGAGAAAATTGATAACCAGTATTTAACATCTGTTAAATATAATTGACTGAGATTTTGAAGATGGAAATGCAATCTGCAGTCTGTCATTATAACATGGCACTGTCATACCTTAACTGTGGAATGAATGAGGCTATTGACTATGCATGATTTTGTACCATGTTGTGTAATTTGCATTTGAGTCAACTATCATAGTGGTTTTATTGAGAGGTCTTTTACGGTTATACTTTATTATACACTTTAGATCGAAACCTCAGAATCATACAACCACAGATGTACTATTCCATTTCCACTGAAGCAAGCGGGTAATTTTGTGTGGCTTTTATTATTATTTTTCTTTGATGGATTCACAGTCTGAATGTGGACTGAGCTCTAGGATGTGATCAGCCACGGCTTAATAAGAATAGTCTGTAATATTACTTAATGAATTATCCATTAATTCAACACATAGTATAGAAATAATATGTATTTGATGAATGCTTAATTAATCATATAAGGTGATAAGTGAAAGGTATGGAATGGGGGAACAGCCTTGTTCTTTACTTGAGGATAAGTATTAAAACATGGTCATTTATTTAAATTGTGAAGCCATTCATCTTTGCAGAACTGAAGTTTCAGCTGCTGCCTTAATGCTATGGTTGAATGAGGATACAGATATTCTTAAAGGGAATGGGATTAAAGTGAAATACTGACAAAATCCTGCAGATAGGCAGGCAAAAAAATGGCGAAAGTCTTAAAAATGAAAGAACTCATCAACATATGGTAGTTGATGAATATACACTTCACAAGGTGGGCCTAGGGTGCACTATATGAAAGAAAGCATATAGATGTTAGAGACAAATTATGTGTGAGGTTTCATTCAACTGTGTTAGACGACAATGCATTTCCACACCATGGGAGTTGTTGTCACCTGTGGGGTAGTTTTAGCTCCTTTTTTTTTTTTTTTTTTTTTTTTTTTTTTTTTTAATAAAGATCTGTGTTAATCTCAATACATCATGATGAACATCAATAGATAGAATCCCAGTCTCTCCTGCCTCTGCTAACTGGCAGTTTGTTTGATGGAGTATGGGATTAAGTTTAAATACTTGGCTCAAGGCATATTATCATTAATGTCAGAACCGAAACATTTACGTCATTTGTCTTATTCAGAAAGAATTTAGGAGCTGCATGCTTTGAAAGCTATGTAATACTATATTGGAAGTAAAGTCAGTATTTCTTACATAGTAATCAGACTTAATGACTGTCCTGGTAGTTGTATGGCTGCACTGAAGTAGTTAGTAACCCAAGTTTCCCACTGGCACATTTACAATCAAATCATGGAGGAGCTATTTTATAAAAGTGCTTGCAGCTAAACATAACAATAAACTCAGAGAATTCATTCCAGGAATATCCAAGAGGCTGTTACTGTAAAGGCGAAATAAGTAAATTAATAACAAATTAATGTCTTTTCCCCCCAACACTGTCCTGTACAGCTCAGTTAATTTATTTTTAAATGTGAATTTAGTTAATAAGTGTTTTCCCAACAGAGCTATTAGTTAAAACAAGACTTTCAATATGTACATCTGACTCAAATGTTCCACTTTCTATCAAACCCGACATTGATAAATTATTCATAAACTGTCTTCTAGTGTTGATTCAAGCACCAAGGACTGCTTTAAATCCAAATCACTACTTTGATCCTGGACTGGATTTCAGCACATTTTAAATTTGATGGCTGCGTGAAAACTTCAGGTTTTTAGCTGTGATCTTTTGTTCTTTTGCCATCTCAAGAGACCCAGAGACTGCTGAAATCATTTTTTTTTTTTTTTTTTTTTTTTTGGTAACCCCTTTCTTGTTATCGCCAGAGAGAAAAGAACACAGTGGAACGAAGAGCAGATTTATTTTCTCTATACTGCTGAGAGAATTGGGCTTCAAGCCTGAAGTGCTGAAGAACTGTTAGATTATATCCAGATATGGTTCAGTGGGTTACTGATGTCATTTTGATAACTGTTTAATTAAGCCCTGAAAATGTTTGATATTATTCTGATCAGATTTATAGTATGATGATTGTGTTATGAATTGATCAATACATGTTGGTAGTCGAGAACGTCTGTCCTATTTTACATGTGTTGGTAAGCACCAGAAAATATGTACTGTTTTTTTTTTTTCTTCTGATGTATGCATATCTAAAAGGTCTGATATCAGTAGATGCTGATCCATTCGTGTTGGAGTTGCAAGGAATGCATGAATGAATGTGTAGTAGTGCTTTAATGTGTGCTTAAGCAAAATCTGTGGCAGTTACATATGTTACCAAAGACATCCACCTGGGAACTTCTCGTTAATGCTTTGTTAAAGGATGGCAAGTTGGCCTCATATCTAGTTAACTCAGATTAGTCTAGAATGTGGAAAATGGTATGGACACAAAATGTCTTAATTATTCCACCTTCAAAATTTCCACCAGTTCTGGGGAAAGGGTGACATTTGTGTCACTCTGTGTTTCTATTAATGAGATGTCATCTATCCCATTGGGAGGTAAAACCAGAATTCCTTGTTCATTTTCAGGAAATGGGCTGTGAAATCGTGTTTTAATGACACACTGATCACAGTGACGTAGATGGCACAGTCTACATGCATGGCAACCTCATAATAATATGGCAAGGCTGAATAGATTAACTAGAAGCTTCAGGAAGCTGATGCAGTGGCTCCAGAGATTTTAAAAGCGCTCCTCTTTTGTGTGCATATTAAAAAAAGTATGTGCACACTGTGAGGAACTTTTGAATTATTTGTATTTATATTTACATAAATAAATATCTACAGTACATACATGCATACATACTTGTATTCACAGGAAAGTTAGTGAGAAGAAAGAAATAAAAATAGTCTATTATAAAATAAATATAATAATAAGCAACAATACATTATTATTATTTTCATACTTTTCTGAGGATTTGTTACAGATTTATTACAGGATTTGAGTGAAGATCCAGCTCATTCTTCTGCATGTTGCTGAAAGAGGGAGAGAGATAAAGGGATGTGTTTCAGACAAATGATCACACTCAAATATTTACCTGGTCATGTTTTTCCTCACATGTCTCCTGGTCATCGTCCTCTTCCTCACTGCACCTTCAGCTGTGACATGACCAGCGTCTCCGAGTTAAACTCGAACTGATTGCTCGACGACGCGGACTTTCCCCACGAGTACAAGCTCGGCGGCCGCTTCTTGAACGACGACGTGTAGCGGTAGAAGCTCCTATGGCGGTTTTTCAGATACTCTCGGTAGTTCTTGGTGAGCAGCGTGTACAGAAACGGGTTGATGCAGCTGTTGCTGTAGGTCAGACACGCCACCAGGTAGTTAATACACGTGCGTATGTGAGGGGCCAGGGCCAGGGGTTCATGGTAGAGGGGTAAAAGCTGCCATATCCAAAAGGGCAAGAAGCAGGCCCAGAACACGAGCACGATCGTAAATATCATTATAAGCACTTTTTGCTTAGGTGACCGTTTGTTGCCCTTATTTAGAGCTGAGCTTCTCTGCGATTCAATGTATGTCCTGGCTAATCTGGTGTACAGGTAGCCAATGATAAGGCCAGGCGCCATGATACTGGTGCAAAACAGAACAGTCAAGTAAATCTTATACGCTTGAGGTGCCCAAGTAGGAGCGCACATACGTTTCACGCTTCCGTCCGCTGCCTTTCTGCTCGTCTGGTTCACCATGATGATCATAGGCATGGTTAAGAGCAGAGAGAGTATCCACACCCCCCAAGCCATGGCTTTCCGATAGCTTTTGGAGCGCTTCACGTTGTCCAGAGGCTTTGTCACGGCCAAGAAGCGCTCCATGCACATCACGGTTAAGGTGAAGATGCTTGCGTGCATGGTGAGGAGATCCAGACTGAGCAAGATGCGACAGCCCACGTCCCCGAAGTACCAGTCCTTGAGGAAGTACGTGCACACCACGAACGGGATCGTGGAGAGGTACAGCAAGTCCGCGAGCGCCAAGTTAATTATCGAGATGTACATGGAGGTAGCGAAGCGAATCGAGTGGCACATCACGACCAGAGTGTACACGTTCCCCGAAACGCCAACCACGTAAACAAGCGAGAGCAGCGTGCCAAAAGTCGAGGTGATTACCAGCTCGTCGGTGGAGCCCGAGTTGCTGTTCTGGGGTGCGCCTGCAAAAGAGAGAGACCTGCTCAAATTCATCGCGCCTGTCCGGGAAGGCGCCGTTACGCGGAGGTGATTTTGTCAGGTGCGCGACAGAGACTGGGATTGAGAAATGCGCGGACCCGCCGGCGCATCGCACCTCCTGACGTCACCAGCACGTCTCTCTACTGGTGTTTACCCGTTGCCTTCGACCCAAAATCACTTTAAGGATACATCGGAAGTTGTGACTTTACGTCTTAATTTCATCTAAACAATCGACTCTAATCACACGTGTGCCACGTAGGCTATTAGGTGTGCTAAAACGAAACATGCATAATGTGAAAATAAACAATAATGTAGGCTAAGTACATGATGCATCCGTGAACATCAGAAATAATGTTTGCTTTATTTACAGAATTGCCGTCTAGAGTTCGCTCCGAAACGAGAACAGTTGGTTTGGCTATGGCATGTCCTTTACGCACGGAGAGGAAGCTTCTGCATCACTGCCTTAATTAGATATGCATATAGATAAGATCAAACTGTGTTCAATTTATTTATTTATTTATTTACTTTCCCCGGGAAGTTTGCATTTCTTAGTTATTGCCCCCCCCCCCACCTCCACCCACCTCCACCCCCACCCCAGAGTTCTTATGGAGACTTTGACTTTCGCACTTGCTTCTTATTTTTGTAGCAAAACCCAGCAGCCTTCATTATGTTGGTTTTTTTTGTCTGAACAGTGGTCTCTTACATAATACATTTGTCTGTAACATTTAATTTTGTGCTGAAAAACTAATGTTTGGAAATCCAAAAAGTTTTTGCACTGACTCGATAATGTAGAAGTCATGAAATAAAAATCTATAACAAAGTTTGTACTAAAAAAAAAAATGGTGCCTAGACTTATGCACAGTACTTTATTTTTCCATTTTCAAGTTTTTTATTCAGTGCGCACTGCGCCAGAGTGGTTAACATTTCTGCTCATTTCATTGCTTTAACATTGGATGTCTTTACAGAGTAATGCTTAGGGATCTAAATCACAGCCTATGGTAAAAGTTATATGCATTCTTTGAATTTTAATACAGATATAGCAATAATATTTCAACGCAAACGTGCGTCTGCCAAAAGCAATACGAAGTCATTTCGCAACGCTTTCACAGCCTCATACATTTTTTCCTCGAAGGAATTCCGCGTGATCAAATAATGGCATTGATTGAACAGCAGATATCTCAGAAATGATATGATTGCTATTATTGTAGATCACTGAGCGGTTTGATCTCTCTCTCTCTCTCTCTCTCTCTCTCTCTCTCTCTCTCTGTGTGTGTGTGTGTGTGTGTGTGTGTGTTTTCTGGCACAAAAAGTGAAATCAATATCAATTTGTTTTAAAATACCACAAGGCTGAAGGTATGCGGTACTGTACCTATTGCCGAAATAATGGAACAGTGAGCCTGTAATATTAATCCTGGACCACAGCAGTTAGTTGTCAGAAGCAAAACCAGTTAAAGTTTTTGTTTGGGGATGTGTGCTATATAATTATGATGTTTTCCGAGTCTTTCAAGTCAATATCAGAAAGCAAAGCAAAAATTATTAGCACATACAATACTGTATAATGTATGATATTTTGAGCTTAAACATTATTTTAGAACAATATTCATTTCCAAGTTTTTTTTTTTTTTTTTTTTTTTTAATGATTAGGAGGGGAAAAAAACGGATAACTGGCAGTTATTCGTAGATAAGAGACTTACAGTAGATTATTTTTGGACAAGTCTTAATCTCCTGGCCCAGACAATCTGGGTTTATGCTAAATTGTCCTGGTCCTGACACCTCAACCACCAGCCACAAAACAGCCCCAAAGTATCAATGATCAAGCACAATATTTTACAGTGGGTGCTTTTTCACATTTTTATTGCATTTTTTATTTTTATTTTTTATATCTAATGTCTTGTGTACATCAATAACAATTTGTCTCTTCTGTGCTGAAAGCTCTTTGGTTTATATGAGTAAGGTGTTTTTTATGTGTGCTCAACCTCATATATAGACCCAAAGGAAACAAAGGTTTGGCAATAGAAAACAATTGTTTGAGTGACAGGTGTATCTTGTTGCGCAGGTGTGCTCTGTTAGACTGATCAGTCCCTACAGGATTTCACTGAAGTTTTTTGTGTGTGTGATTGTTGCAACCAAAATTGACTGATTTTGCTGCTTAATTTTTCAGAATGCAATTTGTAGGGTTTTTTTTTTTTTTTTTTGTAGAAAACTACTTGATTTTGGCAATTGCACAAAACTGTTTTGCACTTTTGCAGTGACATTTGTTGGTAAATAAGACCTTTTAGCTGTACTCATGTTCAACGCATGAGTACACATGAGGTGTCTTTGCCCAAATCTGCGGAAAATCTATGGTAATTTTGGAAAAATTGCAAGCTCCTCTGAATATTGTGGAGTTTGCTTGATTTTGTGTTAATTTCTGCGATCACAAAATTGCGAAACACTGGAGGGACTGATTGATTGTTTAAACAGTTAATAGACAGTTAATAAAAATTGTTAAAACAGTGAATGTCTACTCTTGGTTTGTTAAGACATTTTGAAGCTGAGAAAGACGGAAAATAAATCAGAGTCATTTGTATAAGCATTGGGTATAGTCAATACAACAATTTGGAATGTACTGGAAAAAAATAAACCACTGGTGTACTAACAACCAGACATCGAACAGGTCGGCCAAGGAAAACAACAGTTGATGACAGAAGCATTGTGAGAGCTGTGAAGCAAACCCCAAAATCAACAATCAGTGACGTCATCAACAACGTTCACAGGGCAGGGGTGAAGGTATCAAAATCAACCATTCGAAGAAGACTTTGAGAACAGAAATCTAGAGGCCAAACCACAAGATGCAAACCACTCATCAGCAGTAACAATCAGAAAGAAAATATCAGAACCAAGGTTAACCTCTACCAAAGTGATGGAAAGGCCAAACTGTGGAGAAAGAAAGGATCTGCTCATGATCCAAAACATAGAAGCACATCGGTCAAGCACAGTGGAGGTAGTGTCATGGCTTTTGCTTGCATGGCTGCTTCAGGAACAGGCTCACTGATAATTATTGATGGTGTAATTCATGACTAGCAGCAGAATGAATTCAGAAATCTACAGAAACAATCTGTCTGCCAATTTACAGAGAAATGCATCTGAGGAACTTAATCATGCAGCAAGAAAATAATCCAAAACACACTACCAAAACAAAAAAAAGGACTTTATCAGGGGGGAAAAAGTGGAAGGTTTTACACTGGCCAAGTCAATCACCAGACCTTAATCCATTTGAGCTTGTATTTCACCTCCTGAAGAGGAGACTGAAGGGAGAAACCCCCCAAAACAAAGAACAACTAAAAGAAGCTATGATACAAGTCTGGAAAAACATCACATAAGAAGAATGCAACAGTTGGTGATGTCAGTGGCTCACCGGTGTGATATAGTTATTGCAAGTAAGGAATCATAGCTATGATATGAAGGTGTGAGTATATGGGAGAACATGTGAATGTTTTTATTATAAATGTAAGTGTTTATAATGGCAATTAGAGGTTTGTGAAATGCAAACCTCATTTTTTTAATAGAGTACTCATTAAAAGCTAAATCAGTTTGCTAGTTGCTGTATTGTTAGCACCGTAGTTGGCTATAAATGTTAGTTCAATTGTAAGTTGTATTGCATTGTGTTCTGTAATATTACCCATTAATAAAACACTACCAGCATGATAAAGTTAATTATTAACTATTTTATTCATAGCATTGTATCATGTAAGAAACCAACAATAATTAAGTTCCAATGTTCTAATATTTTGGTAGTACCCTAGTCTTTTAAACCAAAGAGACACAGTAGTTTATAAAAAAAAAAAAGGATAACATAACAGAGACAAAAAGTTAACAATTGATATAATACACAGTTGGCATTGTTATATATTACCTATGAGACATTTCTGCATGTGGACCTCTCAAAAATTTGGATCCTGGCTTTGGCCCTGGGTGTTGCTTTGCATGGAGTATTGGTTTATTATCGGTTTTACCTGTCTTTGGCTGCTTTACTTCTGTTTTTAATCAGGAATCAGGTTACTGATGTATATATTAGTACAAACTAGTAGAAAGCTATCTGGTACCTCTCCTCTTGTTCACCAAATTTATAATGTTTTGCTATATGGCACTGTTTCCCTACTCATATACCTATTTGTGAAACATCTTTATAGAGAAGACTGCTGACATCTGTTTTTATCAGAGTCATATCACAATCCCCTGGTATCTAATGCATATTGTTAAGGTCATATTTTGTTGCTTTGTTTGCTTGTTTGTATGTTAATAGTACAGCTGCAGTGGCTGAGTTATATGGAAATAGGAATCTGGTTCCAAGGCTATTGCTTTGGTAGGAGAAATGTTTTTATTCCTCTCAGTGGTCTATTTAAGTTCTTAATTGATGTCTAGACATCACACAATGAGTTTATATCATCATAACAGATATAATTTGCTATTTGTTAAAATAATATTAATTCACATTATCCTTTTGTGGTTGTGTTAGACCTTTCCGACTTATGTAGAAGTTATATTGTCACGGGTCGAGGTCGAGCCAGAAGCAGGTGCAGATAATGACTTTTATTGACGTAAACGTAATATCAAACAAAGACACGAACACAACTTGGAAAACTACTGTGGCATGAAACAAAACACTGAGACATAAACAACATGAATCTAAGAGTACTTGGCATAATACTGTGGCAAAACTAAACATAAACTAACAAGATCAAGAAACATGGAACACAGGGGTCTAAGACAACGAAAGACAAGCACATAGTGCAGACCAGGACTATATATACACACACGAGTGCTCATTAACCAAAACGTGAATCAGGTGCAGGTGGTCATGTGACAACTAGAGCAGTGCAGTGGCTGATGGGAAGTGGAGTCCAGAGTTTCTTGATACGTGACAGAACCCTCCCCCAAGGGCGCTACTCCCGGAGCGCCCAAAATCATACGTCCTTCATCTGGTGGTCCTGGCCCCCTGGAGAAAATGTCCCCAGCAAAACCAGGAGGCCAGGCGGCTTCCACAATGGCACAGGGAGGCTGAGACATGAAAGCGGGGCGACGTCCTCGGCAGAGCATGAAAACGGGGCGACGTCCGCGGCAGAGCATGAAAACGGAGCGACGTCCCCAGCTGAACTGGAAGGCAGAGCGAAGTCCCCCGTGCGGCCAGGGAGAGGAGCGTGGGTCTCCTCGAAGCAGAAGGGGGGAACGCTAGTTGCCATGGAGCAGGCGGGCTGAGCGACGACCTCAGCTGAACAGGCGGGCTGAGCGACGACCTCAGCTGAACAGGCGGGCTGAGCGACGACCTCAGCTGAACAGGCGGGCTGAGCGACGACCTCAGCTGAACAGGCGGGCTGAGCGACGACCTCAGCTGAACAGGCGGGCTGAGCGACGACCTCAGCTGAACAGGCGGGCTGAGCGACGACCTCAGCTGAACAGGCGGGCTGAGCGACGACCTCAGCTGGACATGAGGGCAGAGCGACGTCCTCGGCGGAGCAGGGAAACAGAGCACTGTACTCGGCGGAGCAGGGAAACAGAGCACTGTACTCGGCGGAGCAGGGAGGCGGGGCGACGTCCTCGTCGGAACATGAAAGCGGGGCGACGTATTCCACGGGACAGGAGAGGGGAGCGAGGTTCTCCGCGAGGCCAGGGAGAGGAGCGAGGTTCTCCACGAGGCCAGGGAGAGGAGCGAGGTTCTCCGCGAGGCCAGGGAGAGGAGCGAGGTTCTCCGCGAGGCCAGGGAGAGGAGCGAGGTTCTCCGCGAGGCCAGGGAGAGGAGCGAGGTTCTCCGCGAGGCCAGGGAGAGGAGCGAGGTTCTCCGCGAGGCCAGGGAGAGGAGCGAGGTTCTCCGCGAGGCCAGGGAGAGGAGCGAGGTTCTCCGCGAGGCCAGGGAGAGGAGCGAGGTTCTCCGCGAGGCCAGGGAGAGGAGCGAGGTTCTCCGCGAGGCCAGGGAGAGGAGCGAGGTTCTCCGCGAGGCCAGGGAGAGGAGCGATGTCCTCCGTGGAGCAGGAAGGGGGAACGACACACTGAGAGAAGCGAAGAAAAGGAGCGACGTCTTTAGCGGAACATGGAGGCAGAGTGACATCCTCAGCGGAGCAGGATGGCAGAGCGACGACCTCGGCCGAGCAGGAAGGCAGAGCGACGTCCTCGGCTGAGCAGGAAAGAAGAGCGATGTCCTCGGCGGAGCATGAAGGCAGAGCGACGTCCTCGGCGGAGCAGGAAAGAAGAGCGGCGTCCTCAGACGAGCAGGGACACTGACTTTCGTTCTCCGCTGACTCCGTTTGCCGAACTAGATCCATAATAGGGGAGGGAGGGTGGGAGATGGTACTAGCCCTGACCACAGACTCCCCCTTGTACCCGGACTCCTCCTCCTGTTGGCTTGACATGGCGTAGTCCTCCGTGAACATAGGAGGTAAGTTGAAGCCCAGATAATTCCTGGCAACCTGCTGCTTTCATAGCACAGCTTGGTACTCCTCCGCCTGATGGCGTAATGTAGCAAAGTACTCCACTAACATCGGTGGCATCCTGACGCCCCAGTTATCCATCCTGGCGATCTGCTGCTTCTGATTCTAGGTCTTTCGTTCTGTCACGGGTCGAGGTCGAGCCAGAAGCAGGTGCAGATAATGACTTTTATTGACGTAAACGTAATATCAAACAAAGACACGAACACAACTTGGAAAACTACTGTGGCATGAAACAAAACACTGAGACATAAACAACATGAATCTAAGAGTACTTGGCATAATACTGTGGCAAAACTAAACATAAACTAACAAGATCAAGAAACATGGAACACAGGAGTCTAAGACAACGAAAGACAAGCACATAGTGCAGACCAGGACTATATATACACGAGTGCTCATTAACCAAAACGTGAATCAGGTGCAGGTGGTCATGTGACAACTAGAGCAGTGCAGTGGCTGATGGGAAGTGGAGTCCAGAGTTTCTTGATATGTGACATATATAGGATAGTATATATTTATTTAAATATTTGAATTTCAGAAATGATAGTTGCTGTATTAAAGCATTTTTTTTCTACAAAGACTACATGTTTATTTTGATATTACATAATGTAGAAGGCAAAGTAATATGCAGCAAGAAAACAAAGAATATTTTTATGTATTTGATAAGAAGATTTTTCAGAGACTAAACCATTTAACCACTTGAATCACAAAGAGCTGAATATAATTGAGTATAATTGTGCGAATTCACATAAAAGAGCTGATGAACTCTGATCAAAAACAACTACACAGGCCAAAACTAATTTAACAGCCTTAAGGAGTTGTTGGTCAGTGTGAAAGTGTATTGCATATTGAGAATCTTTAATGTGACCTCGGTTTTACTCATTTAACATTACTGAGTAGCTTAGTGACAATCTGTGAGATGAAAAACTAAAGTTTATCTCTCCAGGGTTTTCCAGGGTAATGACCCTTTCTATCATTCAACAGTCTTTGGTTTAAAAAGACAGAAAAATAGGCAAACTGTTCTTTCATCATGCACCTTACTGCAGAAAGTGCAACAAATCTGTCTGATTAATATTTTTTATTAATTCCTATGTGGACGTTTTTGCCTGTCAAGTTGCCCACCTAGGGAGAAACACAAGGACATCAACCAAAAGGTATTCATTCTCAAAAGATCTTGGTATACAGGTTATTGTCACGTTTCAAGGTTGATGCGGAAGCAATCGCAGATTTATAAACGAACAGTTTTTATAAACAGTTTAATAAACGAACAAACAGTTTAATAAACGAACAAACAACAAAACAAATACACTAAGACAACTTGGTAAAATACTGTGGCAAAAACTAAACATGGAAGTGTGGACAAAAGTGTGACATATTGTAGTACAGTGCAGTGGCTGATGGGAACTGAAGTCCAGAGTTACCTCCTTGATATATGACAGTTATACACATATGCCTGATTATTATGCAATTATGCTCACAGTGTTTATTATATTGTTGCTGAATTTTTTTCTATGATTTATTTATTACATTTTCATGGTGCCTGGCTTTAAATTAAAATCAACTCTGCTCATCTCTGTTGTCAACCTCGTTGCTATTATTTTTATAACAGAAAAAGGCCCTGCTTATATTCGCATTAAAACAAACACTGTGTAATTTAAGTCATGCTTAAATTACGCCATGTTTAGGGTCGACTGTGGCTCAGATGGTAGAATGGGTTATCCACAAATCATAGGATTGTCAGTTCAATTCCTGGCCCACATGAGTCCACATACTGAACTGTCCTTGGTCATGATACTGAACCCCAAGTTGCTCTAGATGGCAAGCTAGCACATTACATGTCATCTCTGCTACCATTGTTGTGTGTGTGAATGAGAAACAATGTAAAACTTTTAGAACCGCTAAGGTTAAAAAGTGCTATATAAGTGTAGACCATTATATTTCACAGATGAGTTTGTATGTTTTGGATCATGAGCAGATTCTTTCTTTCTCCACACTTTGGTCTTTCCATCACTTGAGGTGGTTGAGGTTAATCTTGGTTCCAGAATGTCGCTTATTTTTATATTCTTTGTGAATTCCTATCTAGATTTCTGATTCTTACTGCTGATGAGTGGTTTGCATCCTGTGATATGGCCTCAGAATTTCTGTTCTCAAAGTCTTCTTTGAATTGTGGATTGTGCTAATTTCACCCCTGCCCTGTGGAGGTTGTTGGTGATGTCACTAAATGTTGTTTCTGGGTTTTTCTTCACAGCTCTTACAATGTTTTTGTCATCAGCTGTTGCTGTTTACCTTGGCGGACCCATTCTGTGTCTGTTGCTCAGTACACTAGTCTTTTTTTCCCCTTTTTTTAAAGGACAGTCCGAATTGTTGTATTGCCTATGCCTAATGTTTGTGCACTGCATCTGATTGATTCTCCCTCTTTTCTCAGCTTCAAAATGGCTTCCGTTGGCTTGTTCTTTTTAACAACAAATGCAGTATTTACAGGTGAAGCTCAAGGCTAAAACCAAGAGTAGATGTTCAGAGCTATTTATTTAAACAATCAATCTAACAGGACACACCTGAGTAACAAGTAACACCTGTCAGGTACATGTTCCAATATTTTTGCTTGCCTACAATTTAGGTGGTTTGATATAAAATGTGACATGTTCTATGTTGTTTATCACATCTACATATAAATATCAGGAAATAAAAGCTGAAATTCTAACTCCCTTCTCATATTTATCTTTTGTTCTCAAACCCAACTGTCTTCAGTCTACAACAAAAACAAATGAATTGGCCTTGCTGTTCCAACAGTTTCGGAGGGGACTATATTTTTATTTATATGAAATCATATATTTTTACAGAATGCATATATTTTATGTAATCTAATTTATTTTTTATATGGCAATGATTTGGATCTGATTACTGCCATAGGTTTTATTTACTTCCATTTGAGATGCTTATTTTTTATTTATGAATGATTTATATAATCTTTCCAGGTTCTAATATTATTAGTGACTAGCCTGAGTAAGGGCACCTTGCGTAAGTATGAATAATAAAAAAAAAATCTTTAAAGAAGGAAATACTAGCACACATCATGGAGAATTATGTCAAAACATAGGAAAGATATCATTAATAAACATTTAACGTTGATCGTTTCCCTGTACTTAGTCATTTTAAAATAGAGATTTTGTTTTCTTTTCAGTGGTACAGATATCATGACTTGGCAAAGTGTGTTCATTTCTGTTTTCTCCCAAAGTACCTCTCTAACAGTACTAGTGAATTATTGTCAGGCAATCATTCAAATGAGCAACAAAAATGTAGCCTAAATGTAACCTTATAAGTGCACAGGCGAGATCCCAAAACCTTCCATTAAGTCCTACCCTCTTGGTTTCAAGATGTAACGGCAAATAGCATCAGAAATAGTGTAAAGTAGCTGCTTTCTATTTTAAAGTGTCTTTGATGACAAGCTATGATTTCAGCAGCCATGTCTGATTTGCATGAATGTGTCATAAGAGCAAAATTTAGTACATCTGTGCCAATATATGATTTCAAGTGCTTTTTGAAACCAAAGACAAGAATAGTGGCTTAATTGTGATTGTGAGGCTGTGGATGACTAACACAGGAACAAGACACTGAAATAATGCAATACCTACACCAATCAGCCATAACATTAAAACCACTGAGAGTTGACGTGAAGAACGTTGATTATCTCGTTACAATGGCACCTGTCAAGGAGAGGGATATATTAGGCAGTAAGTGAACTCAGTTCTTGAAGTTGATGTGTTGGAAGCAGGAAAAATGGGCAAGTGTAAGGATCTGCGTGACTTTGACAAGGGACAAATTGTGAACGCTAGACCACTGGGTCAGAGCATCTCCAAAACATCAGGTCTTGTGGGGTGTTCCCAGTATGCAGTTGTTAGTACCTACCAAAAGTGGTCCAAGTAAGGACAACCTGTGAACTGTCATGGAAGCCCAAGGATAATTGATGCACATGGGAGCAAAGGCTAGCCCATCTGGTCCGATCCCATAGAAGAGCTACTGTAGAACAAACTGCTTAAAAAGTTAATGCTGGCTATGATAGAAATGTGTCAGAACACACTGTGCATCACAGCTTGCTGCAAATGGGGCTGTATAGCTGCAAGTCAGTCAGAGTTCCCATGCTGACCCCAGTCCACCGGTGAAAGCACCTACAATGGGAACATGAGTATCAGAACTAAACCATGGAGCAATGGAAGAAGGTGGCCTGGTCTGATGAATCACATTTTCTATAGCAGTGCCAGATACAGTACCACAGCACAGCTTCAGAGGTCTTGTAAAGTCCATGCCTCGAGGGGTCAGCACTGTTTTGGTGGCACATGGGGGACCTACACAATATTAGGCAGGTGTATTTAATGTTATGGCTGATCGGTGTATGTATAAAAATGAAACACTAAGCTGCAGTTCATAGTAGACAGAAATTTTGGTAGTTGGCAGGTTATATCATTCACAATCATGCTGTCTTACGCTGTCTAATAGTCTGTATTAAGTCATTTTGCTACATTATTGATCACCATGTTTTTTGTTTTTTAAAGAATTTAGCATCAAGGTTGAACTGATCTATACTTGTGTGTTTTTATTTTTTCAACTGATGGACATTGATGCACATTGGCTTAGTCATTAGATCAATTAGAAGACACCCTGTGCAGAATACAGATACAATGCTGCAAATGTTTATGGACATACTGTTGAAAATCTGTATGTAAGTAATTCGCTTAAAAAAAATACATCAAAAGGTTCAGTGCTCAAGCTTCTTTGGCAGGAGGACACAGTGTACTGCTCATCCTTCTGTCTCTTTCATATTTAGTGAAATGATTAACATGCAGCACTAAGAGAGCATGTTATTGTGAATTACAATCAACACACAATACTGTGATTGTAAAGCTGCATTCTTCTCACCTGTTGTAATTATACTGCAATTCCACCATAGTATTGGGACTTATTGGATGCTATCATCAACTCCACTGCACATGGTTCATAGTTCTGTGAAACACACACTCGCTTTACAAGAGGACATGTACTGCCATCAGTCCAGTCTGTTGTGTGTAGAGAACATGCAGTCATGCACAGTCAATTTCTCCTTTTCAGCTTAAGATGGTACTGTCTTGTCATTGAAGCACTCAAGGCTCTTTGGCTATTGCACTGTTCTTGTGACTTGTCAGATTACACCAAACACATCAATTTATTTATTTATTTATTTATTTTTACCCAGGGAGTTGCTAAACTGACAGCTCTATCAGTGATTTTATACTACACCTAAAAATATATACTCAAGTTGGCCTGTCTTATCATAAAAATGAAATATAATATTTTTCAAAAGTAATATTAAAAACAGAAACTAAAACAGATTAATCTCTAACATTTACAGTAGATAAGCAAAACCAATGGCTGCTGTTATTTATTTATTAAACCAATGGTGATTTGTAATGACAATACATTCTACAACAGCATTTGCTAATAGTTTAAAGCTTTATGGTTCAGGATATACAGGGAATAAAGGTGCAAATGCCTATTTTGGGTGCAACAGTCAACCTACTGCTTATCAGATTAGTGCAATTTGCTCCCAGTTGGAACAGCATCCTATCACTTCCTGAATCAACTGCTGCTAAATGATGATGTTGTTGTTATTGTTGGAGCTACTCACTGAACTCACTGTTTTGTAGAATTATATATATATATATATATATATATATATATATATATATATATATATATATATATATATATATATATATATATATTTTTATTAATCCCACGTGAGGAAATTGTTATGTTACAGCAGCATCAAGAATAACAATACAATCCATCCATCCATCTATCCATTTTCTGACTGGGGGATACCCTGGATGGGGTGCCATCCCATTGCAGGGCACAACTGCATGCACATTCACACAAGGACAATTTGGAAATGGCAATCAGAATACAAAAAAAAAAAAAAAAAAAACAGGATTACCTGGAGGAAACCCCCAAGGCATGGGGAGAACGTGCAAACTCCATGCACACGGGGCAGAGGCAGGAATCAAAACCCCAACCCCAGAGGCAAACATACTAACCACTAAGCCACCATGCCCCCTAACAATAAAATTAAAATCAATAGCAGAATTACAAATCCACAAAAAACTAACTGAATATTAAATAAAGATATGTACAACATCAAAAAGAATAATAATGAATAAATAAAAGAAAAAAGCAGCAATAAAACAGATATACAAAAAGTAGTGAAGCAGTGAATAATACAGGTGAATAATACAGTGAAGCATTGAATAATACAGTGCTGTAAAAAGTATTTGCCCCATATTGATTCCTTCAGTTTTTGTGTATATCTCATACTAAATAGTTTTAGATCACGAAATACAACATAAAACAAAGGCAACCTGAATAAACACACAATGCAGTTTTTATTAATTGCTTTTTTTTTAATGAAGTAAAAAAAGTGATCCAACACCCATTACCAATGTAAAAAACTAAATGCCCCTTTACACTTAAAATCTAGTCGTACCACCTTTAGCAGCAATAACTGCAACCAAATGCTTCCAATAACTGGAGATCACTCTTTCACTTCCTTCTAGGACTAGGACTTGCTTCTATGCTTTGGATCATTGGCTTGCTGCATAATCCAGTTGCACTTGAGTTTCAACTTATGGACAAAAGACCAGATATTCTCCTTTAGGATTTTCTGGTAGAGAACAGAATTCAGGATTCTCTCAATTATTGAAAGTTGCCCAGGCCCTGTAGCAGCAAAGCATCCACACACCATCACACTTCCACCACCATGCTTGACCGTAGGTATGATGTTCTTTTTGTGGATATCTGTGTTTGATTTATGCCAAATCTAATGGGACCCCTGTCTTCCAAACAGACCACAGAACATTCTCACAAAAGGTTTGAAGATCATCAAGGTGTGTTTTGGCAAAATTCAGACTAGCCTTAATGTTCTTCTGGGTTAGCAGTGGTTTTCACATCGCCACTCTTCCATGGATGCCATTTTTGCCAAGTGTATGTCTGATAGTGGAGTCATGAACAGTGACCTTTATTGACGCAAGAGAACCCTGTAGTTCCTTTGATGTTGTCCTTGGCTCTTTTGTGACTTCCTGGATGGTGCTGTGCTCTGGAGGAATTTTGGAAGGTTAGCCACTTCTGGGAAGTTTCACTACTATGCAGGTTTTTTTTTTCTTTTTTCTTTTTCTGTTTGAAGATAATGGCTCTCACTGTGGTTCTTTGGGGTCCCAGAGTCTTAGAAATAGCTTTGTAACCCTTCCCAGACTGATGTATTTCAATCACCTTCTCCCTCATCATTTCTGGAATTTCTTTCAACTATGGCATAGTGTGTTACTGGGTAAGACCTTTTAACCAACTTCATGCTATTGAAAAAGTTCTATATAAGTGTTGATTTGATTGAACAGGGCTGGCAATAATCAGGCCTGTTTGCTTCTAGTCCAGCTGAACCCCATTATGAATGCAGTTTCACTTTTTTGCTTCAATAAATAACATTATCATTTAAAAATTGTTTTTTTTAAATTAAAAATTTTGTTTTTAGTCATGTTGCCTTTGTTTAATGTTAGATTTTGTTTGGAAACAATTTAGTATGAGATATACACAAAAACAGAAGAAATCAAATACCAAAACAAATACTTTTTAACAGCACTGTATATACAACATGTTTATGAGAGAAACGGCTGTGGGCGGCTGTGGCTCAGGTGATAGAGCGGGATGTCCACTAATCGTAGGGTTGGCGGTTCAATTCCTGGCCCACATGACTCCACATGTCAAAGTGTCCTTGGGCAAGACACTGAACCCCAAGTTGCTCCTGATGGCAAGTTAGCACCTTGCAAGGCAGCTCTGCTACCATTGGTGTCTCTGTGAATGGGTGAATGAGAACCAGTGTACAGTGCTTTGGATAAAAGCGCTATAAAAGTGTACCATTTAGAAACAGTATTTACAGATGGTATCCATAAAAGATATCTGTTTCACCTCCATAAAGGCCAGAAAATTGATGAAATTTGATATTACACACCTCAAATCTCATTAAACTAAAATTAAATGTTAAATACTCTGACTGTTTCCACATACCTACAGTTGTTTTCAAATTTTCAATGGTCACTTTATTAGGTACACCTAGCATGTGTTTATACTCATCAGCAAAAAAATTTGCATACATATGTGCACATTGTATGTCTGTGATAACCTGGGAAAACCCTTCACATGGTATGAAAACACGACAGCTTATTACCCAAAGTACACCATACCCATGGTGAAACATGATGGTGGCAGCATCAAGCTATGGGGCTCTAATGAAGATAGAGAGAACCATGGATAGCTCCTAATACCAATCTATTTTGGTAAAAAACCTGTTCATCATGATAATGACTCTCAAACCATACACATTTATGTAGTGTTATTTTTCAATATGATACATAAATATTAACATCCTTGAGCTTAAGATGATTACATACTGTTCATATTGTTTTTTGGTCATGTACGCTTTTTGATTGGATGTACTCTTGGAGCACACTTTCAGAGATATGGAGTAATAGGTCTTTGTTTAAGTACACTTATTTCCTGCTCTCTTTCTGTCAACAAAAAACACATTCACCTTCATGAAACAGTCTTTGATCTCTATATCATTGTGTGTTCCAAAAGAAACAAAGTCTTTTGTGGATTGAACAATATTTTCTTCCCTGTACAGATATAAAAGACAAGCAGAAGGAGCTTCAGAAAATTAGCCATTGTTAAATGAAAACATTTTTCCATCATAAAAAAAGTTTCTCATTCTGATATTTAGAACAAAGCATTCAGTCTTTTTTGGCTATATTCGATAAACACATAATGAATCTGTTAAAATTGTTACTAGACAATGGGTCTCAGTAGCATTATGGAAAAGAGTCAGTGGCTGCATCTGTCATTATCTTTTGGAGTATTTTGGAGAGTACAAATAAAATACACCTTTTTCTGGTATCCACTTTATGTACAATATATAGTTTGATGGATTTTTGCCTGTGTGACTCTGGGTTAGCGCTGACAGTCACTCTGCCAGAAGACATAATAGATAAAGTGGGAACAAAAGGGCCAATAATATAAATTCTCTTTCTGACCTCTACGTTGTAAAAGTCTGATTTATGACCTGAGCAAGTTTTATCTGATCACAGACCATAAGGGCACGAACAATGCCATGCTTTGCCTTCCACTGTAGAACATTGGTGTCTGGGGTCCTTTTGAGAAATTGAAATCCTTTACTGTTGGTGTTCATTTAGCAGGCCTTTTGATCAGAGTTTATTGGAACTGTAGCTTAGATTAGTCTGTTAATAATATGTCTCTATATATATCTGTTGTAATCTTATTACATTACACTCACAAATAACTTCTCACAGAAATGTACAGTGACCTATTTAATCACTGGTAAATCAAAATGACTTGAAATCACAATTACTGTAACTAAATTAAGTAAGAATGATTAAAAGACTTAAAACACTTCAAAAATTTCAAATGTTTAAAAATATCAGATTCCTTTTACTGAGTCAACAGTAATGAAAAATCAATTAAAGAACCTTTAAGAAATCTACAGTAGATTTTGTGTGATCAGGAATTTTTTTTCAGCGTTGGAAATACCATCAAGAAACCATTCATTATAAAAAATAGTTTATTCTTAAGTAATAATTTCAACCACTGAGTTTGTTTGAAAGAAGGACACTCTCAATGAATTAGAATTCAAATATACTTGAAATAAAATAAAATAACAATGTTGAATTAACTCAGTACTCATTCATGTCTAGCTAGTTTTACAAAAACACAATGGTTGTTCAGTGCTGTTGATATTGCTGTTTGCAGTCTTGTCTATGTTCTTCGTTTTTGTAATTTTCCTTGCCACTTTATCCAATTTAACTAATTGTACTCCAGAATGTACTGTCAGATTGACAAATCAAGTGTGTACATCTTAAAATAGACCTCATTGACACTGGCCCCCAAACGTGGTTGGTCCCAATGGGTGCTCCCCCTTCTGAAAGTGGTAGTTGATAGATTTATTAAGCTGTCAAGCCATGGTCATGCAGGAAGCCAATGAAAATCCACCTGGTAAAAAAAAAAAGCCAAATCACGTAAATGGAAGAGAATGCCATGCCATTTGCTTGTGGTAGTAGTTTTGTTTTGTCACATTGTTTTGTCCCAATGTCATCTACAGTCATGTGAAAAAATGAGTACACCCCATGGGATTATTTATTTATGTATTTATTTATTTATTTATTTATTTATTTATTTATTTATTTGACATATTTGGATAAGCAAGCATTTGATCATCTTTGAAACAGGGCTTATTAACAAAAGGTGACACACTCTATCAAATGACAGAAAATGTATATTTTGTAGTAATTTTAACAATTTAAATGAACAAAAAACAGATCAGTCAAATGTAAGTACACCCCTACATCTATCACACCTTCAAATCCATAAAATTAAAGATTTTTTAGTTGGAAAAAAAAAAGTGCTGTACAATACATAATGGAAAATGGAAATGTAAAAAGGATATTAAATGCACATGCAGTACAGAGACCCACTGAGCCCTCACACTCAGAAAAGGCATTTTGTAGAATACAAGAACACATAAATTATTCAATAAGCACAGAGTGCTCTGAACTTCAGCTGCCAGGAGCAATTACACTGTGGGCCATGTTGAAATAGCAGAAATAAAAAAGTATAGGACAGTATACAAAAAGACCTGACTAAAGAACTAAACTAATTTGAATGATCTGTTTAAGACAAAGCTTTAAAACTGGTTCAGGTAATAGTTTATATGAATACTCTGGTAATATATAAATTAAGTAAGGAATAAAACACCTTAACACAGTGCTGTTATACAAATCCATCCATATCAATCCATACCACAGTGAAGTGGATTCTTTTCCTATAGCAGCATGTCCCAATATGTTTTACTCCTCTTATCTCTTAGCTACTACAATTTTTTAAACTATTAATGAATGACACATCATGCTTTTTAACCATGTGTAGTGACCTGGAATTCAGCATAATAATTTGTTAGTTATGCAGCAATAGTGTTATTGAGCAGACCAGATTGTCTAGGTTCATTAAGGAGGTGGTGGTCTGTATCAGCATTGACTGGAGCAAGAGAAGGATTAAAAGTAAAGTAGCTGACTTTAGTGATATAAAAGAACAATAAAAAATACAGTTATACAACCATGTGCATGAAGTGACTCAAGTTTTCCTTTTTTGTATCTTCTGCTTTATTCAAGTCCAACCTTTACTTAGTCTTTAGTTAGATTATTACATGAATTATTACATTTTAGGTTTCTGTCTCTAGGTTCTGTTAATCTCACCTCAACTGACACCAACACTGCAAAAACAGCACTACTAGAAAGAAGATTGAGCTGACTTTAAAAATTTATCCCTTAATTTAAGATTAATAATTGGCAAAAAATAATCTTACAATAATACACAATTTCTTCAAACAGCATAATAAATAAGTGACTTATGAAGGCACCAGAAACATTTTAGCATTTTATTGAAACAGGGAACAGATTGGAGAAAGTTATTGAATAAAGTGCAAAACAAACAATGAAAACTGTGAAAACAAGACACAAGGCAAAAACATGCGGACTATGAGAGTGGCTGTGGCACACATGACAACACATGAACATGACAACACATGAACATGACAAACAACAAAAGCTTGACAGTTAGGTGCTGAAAAACTAGAACTGGCTGTATATAGGGGTGGTTATTAGGGGCACCACAGGTGTGTGATCAGTGGGGCATGTGACATGGTCATGCAATGTGCTGGGGCTGATGGTTAATGTAGTTCAGTGTGGATTTCAGAGTAACCATGACCCATAACTGGTTCATTGAAAAATTAAGGCAAGTTGTGCAGGTTTTCCTAGTCTAAAAATAAGGAAAACAATCTTGTTCCTCTGCTGGGATATGCACACATCATTTGATTATATATGCACACAATTATTGTAGCTTTTTATTGATTATTTCCTAGAAACAATGCTTTCTAGGAAAATTTATTGAAATTCCTTTTTTGCATTTGTTTAGAACTAGTTCGAATTTTATCCTTTGAAATGTCATGGTTTGCCTTGTTTTTCCTTTATTTTAGAGTTAAATACAATTTTACTTAGTTTTGGGCATACATATTTTAATTTTATTTACCTTTAACTCTATTTTATGTAATATAATTTAATGTTACAGATGTTATACCTCTTTTCCAGGTTTTGTTAAATGTGTTATGATTTCAGTAAACTCAAGCAAGTTGGACTGATAAAACAACAATAAAAAACAATGTAATACATCTAGGACTTAAAATAACATAAGCAACAAGAACAAAAAGGTAAAAAGATAAAAACAAGATAAAACATAAAAACAAGAAATGTGCTACACTGCAAAAAAGTAATTTCAAGAAAATGTTTTACTTTTAAGAATTATAAATTGCAATTGTTGACAAATTGCTGTGGTCTAAAAAGGAATTAAATGTAAACATGCTGTTATAGAAAAATAATCCTTGATGGGATAGTGTGGCATGGCCTGTCTCTTCTTCAAATAATTTGTTACACCTGCATGTGTTTGGACAATAGCCCAGACAAACCAAAGTCACACAGTTCAGCTTTTGATACTGTCCATTAAACCAAACAGATTATGACCTGGCATACTGTGTGCATCAACTCTGGTAATGAGAGAATAAGGACAGCCTTTGTGGTTATGGTTGCAGCCTGGAGGAGGTAAAAATACTTCCTACTGCCATTCCTGCTTTCAACTGCTGATGCTTGCCTGCTGAGGTGTCTGGGAGCTTCTGTCTGGCTTTCGACTCAGACAGAAAGACATATTGCCTGAAGTACTGCTTCCCCTCTCCTAATCCTGCAAAAATATGCAGTCATTTTGGCTTGTCATTTAGTGTGTGTAAATAAAACCACAGAAATGTCACCCAGAACGTCAGCTGCCAGAAACAGTTAGTTAACTTAGTGTCATGCTGTATTAATTATAGAAAAATCTAGTCCCCTGATTAAAGATAGCGCCTCAGACAGACTTGCTAACTAAAATATGAAGGGTTTGTTTTAGCAAAGCTTTGAAGCAGTTTTAAAGCTGTTAAAAGTGTTCTGTCTTTCCATATGCTACCATATGTTCTTAAAAAAAAGTCTTTTGTTTAATTTAGTCTCATTTATTTTAAAGCATGAGGGGGACGATTTCATATGTATATATCTATATCGTACTGTGCAAAAGTTTTAGACACCCTATTTTCTTTAGTACAAACTTTATTATAATTTTTTTTATTTTATGACTACATTATTAAGACAATACAAAAACATTTTAGATTCCCAAACATTAGTTTCCTAGCAGAAAATCAAATGTTCTAGAAAATGTTTGTGAGTCATTAAATGATTGTCATTAAATAGACAAAGATACCTGATTCAATACACCAACTAATTACCAGCTTTAGTAATTATGTTTTGGCAGGAAAATCAGCAAACTGTGTTGGAGCCTGGCTCTCATATATACTTATTCAATGCACTTTAAGGACGTTAAGCAAATATGAAAAATAAAATTTTTGAAATTATATTAAACTTCAGACCATAAATCATGGCATGTTTGAAATAAAAGTATCATAAAACAAAAACTCATTCTGAATTATAATTAGTCATAAATGACATATGTGGTTTGCTTCAATAGTGTTGTGATATGTGGATTCTAGAATCCCCTGCCTCTTCAATATACAGTGGCAAGAATAAGTATGTGAACCTTTTGGAATTTAATGGTTTTCTGAATAAATTTGTCATAAAATGTGATCTGATCTTCATCTAAGTCAAGGGTATTGACAAATATAATGTGTCTAAAATAATTACACAAAAAAAATCTGCTCCCTCATGTCTTTATTGAGAACAACTAAAAAAAAACCTCATAGTGCTTGTGGAAAAAGTATGTGAACCCTTGAGTTAATGACCTCAAAAAACCTAATTGGAGTCTTGTTAAGAAAATGAGTTTGGAGGTGTGGACTACAGCTACTTTGACTGATAAAAACCCCTCAAACTTTTGGAGTTTGCTCTGCACAAGAAGCACATGCTTATGTGAGCCATGCCTTGCCAAAAAGAGCTTTCAGAGGATCTACAATCAAGAATTGTTGATTTACATAAAGCTGGCAAGGGTCACAAAGTGATTTCAAAGACTTTAGAAATTCACCAGTCTACAGTTTGGCAAACATTCTACAAATGGAGACAGTTGGGACTGTTGCTATTCTACCAAGAAGTGGGCGCCCAGTCAAAATGACACCAAGAGCACAACGAAGACTCATCAATGAGGTAAAGAAACAACCAGAATGACAGCCTAAGATTTGAAGGCATCATTGGAACTGGCTAACATCTCTGTTCATGAGTCTACAATACATAAAACATTGAACAAGCAGGGTATCTACGGCAGGACACCATGAAGGAAGCCACTTCTTACTAAAAAGAACATTGCTGCACACCTGAAGTTTGCAAAAGAGCACATTGACACCACTGTGGTATTGGCAAAATGTTTTGTGGACTGATGAAACTAAGATTGAACTATTTGGAAAAACCACACAGCACTACATCTGGCGTAGAAAGGGCACGACATATCATCATGAAAACATCATCCCAACCGTAAAGTATGGTGGAGGAAACATCATGATTTGGGGCTTTTTCTTGCCACTGTATATCCGTTGAGTGATTTGTAATGAGTTATTAATCAACATTTATCTTTCAAAATATCAAGTGATTTGAATGGCTTCTTCAAGCTTATGAGATTTACTATTCTTAGTTACAGAATTTACTTTACTTTTCATCTTCAATCACTAGAGAATAATGATGAATATTATCTGAACTTCTTACTGAGAGAGAGCATATCTAATCAGTATGTTTTGGGAAAAAGTTTCCTGGTCAGAGCTATAGCTCGACCAAATCCAACCTTGAGGAAGATGTGTATCTGTGTGTGTGTGTGTGTGTACACTCTGTTGTCCCAGGATGTTCGGAGGTGAACTGATCTTTGACGAGACAAGTGGAGCCTAAAAACTCAGATTGGTGACCTTAGGGGGTCACGGTGTGCCTAAACCAGGATG
This sequence comes from Ictalurus punctatus, assembly GCF_001660625.3. NCBI lineage: Eukaryota > Metazoa > Chordata > Actinopteri > Siluriformes > Ictaluridae > Ictalurus > Ictalurus punctatus. The sequence goes on along the minus strand of NC_030428.2, from coordinate 14,056,193 downwards.
TGACTGATATCCAGATATTTGATGAAGATATACTTCTGATGCACAGCCATATGTGGAAACTTTCTAACTTTATCTATGCCTTAACCAATCAGCATCATTCAACATGATGTCATGACTAGCTTAGTGATTGTGTGAGAGTATAATTGTTGCTGAAATTAGTGCGGATGCAGAGCAGGCTACGAACACCTTGCCGAGTGTTGAAGCTGACTTCTGCTGATCAGACTGCAACCTATTCTACAGTAAAAATTTTCTTCAATTGGTTGCATCTCTTGACCCCTGGTCTTCATTCATCATATCTGGTCCTTGGGTCTTTAACTGTAAATTCCCCAACAGCCAAATTTAAACAGATTTACTTTCCACTCAATGATGTGATGTTTTTATAAATGTGCTGTTTCCAGACAGTAAAAGTCGACAGTGCATTGTGCTCTCAGTTAATGGGAGGAGTCCTTAAGGAACAAATGGTGAGCCCTCCCATCTTTTTCTCTATGATTTATTGATAAGAGAGGATACACAAATGGGGTGGCCTTCATCCCATCATAGGCCTGGGAGGGCAAAAGGCAGATGGCTGCAGCAGAAAAAATACTTTCGCCTATTAATTTCCTACTTCCACAATGCTCTAACAGATTTGTACCTCTTGAGAATTTCCTGGTAGCAAATAGAGCTTTAACAGATTAATTTAAACGAAAATTGTCTTGCCTTTTATAGTTTGAAAGCACAAAAATATCTGTTGTATAAAAGCAGTCAGAATCACTTTTCTCAGCTTTTCTTTAATAGGAAAGCACTAAATGTTCTTCATGTCATTTAAAGAAGCAAACTCAGAGTAATTCCCAAGCTGACCCTTACATTACAAGTTACTCAAAATATCATTATATCCTTTTAATAGAATGTGAATTAATAGAGTTGCTCTTACTGGCTTCTATATACAGATAAATCTTCTGGTGGTGTTCTGACACTTTTAAACCTAGTCCCTGCTAATGGTGCCATGTTTTCTATGACAGGGCTGCACAGAGTCTCCAATTACTGACATCATGTAGGCTTTTTACACTCTCATGTATGTGGATCATCAGGTATACAGCCCATTTGGTTGAGAGCCATTCTGGAGTCACTCAGCTGAGTGCAATTTGCACCTTAACACTGCATATAGTCCTCAAATTGTCAAGGGGATGATGGACGGTTTGGAGGTTGTCGGGTTGTCAGTGTGCTGAATGTCAGCTCCTGGAATTATATGTCATGTTGTTAATCATGTACGAATCACACCCCATTTAATAACCTTTATGGAAAGATCCCATACATATCATGTGATCATACTGTATGCTTCATATGATCAATGTGTGACTACATGAGAATGAAAGGTTAATGTGCATTTCAACATGTTATGAAAATTCACATAAGGTTCTCAGTTTCAAGGCTGATGGTTGTGCTGGGCACACAGTTGTCAAACCAAGTGCAATTAAAATCTCTCTTTTTTTGTTCCAAAGTACATGTGGATGCTTTATTTGCTTTGGACCTGTATCTTTATCCTAAGTCATTTTCAGAACCCCCTTTTTAAAGACACACTTACTCTCCTTTTAATCCTTCTCCCTGGCCTACTCTTCTCTCTGATCTTCTACCAGTTTTTCTTCTGTTTTCACACTTCTCTTCTGCTTCTCTCCTTACTCCTGCCCCCCCCCCCCCATTATTTAAAAATTTTAGTATTTTTCACATACATATATGAAGTAATAGTGTAAAACAAAAATGCTAATTCTGTGATTTTGTTTTTTGTGCTTTTTTTGTGGGAAACTACTTGACTCTGTGAAATTGTAATTACACAAAATTGTTTTGCATGCTCTTTCAGTGATGTTTGTTGATAAATGGGACCTTTTAGTTGTACTCATGTTCGACAAATGTGAATCGAAGAGGGTTTGCGCATTGTAATGACATCACATGATGTTTCTTTGCCCAAATCGGAGGTAATGTTGAAAATTTGCAAGCCCCACTGAATATTGCAGAGTTTGCTTGATTTTGCATTAATTTCTGCAATCACAAAATCATGGAGGGATTGTCAGGAGCATATCTCAAAATGAGCAATGTAGCAATGTCATTTATATCTGAAAATTAATACAAATAATTTTGGTGTATTAAATTCAATTACACTCATGGAAGTAGATCTGGTTTGAACATTGTGGGCATTGAAGTGTGAATGGGTATGCTTCCCGATATTTTTAAATGAAAAAAAAACAAAACAAAACCTCACAATCAGCTTTGTTATATATGCAGTGTCTTTACTCTTCTGCTTATTTATCTTTATATCAAGTACAAGCATTTATGATCAAATGATTGTTTCATTAAAACAAATTACACAGGGCATAATAACAGTCCAAATGAGTTCAATTTAGTGTGAACAACTGTGTTCTAATTTAGCTAACATAACACAATTCAGTTTTTTTTTGCTAACGTGTTATATTGATGGCTATGGCTGAATTTCAGTGAATTAACTAGCTAGCTATAATATATGTGGAGTGTTGTTAGCTAGATTACACCATATTATCCTACATCCTGAGTACACGTTTTATATTTTTTACTGTCCCTCTCTGACCAGCAATGCAAAATTATCTGCTGGGCAGCACTTCTCTTCATCCTCAAAGCTACCTGTGCTCTTCCAGTCAAATGGCAGAAATCAAGCATTGTGTTTCAAGGAAATAGCTGGGTGATACCAAGTTGCGCAACCAAGGGTGGCTTTTAGTATTTTTTATCTGATTTATTATGACAAACTCACAATTGATTTGGAGCATCAATAATGTTACAAAATAAATTACTTCTACATATGTTTACCCCCCCCCCCCCCACCCCCCAGACAGACAGTGTTAAAATATAACACTTTATGGCATATATATTGCCATTTTTGTCCATGATTATAGTGAAGCACAGGAACATTAGGCAACTGACGCTCCCTGATCTCAAGTAAACATATGTGACATTATTTGAAGAATATGATCAATAAAATCATAAAATATGTCAGATATGTGAAAAATTATACACAGATTATATATACAGATTATATGTGGATTGAAGATTTAAAAAAGAAAATGGGGGTTTTATTTAAAATATATAAATGAGTATAGTCATACAATTTCCATTCACAAAAAAATGGAGTCTGAAATAAAGCTATTTAATGCTTCAGTGAATGTATTCTTGATACTTCGTTATTTCAGTGAGGAAAAATGCTAAATTGTAAAAACCAAGGAAAGTCTCAGGTTATTTAAATCCTTTAATTTTACCAATGAAAACCAATTTATATTTTGCAATTTATAATGGCTTGTGCAGTCAGGAAGAAATGATATTATTGTTGCTATCTTGCCTCAGTACTCTAGTGATTTTCAGGGCTCTAGTCAATATCACACAATATCACACAAGTTGGTGACTAACCCTAGTCCAGTTTGATTGAAGACTAAAGAGTCCAAAGTGTGTTAAGTTAAAGTATGCCTTTCAAGACCGAGTTTGAATGAGAATTAATTGTTTACAAGTATGTTTCAATTAAAATGAATTAATTTAAAAATCAATTACACTTACACTCTATTCCCTACAAACTGCAAAGTGTGCCCAGGGTGTTATTATTTGGATATTAACCTATACCTTATGGCAGTACTTTGTGCTGAACATTTCTACATGTGTTCCTTTAAGCCTGTCTTTTTCACAGCATGTAATCGTATTAGAATGGAAGAACTACTTTTTCCTTACTTTTCCTCCAGTACTGACAGTAAAACATATAACATTTGTATTACAGTCAGAAATAAAAATATATTTCACTATTAACTACAGTCTACACATTTTGAACATTTTTGTTAGTTGTTATATTGGCACATCTGTATCACATGAAATGTTTTATTGGTTTCATCATTTAAAAGGGTATGCAAATTCCTTCACTCTAATGCAGCTAACTTGCTTAGTGCAAAATCCTCATTACTACTGACTAGCCCAGCTGACTTGCTAGCATTGTTAAGTACCTTAGTACTTCCTTCATTACAGCAGATCGCTTTGTTGACAACAATAAGTTTCTTTGTTTGCACAAGAGAATAGACACAGTGCAAAATAACTTCAACTAAATTAGCTAAGTACTAATATTCTGAAGTGTAGATTATGGCTTCATGAATTGTTACACCTGGATTAGCAAGCTTGAAAACATTTACAAAAGCCCTTTTAGCATTATTACACACTATTATTTATCAAAGTTTACTTGAATAAACAAACATAATACATGTGCATCTAAAAAAAAATTAATATAAGTTTATATTTTCCGTAATTTAATTCAAAATGTGGAACTTTCATATATTCTAGATTCATTACACAAAAATGAAAGTGAAATATTTCAAGCCCTTTTTTCATTTTAATCTTGATGCTTATGGCTTACAGCTCATGGAAATCAAAAATCCAGTATTCATTATGTGTAATGAATCTAGAACATATGAAAGTTCCACTTTTTAAATTAAATTACAGAAAAAAAACCCCGCACGTTTCCATGATATTAAAATTTTTTGAGATTCACCTGTATGCATGCACAAAGCATAAATGACAGACTAATTAGATGGCCTTGAACTTAATTCAAAGTTAAATGTGTTAAGTTTGGTGTTGCTTGGCTTTTAAAATAAATTAATGTAAGTGTTATATGCTCATTATGTTCATATAACACACATCTTTCCACAAATTAACAAATAGCAAGAGCCGAGTTTTTCAGACAGATAAAACAGATTGGTATAATGAAAATGATTTTGCATTTGTTATTCTCCTCTATTTCTTTTCCATAATCTTAACAATGATAATTCATCCAATATGAAGCTTAGTTAGAGTAAATACAGGAAAGGTCTGTATAAGTGAATGTTTATCCTCAGTGGTAGTGACTCACCACCTGGCTTTCAAAACAGAACATTTGAAATACTCTCCGCGAGCTTTTCATTATACTGAAATTAGGCCAAATTAATTGAGCTACATTGTGATGGCTCCCACTTGTGCACACAACACCTGATGCTTATTTGACTTGACAGGCTGACAATCAAAGCTGGATACTGAAATGTTGTGATTGTGGCACACAGCCTGAGTGATATGTTTCCAGTTCACCAACTGCCTAATATTTTTAGTCTACTGGCACAGACGGGTAGAAGGGGACATATTTTTTATATCTATATATATATATATATATATATATATATATATATATATATATATATATCTATCTATATATATATATATATATATATATATATATATATATATATATATCTTGGCGGGTGCCTCAAGTATAGGAATATCTGAAATATCCTACCTTGTGTGGACATTTAGTGATCCCTACTAGAAAAACTGTGCAACTACACTATTGATATGATAGTAAATTATGATTTCTCTCTCTACACAACTTCCTGGATTTGCTGGATGTATCATGTGATCCAACTGTCCAGTCAGAACAGTGAAAATTAAAGTGGACCTTAACAGATTGGATCTTTAGTTAATTTGTTGCCATTTTTCTGCAACGGGCATAAAATATGTTAATATAACACAATTAAATTAATAGTTGCACCACTTGCATATACTAAATTAATTATTTAATTAATTATTAAACAAATTCATATTTGGTGCATCTCATATCTCACAATAGTAAGATGTGTGTGTGTGTGTGTGTGTGTGTGTGTGTGTGTGTGTGTGTGTGTGTGTGTGTAAGATGTTTTCTGACTTAACACACTCATGACCTCATGAACTTCCTGTGTTGAAAGGTTTAAATGAAATCATCAAATAATTTTTGTTTATCACAGAGCAATGATATGATAGATTTCAAAAGCTCTATCAGGTACCTTTCTACCAATACCTTCTAAGTGAGAATCTTTAGGCCAAAGAAGTGTGAACCAGATAGAACAAAATATGTACGTTCGGATATAATTTGAGGTAAATGTTTTAAAGCAAAACAGTGTCTTGTTGGGTTTTTATTTTGTCGTTTAGCAGATTATCAGATTCATTTGTCCAGCATGACTGACATTAGCCAAAGACAGGTAGTGGTCAATAAAAGGTGGCTTATCTAGCATGACATGTGTCTTATGAAAGAAGCAACAATCAAGAGGTAAAGCATCAGTAACTGTACCTCCATATATTTCTCTGGAAAGATATACAATTGTTAAATGACTGTAATGATACCTCCAAAGATAATCCTGCACACATAGAATCATAGGCCAGCTATCAGCTAGTGGCATGAATCCCAGATGCTTCACACATTGATTCTCGGACAGCAAACACTAACCCACACTCTGGTACATATCATGCCCACATCTTCCTGTTAGCCTGTGAGTCTTGTTTACAATTTTAGTTAGTCTACTATGGAGAGAGGTGTTTTCCACCATTCAGAAGGCATGCAACTGTTCTAAATTGAACTAGAACTCAGTTATCTGTGACATTCATCGTGGTATGGTTGTTGGTGAGTATTTGAGATATTGCTGATCCCCTGGGAACTTCACACACAATAGTCTCTAGAGTTTGCACAGAATGGTGCAAAAAAAAAAAAAAATGAGAGGGTGACAGTCCTGTGAGTGGAAATGTGTTGTTGATAACAGAGGTCAGAGGAAAATGGCCAGATTGGATCGAGCTGCCAGGAAGGATATAATAATTCATATAATCACTGTTTACAACCATGGTGAGCACAAAAGTTTAGGTGAGTCTGTTATTGCATTACTTTTAGTGTTTACTGTTGTTATTTGCTATGTTTCTGGATATCATCATCACCATCTGTCTTACATCACACTAATGATTAGACAGAGTTCAAAGAATCTGAAAAACATTACCTCATTACCAGACATGTGCCCTTGAAAGTCATAAATGAAATTACCTTAGCCCAGAGTGTGGCACACACAGAACACTTGACTAATAGACCTTTCAATTGGTAATTTGTGTCTGAATTTGGATCTGAATTAAATTCATAACTGTCAGAACAAAACAATTGGCTGATGCAAAGGTTGTAACAGGTAATTTCTCTCTTTTCCTAATAGCCCTACTTTGTATATTCAGCCTAGTTGACCAAGGACCAGAAGTAGTTTTATTTTAGGAAATACAGCAGTGCTGCTAGAGCAGAGTAATGGAGCATCTCAGTCTCAAGTTAAGCCTCATCACGCACATCCTTACTGACAATAACATTAATGATACTGACTGTGTGACTTCTGACTTCCCCACAATATAAATAAACTGATGAACAAATGACACTTATCAAACAAATGTCTTGGTTGAAGTAAAACATGCCAGAACTGACAGAGAATTTCCCCCAGATGCATTATGTAGCCGAAGCAACAACATGTGTAGTGTATGTAAAATTCCATTTTATCCTCACATTTACTGATTCATTTCTGAGTTATAACTGACACTACCAGGACTAGCAAAATCACATTTATTTCATTTAATTTTATTGTTTTTTTACACCAAAAGTTTAGCCTCACAATGTGAATTTATTAGTCATGTAGTAGCATTATCTTAATAACATACAGTATGTCTCCTTACTTGAAAGCATTTAAAATTTTGAGCTTTTGTTAGAGGGACATGAAGTTATAGATGCCTGTGGCTGTGTTTATGTATATATTCACTCATGGGAATAGCACTTTTTTATTATTAAGCTGATGTGAGATTTTTTTAGAAATAGATTCCAAGTTTTTTCAAAGTCTGTGATTTGATTTTTGACTGAAGCGGATACATTTTCCGTGCATACATTTTGTTATATATTTCATCAGAAGGTTTGGTCGTTGTGCAGCGCTATGCAAAAAGGGTTTTTGACATGGAAGGCTGTCAACTGAGACAACAATGCAAGCACTGTAAATAAAATATATCTGGAAAAGAGCTCTAAAATGTCCTCTGTCAAAAAGACTCTTGATGATAAAGGCAAGCCACTTCAGAAAAAGCTTCTGTCCCTTTCTCCGATCGGAGAACTCAACTCTTCAAATGCTGCTGAACATTCGCTGCCTCTTGCAATCTATACCACCATGTATTTCCCTCACAAAAATGTACAGTTTCACAGTGTCATGTCATCTCTAGTTACTACTGCTGTTACTGGCTGCCCATCAGTACTACAATACTACAACTCTATGCACATTTATACTTTGTCTACTTTAGTACTGACTGAGCATTAATTGCACATCTTATTCATGCTTGGGTTAGCCTGTAGTCCTGTCTTGCATGTTGTTTATTGTATAGTTTAATGTTTATAGTTGCTCTGTACTGAATCAAATTACCTCCAACACTGTTGTGTGGCATTAAAAGAATCTTATATCTTGTATCATGTTTACTCATTTAGGGGAAATAAGTACCATTACCATTCAAACAGACTTAAATAGTCATAAATTGTTGTAGACAATGGTTTTAAATTGTGTAAAATATGTAAAAAGTAGACAATATATAGAGAGTGTGAGTTTGTGATTTGAAATAAAAATAGATTATTAATAAAAGATGGATGGGGTTGTGTTTAGATGGAGGTAAGTTGAAATGCCTCACAGAGTTAGTATGGCTTGAAACAGATCAAATTGAAGCATATCTGTTCCATGAGTAATTTGTGAGATGAACTGAAAAAACCTTCAGCAAATCTTTTTGGAGTGAACAGTACCTCTCAATACAGTGTTTTATAACTGCATATAACAACTCATTCCCATAAAAAAAAAAAAAAAAAAATTATCAGAGACTCTTACCATAAGTGCTATATCAAGTGTTGGTGAAGCTTGTCTTAGAAATAAATATCACCCATAAATGTATATTAATTATTAGTTATTATGTAGTATATCTTGTTTGCTATTATAACATCACGCTGTTTACATGTTTCTTTTTTTTCCCCCTGTAGATTTAAGCCATGAAAAGTTTTCCTATTCCTAATTGCTCTCTGGTTATAGAGTTGACGTAAGGAAGTGCTAATGAATTAGCAGGATAATTGTTACCACTCGACATTTTGTACATGTACGGTAGTATGACTAGCTGTATTTGTATACATGTGCCAGCTGTAACATATTTTCTTTGAAGAAATCTGTTGAACCATTTCACAATGAGTGCTTTGTTCAAGAAGTGGTGAATTCTCACAGTACTACAATACCTCAGCTGTGAAAAATGCATAGTATTTTTATTTGAAGAGTTACATAGTAAAATATTCACTTTCATCAGGACATGAATACAACCTCACCAGGCACTCACCCATTTACATTCGTTTTCCATAATCTCCAAACTCCTAATTATTTTTTTTAGAGTCAGAGATAGTTTACTAATTTAAACAAATTAAACCAATGCTTAATTACTTAGAAAATACATACTTTTAAAAGGAGCAATATTAGATAATAACCATACTAAAACTTTTCATGTGCTGGACAATTTTGACTGAAAGAGGGGTGGAACTAGGAATTGTGCATAATCTATTAGCTAGGCTGGTGTTCAGACTAAAGAAGTACATCATTTTATGCTCCAGAAAATGTAACTCTTCAGAACTTGGTCTCTAAATAGTCTGCTTTATGTATTCATTATTTTGGAAGCACTTAATTTGATGAAAATAGCAGGATGCATAAAACTTAGGTAGCAGAGAAAACACAGATATTATTGAACTGGTCACAAAAATTATTATTATTTGTTTTAATAATTTTTATTTTAATTTTATTTATGTAGTTTGGGGCTTACAAGGTAATGTCAAAAAAAGGTTTAAAATTGAGGTTCTGTAGTTTATAATTTCATAACCTGTACCCATGTTCCAATATCAATAGTTCTGTTTAAGCTGAGTCATATAGGAATAGGCAATAACAGTGATGGACATGGCCAAGATACACAGTGGGACTACAGTTGGGAAGATTTATTTATTTATGTATTTATTTATTTATTTATTTATTTATTTTTTTGGGGGTGGGTGGGTTGGGGGGCAGATATCCGGATGAATATAATATAAATGCAAAACATATACATATACATACCTCTATAATATATAATAACATTAGACATCTCCTCCAAACAATATGCTTTCTTGAGTATCAATACAGGCACATGAAAGAACAACATTCATGAATTATTCCTGCAATAACACAAACACTGTTCATTCATCCTTATCTTCCATATCACGACCGTCTGCCCTCTCACTCCTAGCTTTTTTTTTTACCAGGAGGTCCAAAGTAATTGAATATAGTTTTATTTTTACATCCTGCCCAACTGACTGTCTCTCTCCCCATCAAAATCTTCTCTCTTTTTTTTGCCTTTTTTTGCCTATCAACAAAAATAAGAATTACAGCCTGTGTCAGTACAATAAAAAAATTAAAGTGGTACACTAAAAGCCCATAGTGGCTTGAGAATCTGCATAAATGACAGCTGAAACACTTTACAAACATTACTTATCTCTCTGTGTAACTACTGAGGAAATTTCTATTTGTAATAAATATGTAGTAAACACTTAGCAAGCTATGATAGTCAAAATAACTGATGAATATGGGCGTTCAAAATAGATTAAACCTGGACAATATCAAGTACGTGCATGCAACTACTGAATCTGTTTTAGTAACTAAATGTTCCTGTTAAGATTTTAGGCTCCGTTAAGACTCAATTAACTTACCTGAGATGGTCTGATTGGTCCTGTGGGGACACACACTAGTAGAAGCGTTCCCATTGGCTGTAGCCTGTAGTTATTATGGCCAATCATGAAAGGCAACACTGCACAACCTCACAGAGGATATTCCGCTATGCTTAGATACAGAACTCACGTTTATGGCGGGAACTTGCTTTCTTAGGCTTTAAAGTGGATAAAAGATGCAAACCCTGTACGTTTCCCAATAAAATAATTTAGCCAGTTTGAACGGGAACACAGTCTCCTCTTGAAATTCACTCCCTGCGCTCAGTCCCTCTGCATCCATCCCCATTTCCAGCCCTGGGCATGAATGATGGTACTTGTTAATGATACTGTACATGCATACAGATGGTTCTATTCGGAAACAATGTAAGATCCTTACATTTTGAGATCAATTTAGCAATTTGAGATCCTTTTAATCTTTTGTACACCTCCAGTCCTAAACTAACCCCTAGTACAGGACATAATAAAAATACAAAACAAATATTGTATAAATATTGTGAAATGAATGCTCTTTTTCACATTAATGGGAGTATCTGCCATTGTCAGAATTCCAAGATTACAGGAGAGAATCACAGGATTACAGTTTTGCATGAGGCAACTTTTCAGTGACTTTTCAAGTAATTAGGGTGATTTAAAGCATTACTTCAATTTCAAGTAAACTTAGATAAAGTTAGATTATGAAATCCTGCATTTATTAGAATTGCTTAGTTGTATACAGTTTTAAAGTGGTTTAAATGAAATGAAACTTCATAAAATCAGGAATGTATTTTCTTTTCTTTTTTTTTTTTTTTTTACATTCAGCACTTTATTTTAGGTTTGACCTTTTAAGGCAGTCATTTATCAAAAAGTAAAACCTTTCTGGAAAACACCTAAAAAAAAAAAAAAACCCTTCCAGCATGATTCAAAATCATTGTTCAAAGCTAATTTCTGGGCCACAATAACACAGTTGCCGTCTCAATCTTCTCCTTCTGACAAATTCGTACTGACAGAACAAAGCTCTTGTAAATCTTGATTTTTCTGGTGAACTTTTGGATCGTAAGTTGGCTCAGTAATGTGCTTTTGTGGTTTTGAGGTTTTTAAAAAGGTCTTTACTTATTAGTTTAGGACTGAGCTTTATCTCCTTTGCATAAAGCTGATAATAATCAAAGCCACCATGTTATCACTGTCAGAGATGGACTCCCCGCAGATAATAATTTTTTTTCTGGCCCATCTTTCATTTTAAATGCGGAAGATTTAACAGTCATTCTCACTCCAAGTCTGACCTAATCTCATTGTGCATGCAGCAGCAACAGCTATCCAAGAAAAAAATCTTCTCGCAGTGTGCTGAAATAAATATGTGTTTAACTATTATAGCGACTTACAAATGTTAGAACACTGAATTTTTAACAGAACGGTCTGAACCCTCACTGCTTTTATTATTATTATTATTATTATTATTATTATTATTATTATTATTATTATTATTATTATTATTATTATAGGTTTCAAAATATCTTTTTAGTTTATATTTTACTAGCATATCAGCTAAACTGACCAAGACATAAAGACAGCTTTTCTTTATATTGATCAGTGTATGCACTCTGTACGATATTTAAAACCTTGAAATGTGTATGCTACAAACTATTAATATTGATGTGGTGAATACCACAGAACCTTTAGAATTAAAGAGACAGATATTGATCTGCATAAATACAGCAATGGTAATATACACAACAGTGTTACGAAACAGGTGTAGAAACAGAAGCAAGCACAGATCAACGTCTTTATTTTCGAACAGAAGTCTACAAACATGAAACGCAGTCTAGACAGGAATAGATAATCAAGGTTTAAACATGAAACTGGATGCGAGGCATGGAACAAAAACCGGACACGAAAACAAGACCGCTTAGCATACTTAACGCATTCACCACTACATTCACTTATTCAATGAATACTGCGCAAAGTGCACAGCATCACGAGGGCTTTAAATAACAAACATAATCACGCTTGAACATAGACAGCTGGGACCAATAATGACACACCCTCGAACATCAACCAATGCTTAAGCAGGAAGAGAACAAAACCAAAACAAAGGCACCTGTCCATAGGAAACAGTTCATTCCATAATCTCATGATTTTGCACGCTCTGCAGCCGCCTGTGCACGTCGATGCCGCAGAGCCATCTGCCGGCAAGATTGTGACAAACAGAAGAAATGAAGGCTCCTTTGCTGCTTCAAGTACATGCTTTGGTAAATCTTTTTTTTATTTTAATTTTTTTTTTTACCAACTTTACATTAAAATTTATTATTATGTATATGATGCATTTAAAAAGCCACACCAGTGTTATGCTGCTGTTATACAGTAAGGTGCTTTGATACGGTACACCACATAATCTTCCTTTCCTCATACTCCTAGACCCAGCAAACTTGGTACCTAAGGAAGCAATATAAGAGAAAAAGGAGTAATCAGGAAAGATAAACTATGGCAGGAATACATGAGAAAGAGCATCAGCAGCTAAATTATCACTGCCCTTGATGTGTCTTATATCCAAGTGATAAGGCTGCAAAAACAACACCCATCTCTTCAAACTATGTTTGAGATTTTGAAGAGATTGCAGAAAAGTTAATGGATTGTGATCTATGTACACAACAACCAGAGGACTGCATCTGACATAAACATCAAACTTAAACTTGTTAGAAATGTATTTAATGTTATTTAAATGTTATGACACAATTACCATCTACTTGCAATAGAACTACACCAGCACCAACATTGTATCATTCTGCAGCTTAAAAGGTTTACCCAACCAAGGAACAGTAAGAACATGAGCTGAACACAACTTCCGCTTTATGTCTTCAAAAGCTGACTTAGTCAGGTGACCAAATGTATTTTACCACAGCCTTGAGCAAATTGTTCAATGGAGCTACTATAGCAGCAACGGCAATAAACCGCTAATTCAAGAAATCTCAAACGCTCTGCTTTTGTACAATTAACTGAATATTTTTTTTTTAAATAGCTGAGACCCGCCACACCTCACCTTGCCCTACCACTAACTACCGAGATATGTAGCAGTGGCTTTAGCAAACTCACATTTGGCTTGGTTAATAGTAACCTTGTCCAAACCAGTCTGTCCAACAATGCTTTAATACTGTCAAGATGTTCCTCCCAAGTATCGCTATATATTACCACATCATCCAAGTACACCACACAGCCACGCAACCCACATGCAACTTGATTCATTAGTCTTTGAAATGTGGCTGATGCATTATGCAACCCAAACAGCATGACTGTATAGGCATACAGACCTTAAGGGTTAATAAAAGAGCAAACCTCTTTTAAGTTCTTTTAGGAAGAGGAACCTGCCCATAAACTTTCAGGTGACAAAGTTTTAGCTGCCCCAACATGATCAACACAATCCTCTGTTCTGGGAAGAGGATATGCACCTGGCTTGATAACAGCATTTACTTTGCAGAAGTCAATACAAGGCCTGAGGGTGAAATCAGGTATTTTAACCAACAGACACGGAGATGACCAGGCAGAGGAAGAAGGCTTAGCCATGCCATGTTCCAGCATGCAGTCTACCTCAGATTATAAAATTTCTTTCTTATCAGGAGCAAACTGGTAAAAACATTGCTTAATGGGCTGAGCATCCCCAAGGTCCATATCATGCTCTATTAAATGAGTATGAGATGGTGTATCTGAAAACAGACACAGATTAGTGTCTCACATTTATTCTCATTTACATTTCATCTCATCTAAATATCCCAAGAAAACAGCCAGGTTACCCAAAGCTTCTGAATACTTAAGGTGAGGTTGTAATATCCCATCTCCTAGCATACCTCATTCCTCCTCAAATGTTGTTTCTACCTGGGATGAACTGTTTACAGTGCTGGCCAGAAGAATTGGATTACAACACATTGTGGGCTCACCTAAGAATGATAGGGCATATGCAAGTTTACATGGCATATTTCGGTGGATTTTCTTTTGTTGGGCATCTCAATCAGATAATTCTGTTCTGAAATCTGCTTAACAACAGAACAATGGCAAAAAACATATCCTGAAAGGATGATTTCACAATGGGCAACAAAACCAAAACCTGATTACTTGGATTATGCTGGTGTCATTAAACTTTCCAGTCATATAGTTTTAGTTTTTTTTTTCTGAGAAAGTTCTAGGTTTTCCTTAGCTAATTTGCCTGCAGCATAAAGTCTCTGCCTAAACCCACCGACATAGGTTATTAAATTTGTGGTGGCTCCTGGGACTTCCACTGATCATGAATTACAGCCAAAGGACCATGCACTGAACCCTGTGCTTTCCTGCACAACTTCTCTGGCTGCCAAATGGAGCCAGGGCAGACCTTTCTCCCAGTCTGCCTTTAATTCAGTACAATAAACATGGAGCAATGATGTTAAATGCTGATGAAATTGCTCCAATAAACCCTGGCTTTGAGGCTGATACACTGGGGATTTATGTTTCATATGAAGTTGTTGGAGGACCTGTGCAAACAGTCTAGATGTAACATAGGAGCCTTGATCACTCCATTACTTTGGGAGTCCCAAACACAAAACTGAATTGGCTAAGAGCAATTATCTACATACTGGATATCTGGTTGATTGATGCATTATAGTCAATAAAAACAGAGAACCAGATTTAGACATAGGCAAAGGACCAATGCAGTTAATAATCAGATGATCAAATGGCTGATTTATGGCAGGCATGGGATGTAAGGGAGCAGCTGCAATAGATTGATTGGTTTTACCTGTTAACTGACAAGTATGACATGTCTTGATGTAAGCAGATATGTCACATTTTAAACATGGATTTTAAATGTAACACAATCTGTTTCAAATCTTCCCCATGAAGGATCCACCTCCTCATCAACAAACCATCATGGACAAAATAACATTTTTCCTCACCTTAGATGGTGATATAGCATGCTCAAATAATTCTTTCAGTGAAGGATCAGTTCTTTGGTCTATCACCAGTTTTGCATGACATTGATAAAAGTTCAATTGACAAAGACAATACAAGTTTAACATCACACTTTTTTGAAGTTTTTGGCACTACATCATTACTGGACAGTGTACTCATGGAACAACTTACTGCACACACAGGTGGCACTGAATACTCTGGAACACCATAGACTTGTGGCTTTATAGAACATAAAATGAAATTTTACAACAGATGTGGTTTCAGCCCTTATATGTCCTCCTGCCAAATCATTGCCAAGGATGACATCAACACCAACCACTTAAAATCTCTATCCTGTGTTTATATGTTTCTGTAAAGCTGCTTTGAGACATTGTCGCTTGGTAAAAGCGCTATACAAATAAAATTTAATGAATTGAATCCACTGGCAATTCTGGATGCGCACCAACTTCCACATTCCTTTGTCCCAGACTACAAGACAAATGTACCTTATAGACAAGCACAAAGATGGTACTTAAGCCCATTCCTCTAATCGGCAAGTGTGCAAGTACTGCAACTTCATTTGTAGTCCTAACCTTTCGCTCATTAAGGTAAGTGGTAATGTAGCAAGACACTGACAGTTTAAATTGTTCTAAACAAGAAGGTTACAGAGTTCTTCAAATGAACTGACATTAGATGCAGAACACCAACAACCAAAATGTGTAACCAAATCCTTGGCAAATTCCACATGAGTCAGTTGAGTCAGATTTTTTCCAATTCCTGAAACATTTTCTGTAGCCCTCAGGAACCAATTCAAAGGCCTTTAGTACTGTTTCTTTTACTATTATATGCACTTTACATTCTTCAGGTGTTAAAGCTGCATAGGCCTCTTGGACCTTATCGGTAAATATACACTGAAACAGCAAAGTGTGTTCACCATCAAGCCAATGTCTTTAAACGGCAAGACTTTAATATATATATATATATATAAACGTCTAGGTCTCTCATTAAATTTTGAAACTCAGATGACTAATAATGTCAAACGAACAATTTGATCCACTGTCAATCAGCTCTTTTGCTGCCACTTTTTATGTTTAATTTCTTTAGTTCTATTTCATGTTTTGCTTGTTCTATTTTTTGTTTCATTACTTCCAGCTCAGGACTCTTTCTGCTGCTTAACATCTTCACGCTCCATCTGTAACATCTGTAGTTCTTTCTGTTGTTCAAAAATTAAACCATCATAGATGATACAGATGTGCTTGATAGAGGGTTACCTTTACAAAGAAGGACTCCTTCCTCAAACAAATTTGCAGTGAGGATGCGTTTAACAGTGTCCTTTAAATGACTAGATGCAATTTCAATGTTAAAATGTTCAACGATTTTTAACAATTGATATTTTGTACACTGATCCTCAGCTAAGTAAATCCTCAGCTGGAAACTGGATAAATTCTTCCACTACAGAAACCATGATACTGTACAATTACAACCAAAATCAACCACATGTGTTTAGCAAAAAGGTAGCTAAAAACACACACTGGAGCTTTCCTATAAACTAGCTAATTGCACAAAACTAACTACTTACACTCAGCCCTAGTCTTGTGTGATAACTGGAGAGAGGTTTTTATTCAGTGTAAACCAGTGGGTCTGAAAAGCATCTGCTATGCAATTACCCTTAGAACACCATGGACATGATGTTGAGCTTAAAGCTCTACCTGCTTTCATCACCACACTAAAAAAAAAACCTTGAAACAGGCCCACTATTAGAACCTGCAGCTAAGCCTATTAAGAAAACTCCAGAAAATATCGCAACGCTACCAACCATTTTCATAAAGCTAGCACTTAACAACAACGAAACTCAAAATAAGTCCCTGGACCAAATAAAAGTGACCTAACAAATGCGCTCTCAACTAAACTACAAAGGTGTGGTAAGATTTATCAAAATCCAATATCTTAAAAAGACTATCTGGGATGAGCTGCCAATTTGTCACAGCCTGGCTCAAGGGAAGGACAAAAAAAAGGAGCAGAGCACATGTGACTTTAACTTAACCATTTATTTAACAAAATACAATTAAAATGAAAAATGTAAAGATAAATCAGTAGAATCAGTTGTGTGTACTGTGCGTGGATGAGTGGAAACCAACGTGCATGCTATAAAGAAATAAATCGAAAACAAACCAAGCACCAAGGAGAGAGAGAAACTAACTGAGTCCACCAGTTTATATAGCTGATGAGTATTGCACAATACAGTTTACAACACAGGTGGTATACATTTGACTAATTAACTTCTACCAAACCTCACAAAGGACCAGACAGCCTGAACACCAGAATGTAGAAAGCTGTCACAATAAGCTATCTTTCTAAAAGTCATTTTTGTAGAATGTGTATTAAATTAAGTTTAAATTCCAGCTGCAGGAGATAAAATGGTCTAGTACATCAAATCTATTTATAATTCATATTGGCTGACTTTTTGTATATTATGCATACTTTATTTAGTTCTTTTCATCACTAGATCAAGACTGACTATTTGTGTCTTTCACTTCTTACAGTGTTTCCAGCAATGTGCTTGTTAATGAGAGGAGTAACATTTTAATTTATATTCTCTTGTGTGCTGGAGTTCATAGTCAGGTCAGGGACAACACATTGATGTTGCGGACCAATAGTTGCGAAATGTGTTCTTTGGAAATGTGAACTAAGATCTCTTTGGCATTCAGCTTTGCACGTCAGTCTGCATGTGCGTGCTCAGGATAAGTGAAGAAGATAGAGCAGTAATGCAGTGGCAGATGTTTTGTGAGGAATGAGTTATTGCCCCTTGGATAGAGCCAGCTGAATATACTGACTCATCTGTGAGGCTATGATCTTTCTGGTGATTTTCTTATTTATTTATTTATTTATTTATTTATTTATTTATTTATTTATTTATTATTTTTTTAACTGCCTTTTTCTAGTAAGCCATCTCTAACCCTCATGTTATGTTAAAATTAAGTGACTGTTTGCATGTCTGGTGTTTTTATACATATAGCCAACTCTGGCTTATTAATAAATTTATATATATATATATATATATATATATATATATATATATATATATATATATATATATATATATATATACACATATATATATATACACACACACACACACACACATATATATATATATATATATATATATATATATATATATATATATATATATATATATATATATATATATATATAAAATTAGGTATAACATTATCTTCACGGTTCTCTGAAAGCACATAATCAAGAATCTGAAGACCTTAGATCCAGCCTCATGACTCGTTTTTCAATTACATTTGTAAATATATCATGGCGCTGAATGGAACATAGCTGGGAATGAAATCTAACTTTCACTTGCATTTTCCCTTACACTTGGACTGTCCTTTTATGTTATGTTTATAGTAGAGTGGATATTATGTTTTGGATGCAATTTTAGCTTTGTGATAATGAGATTAATGAATGTTATTGGTGATTTAGATTTAGGTTTAAGCTTCTTCACATAATTAGGAGAAACTCTCTGTGTGTGATGATGATATGATGATAGCTGTTTAGCAGTCGTCAGGCTCATCTGACTGACCTTCTTTTTGTTTGATCTTTTTTCCTTTTATTTTATTTTGATATAGTGTGTTTTATTCTTCTCTTTCTCATCTATTCTTTTTTTGGCTCTCTGTTTTTCCCTCTTTTATTTTTTCCCTCATCTCCTAGTTCAAAAAGGAAATGTTTAGTATGCTCACTGGCACAAAGGAATGGAAGACTCAGTGCAGACTTAATAGTGCATGGCATTACTGACGACTTTCTAATGTCACCCACAACCCTCTTTGAAGACAGCTTTTTTTTTTCATTGTATAGTAACGCTTGATGTACCTCAAAGGAAACAAACAAATAAAAAACAAAAAGCAACAACTGAAAACCATCTGCACCCTAATTAAAACCTCCAGATTTTATGAATATGCATTTTGGAAACACCCCAACACTAATATTTAAACTGTCTGCTTCTTTCCTCTGGTAAACATATAAAAGAACAAAAAACAACAATCCAACTTTCCAAGGAATAATGCATACAGTAAGGTTTTATCCCAAATGACTTCCTGTTGACTTCATAGTCACTATGTTGGATATACGTAGCATAATGATCTTCTAGACCCTATATGGAACAATAAATGTAATTACAGTAAGTGTCCAATAAGATTTGTAATTAGAAAACGTAAACATTATCTAAAAAAATAGTTAGGAAACTCATTCTGAAATGCATTTTAAAAG
The DNA here is from genome assembly GCF_001660625.3 of Ictalurus punctatus. Taxonomy (NCBI): domain Eukaryota; kingdom Metazoa; phylum Chordata; class Actinopteri; order Siluriformes; family Ictaluridae; genus Ictalurus; species Ictalurus punctatus. The sequence continues at coordinate 14,036,449 of NC_030428.2, read as the reverse complement.
CTTTACATTAGGTGACTTTTTTTTTTCTTTTTTTTTTCTTTACTTTAAATGTGTAATCATTTGCCAAGTGGTGCAACTATAAAGCATTAACCCGATTGGTTGGGGGAATAAATATTATGAAAATTTGTTCTGACATCCCTATGCACCACCTTGAGCTGTAGTGTCAACACCAAAAACAAGCAGGGCTTGTAGAAATGTTTTGAATTAATCTGCTCATAAAGTTGAGGCCTGCAGAACTGTTTTTGCTTGTTTTGTCTTAGAGGCAATTCAAATCACTCATCATCACAGCTCATTATGGACTCCAGTAATCACTATCATTAACACAAACCAGATGTACCTATCATACAACAGTTTATTTAGTCAAACAGTCTACTTCTATGTTTTCCTTTAAAAGAAAGGTTGATAGTACTGTATGTCCATGAAATTAGTTTTTCCGTCTTGCTAATTGCTATATATAAAAAATTAATGGGTGACAGGTTGGCTCAGTCTCACAGCTCCAGGTTATCTGGTTCTATCCTGAGCTCAGGTTACTGTCTGTGATTTCTGAATATTCTGCACAGGTCTATGTGGACTCTGTGTTCTCTCACCTCCCAAACACAAAATGGTAGGTGGATTAACTACCCTGGGTGTGTACTGGCACCACATCCAAGGTGTATTCATGCCAATTGCTCCCAGGATGGGAGCATGATTACTCTACTTCAGTGGTTACTGAAGACCAAAGAATGAATCAATGAATAAATGAAACATTTCAATCTGTTTCAAACCATGTTCATTTAATATATATTTTTTCAAATGAAAAGGGAAAATGCACATACATCAGTTTACCAGCCACTATAAAGATCATTTAGAAAAACAGTAGTCCAAGTCAAAATCAAAATCAGTATGCAACTTTGTTGAATTTGGAGAACAAAATCATTTGTGGTACAGCTTAAACACTTTCAATGAGTATTAAAGTATTCAGCAAAAAAAGCTTCACAGCACACCATGAGGAGCCTAGTAGTTACAATTAATTTTAGCTAGCTCGATAAAAACAGAGTGGACACACCAGACACAACTGACTTTAAGAGATACCATTAGCAAACTAGCTGGATAACACTGGTTAGCTGGATAAGAATCACAAATTTATGAAATAAAATAAGAGAGAATCAAAATACACCCAGTAAAAGTAGACAAGTGGTTCAATCAACTTACTGGACCTGGCTTGAGAAGACTGAAGCAAGCTCTGAAGGAACATCATTAGTGATCTAGCCAGTTAGCATTAACCAGATAGTTAAAAATACACCGGCTCATGTCTGGTCTTGGGATTCTCAAGACACACTTAGCAAATATTTTGTTGGCTAGCATGAGCTAGGTAAAAAACCAAAAATACAAAGCCGATATGTAAAAACCCAAAAGCAACCAGGCACTGAATCTGATGCACATATGCCAAACATTTTTAAAGCAGGTTTTAACAATAAAAGCAGCCAAACAGACATACCAACACTAGCTAAGAAGCTAGTTTTTTCAATAGCTATATTATTGGCACACAAGTAAAATCTCAGACATGTTCAGCAAGAAAAAGCATTTCCTCTTCAACTTGTAAGCCTAGATGAGCCCATAATATTATGTGAATGACTTCACAGCACTGACAATGTGTCAAGTAGGTAGCAGTGCAGGGAAGAACTTTATTTAATTTTGCATTTTAAGTTGTTAGTTAATATACAGGACACCTGTGGTGTCAAGTCTCATTTGGTCTATTTACACTCACATAAAGACATCTAGTGAGATGAGGTGGTTTAGGTTTCTACCATTACATCAGCAACATCAGCTGCAGGGTTTCAGGCTACCCTGACATTCACTAATAAAATGTAGCTCTTTGTTGTCATAGAATTTCAGACTCTTGCACTCAGACTGTGGGTGCAAGTGACATATGAGATGAAAGTTTTTGTGAGGAAAGAACAAGGCCAGGGCTTGTCATGAGGCTGTGTTAGGGGTGCGGATGTTTGTCTGTCAACGTGTTTCTCTAGTCATTTCTGCTTGTAGCCACTTGGTCAGATGAGTATAGGGGAGTGTGTCTCACACTATCTGAATATAGTCGAATAGAAAACAAATTACTTTATCTGGCTTCTGTAAAACCTTTACTGGTCTAAACCCATGGAGTGGAAAAAGAAACAATCGTGAGCAATTAATCTGATAGCATGTCATTACCATAAAGGTTTAGTGGGTTTGGAAAAGTGATGGTAATTTTGAGCTCAGACCTATTTTAAACTGACTCTCATAATATTCTCCTCAGGGCCACATGTTTTACACTTTGAAATGTGGCACAGTGGCATTTTGAGAGGTCTATTAAGATAATTAGGCATATAATCAAACACCAGTTTAATTCATGTATGTAAGATAATGTAAGTGACCATGTTGCCCATAAACAGTTAAAAATCTGGGAATAAACCAAAAAGAAATGTACTATAGAATATTATAAACAAGACCACACAAAATAATCTTTCAATATCAAAATGCCCCTGCGAATGGCAGACTACACTTAAAAATACTAGATAGTATATTTATAATATAATGTAATATACACCTTTTTTATTTTATTCAATTGAGCAATATTGTGTGTGCCCTATATGTCTATACGTATGAGAAACTTACTTAAAATTATTTATTTATTTATGAAATGTAATGAAAAGCAATGATGAAGTAAGCCAGCAGCTATGATGCTGAAGAAATAGCATTAGTGCAAAATAAACAAATGCGCTGATGCATTAATCTCAGTGCATGATTTTTTTCAGTGCACAGCCTCTGAAGGAACATAAATCTCCAAAGATACCACATGAAAAAAAAAATAAATAAATTAAGGCCTAGTTTGCACCCGATTTTAGGTGTAATTTGGGTTGCATTCTACATGAAAAATCTTATGTGATGTATATGAAAATAGCATATAAGTCTAAAAACTCAATTTAAGTACCAAGCATGCAAATTGCACAACTTTCCCCTCATACATATGCATTAGAAGAAGGATCATGCAAAAAGTGTCAGGAATGTGCAAAAAAGGTTGGAAAAATGGAAAACAGAAAGGTTTACTGATTACATATTCCATTCTATATACTACATTTAGGCAATTAGTAATGGCCATTTTAAAACCCCTCTGTTGCATTAATTCTTGTAGATGTTTTTATCTATAGCAGCATGTGTATTATACACCTAGAATAATAAAACCTATGTAAAAAAAATTATACTGGGAAATTGGCATATTTGCATACTGCTTGTCATCCATCAATTTTGGGATCTCTTATCATAGCACATGGAAAATCAATTTCACAATGTACAAGACAATAAACCTTGAGAGCTGCAGTTGATGGAATACAGTAGTTCATCTTGTTTAATTGATTATCTTTTAATTTAAACGGGTTAGTAATCAAATGGCATATTAGCCATATCTATGTGCTCTAAACCTCTAACTTATTATTTTCATTGCTGAACTTGACCTTTCAGTTTGTCTATGTATATGTACTGTATATGACAACCTTATTTACAATGATTAAATGATTTATTAAATGAAATGAAAGGTGATGATGAAGAAACTCAACAAATGTGACACTGAAGGAGTGACTTTACATCTGCTTTTAAAACACAGTTGGTACTTCACAAAGAGCACATTAGCAGACATGTCCCAGGTACAGTTTGTGTCATGAGCTACAGTGTTAGTAAACTGAACATTAATTTCTGAAGCAGTGACGAAGAAGAAGCCTTTATTTGTAAGATATACACCATGTTTTGTGGCCATATCAAGTTGTGTTTTATGCTGTGCCTCTGATAAAATCTGACCCAGAATGGCAATGAAAGCAAAAAAAAACCCTGCATATTGCTGAAGAGACTGTAGTGTGTTCTGACATTTTAAAAAATGACAATATTTAAAAGGAACAATGAGAGATGCAAGGTAATGTAATCTAAGAAAATAAAGGACTAGAGAATTATGAGAAATGGTATGTTTCCAGCCTACATGAATGGCTCAAGTGATAGGAATAATTTCAATATCAGAAACACAAATAAACAGCAAATTAAAAAATGACAGTTGCCACCTCAGGTCAAACATACCCCTGGCTCTAAATATTTCCATTATATCATGGCTGTACTGATACAGTGACTACCCTGGATACACAGTACAGTTAGTATATACAGACCCCATCACATTTCCTTCTAAAATGAATATCTGCAAATAATACTGTACTTCGGAATCAAATTCAGTTTTTCCACAAGGTTTTGTAGTTCTTCTTCTTCTTCTTCTTCTTCTTATTATTATTATATAGGCCTAATATTATAATAATAATCAAATATATTATTTATGCAAGTGTTTAGACCCTTTATTAAGTTTTTTTGTTGAATTGGTTACAGCCTGAAGTCTTCTTTGGTTCAATGCTACAAGCTGGGCACATATGGGTTTGGGTCCTTTTTATGTTGCCTTGATTGTATGCTTCAGGTCAGTCAGGTTTTAAGATGAAATTTTTGCCCCAATCTGAGGCTCAGAGCCTGTCTGAGCAGGTTTTTCTTCAGCATGTCCCTATATTTGATCTGTTCATCCTGGCAAGCTTTCCCATCCCTCCTGCTCAAAAACATCCCCACAGCATGATGCAGCTGCCTTCACTTCTGGAAAAAAATCATGTTAAATTATGGATCTAAAATAACAAAATGAGGAAAAGGTCAAGGTGTTAGAATAATTGGCCTATGCTGTACTTCCCTTATACTCCTCTGTGTGTCCTTAGTTAGTTAATTACAGCTACAGTTACATTTATACAGCGGTTTTCTAGACACTAAAAGTGCTTTACATAATATGGATGATGCGACGGCAGCCATAGTGTGCCAGAAAGCCCACCACACACCAGCTATTAGTGGAGAGGAGAGAGTGATGTAGTCAATTCAGGGATGGGCATTATTAGGGGGCCATGATAGAGAAGGACCAATGGGGGAATTTCGCCAGTAGACCGGGGTTATACCCCTGCTCTTTTACGATAAGTGTCTTGGGATTTTTAATGACCACAGACTGTCAGGACCTCGGTTTAACGTCTCATCTGAAAGACGGTGCTGTTTTTACAGTATAGTGTCCCTGTCACTATACTGGGGCATTAGGCCCCACACAGACCATAGGGTGACCATCCCCTGTTGGCCTCACTAATACCACTTCCAGCAGCAATACTTGATACAGTACTTCCCAGTACTGGCCAGGCTCAACCCTGCTTAGCCTCAACCCTGCTTAGCTTAGGAGAAAATGCATACAACAGTACAATAATCAGAGCATAACTAGATTTTTTGGATTCTGAAAAAATTCAGCTTGTTATGGCCAGCTACCAGCTGCCAAAACACAGACTGAGCTGGTCAAACTGGTAAGTTATTTTCCAGCATTTGTATTACTTAGCTAAATTGCTCAATAAATGTTTGAGATTTTCTAATTGGCTTACTGTTGTGTTGTTGTCCTGACAATAACTTGTGTACAACATAACATTAGTAGTGATTACCAGCTGGCAGTGATGTTCTTCAATAGAAGGTGTCAAATAGGTCTGGATAAATCCATGAAAGAAAAATGTTATTTGCTTAGGGTAATGGTTTTGACTAAATTTGGCTAATTAGTTTACATTTTATCTAATTCGGTGCTGATAAGCAACACCAAATTTTATTATCAGTATCATTTTAACCTCTCATTAATCTCTGTAATTTCATGTGAGATTACTAATAAGTGATACATAGTTACTGCTGTAGGATATTTTTAAAAGGCCCTTGACATAGTTCGTGTTAGCCAGGCTAAGAGGCTTAGACCGATGCACATTACAGTTTTGTCACATAGGACATCTGTTTGCATATTAATGCTCTGTCATGCTCTGTTTTCAACTTCCTGATTTTCACTGTGTTTTAGTTCTAATTGCTCATACCCTCTGCATCTGGCTCTAATTGTGTATCTCATTAGCTTTTATAAATCCAGGTATTTATGCCCATGTATTTGTCAGCATCCTTTGCTATGTTTCTTGCTTTCTAGTAGTCACAGTTCTGTTTGTTGAGATTTTGTGCCACTGGAAAGGTGCACCACACAAGATTTCACAACATTCTCTCAGAGTAATGATAAGGAAGGCAGTAGTCTCTCGAAAAGAGTTTCAGCATGACTTGAAAGGAAACAGGAACAACATTGACAACAACATTTACACAGAAAATAATAAGCAATGAACTGCACCACAATCATCTCTGTTCCCACACCCCATACAAAACTCCTTTGATAAAACTGAAGAGATTAACATCTAAAAGGATTCAGCTCATCATGTTTGGAGAAGGAAGTGTTATGAATATGCCAAGAACACCATACACAGTGAATTAAGGAGGTGGGAGCATCATGATATGTGGCTGTTTCCCTGCAAACGCTACTGGCATAGAGGACTTGGATATGGGTGGAGGAGAATTTAATCTCATCAACCATGTAACTGAATCTGGGGAGAAGACAGGCATTTCAACAAGCCAAAAAACCCAAACATACAGCCAGTTTGACTCATGAAGGCCTTGCATGGTCTAGCTAACCTCATGACTTGAATCCCACTGAAAATTTATGAGGATTCTAAAATTATGAAGACAACTGTTGGTTACCTTGGGGAATGAGATGTTTTGAAAAAAGGAGTGAGCCAAAACTGAACCACAATGCTGCAAAAAAGGCTAATTATTACTTACTGTAAATGTTTCAAAGCTCTAATTGCCAACAACAGCTTTGAGGTAAAGTAGTACTATTGGTCATATGTGGTGTCGGAATTCTGCATATTTAACCTTTTAAACAAATCCTTTTTATTCTTAATTATTTATCTTCTATTATTTATTTTTTATTCTATTAAATTTTTTAAAATTATTATTCTATTATTTATTCTATTATTCATTCATTATATAAATACACACTGGAAGTATATTAAATAACAAAAACTAACTAACTAAATAATTAGATTAATTTCTGATTGATTAAAAAAAAATATTACAACCTGGGGATAATTACATATGATTTTAATATGTTTAAGATAAAAGCACATATTTATTGCATGCATGGTAGTACATGCATGTTCGTTGTGCTTGTGTTGTGTGCAGTCACTTTACATATGGTTAGCAGGAATGGGAGAAGTATTTTCTTATTGAAGCTGTGGTATTTCTAGATGTATATAACAGAGCCTGCAAGCTTAATCAGAAAACAAGGATGTTCTGTACACAAAAGCTCTTAGTATACGACCTGCATTTAGAAGGATGTACGGTTACTTCATCCAATATAGTTAAAAACCTGGGGGTTATATTAGACAGCAACCTGTCATTTGAAAATCATATTTCCCAGTTAACAAAAACAGCCTTTTCCACCTTAGAAATATTTCCAGGTTACTTAACATGTTATCTGCTTCTGATGCAGAAAATCTAGTTCATGTGTTCATGATCTCAAGACTAGATTATTGTAATGCAGTGCTAGGTGGTTGTCCTGCATCCTCAATAAATAAGCTACAGTTAGTCCAAAATGCAGCTGCTAGAGTGCTTACCAGATAATGAAAATATGAACATATTACCCCAATTTTATCATCTCTACACTGTTACCTGTTAAGTTCTGTATTGATTATAAAATACTGCTACTCACCGATAAAGCCCTAAATGGCCAAGCTCCTTTGTATTTAACCAATCTTCTATCACACTACAATCTTTCACGCTCTTTAAGGTCGCAAAACTCTGGACTTTGGATAATAATGAGGATATCAAAGTCTACTAAAGGAGGTAGAGCTTTTTCACATTTCCTAAACTCTGGAATAGCCTTCCTGATAATGTTCGGGGTTCAGACACACTCTCTCAGTTTAAATCCAGATTAAAAACACATTTCTTTAGCCCAGAATTCAAATAATGCATGTCATAAACTGGTACTCCAGTCATCTATTCTAAAATTATAACAAATGCACATGCTCATCTCTGCCTGAAATTCAATGAACTGCAGCTATGCTAATCCTTCTCCATTTGTTTCCTGTTTCAACCTCAGGATGCCCATCCCGAGGTAATTAGTGAATGTGCCAGCTCCAGCTCAGAATCAGCCTCTATGAAGATTCCAGATGACATCAACACCTGAGAAGATTGGATGACACCAACGTCTAATTATCACACTCACAAGCTCTACACGTGTTGCTCCTGTGGTAGCAGTGTGCCTGACCCATTCTGCTCTCCAGGCCGGCCTGCTTCTGGAAGTTTCATTGCTTGGAGGCCAGTCACTGTTGCTGAGGTTATGTTCATCCTGGGGACACTTGGAAGCCGTTGAGATGGCATTTTACTACAATTGATATGGCAGTTTTGGTGCGATGTCTTGGTACTGCGGTTGTTGTGACGGTTTTGGACTACATCTGGTCTCCATCGGTGGACAATTCATGACTGTGGTGAATGTCCTGATTACACAGCTCCACTCTTTGTTTCATCATATAGCACACAGTTATGGAAGAGGTTTATTTATATTTGCACTATCTGGTGTCACCCAGATGAGGAGGGGTTCCCTTTTTGAGTCTGGTTCCTCTTAAGGTTTCTTCCTTAACATCTCAGGGAGTTTTTCCTTGCCACCATCGCCTCTGGCTTGCTCATTGGAACAAATTCATCCATTTAAAATTTAGATATGAAATTTATATATTTCTGTAAAGCTGCTTTGTGACAATGTCCATTGTGAAAAGCGCTATACAAATAAAACTGAATTGAATGTTATGGTTATGTCCTTGGTTTCATGAAAAGTCTTCTGTAGGGTGCAAATCATTTTTGAAATTACATTGATGAGCATTGTTTGGTATTTAAGAGGAAGTCAGTTGGAGTCCTCAGCATACAGGATTTGTGGAAGGAAGTGTACAACATCCTGCATCCTGATGTTGTCTATTGTCTGTGCTCTTTAGGTGGCAGTCCAAACTCACTTGCCAATTAAAGCTTGGCTTAGTATGTAAAAATCCATTTGCATCATCCTATGCATATGCAGTCTTATGAGGGGTAACTGCATATGCTGCTTTGGTCATGCCACAGCTGTTTATTTTAAGGGATGGATGAAAATTGAAATTTTCATGCCCAGCTTAATTCCCTGACTGTGTTTCTCCTGTGTGAGAGAACAAAACTGCAGGATTTGTATACATATATAAATTCAAAAGTAAATGAAATAAAATATGCATTGATGTGGTGTGACCATCACCAGTAAGTGAGCTACACAATTTGCATGTCCTGCATGACAATAATCAGTGTATGATTAGTGTATCACATCCACTTAATGTATCACATCCACTTCTGCAGTGTCTCCAATTTCAATTTTCCCCAGTCAGCAAGCATGTCACATGACATTCAAGAGAAATCTATCTCTATTCTCAACCACCAACCACCTTAAGGTCAACCACAAATGTTCCTAATTTACCAGTAACCCAGAGTCATAGACAGTGTGAAGTCTTGCATTTTTCCAGAGATGGTATTAAAGCTTTTGAGCATTGCTCATTTTTTTTGCTATTTTGGCCTCTATTACCTGACTTATTGCCTGGCCCTAGCCCTATTGGTTTGTTTTCCCTCGTAGTTAACATATTAACAAAAATACTACAGTTAAAACATATATCCTTTTCTAAATGTGATAGAAACACTCAATAAGTCTATAACTTGTATGTCCAATGTTTGATTCTATAAGTGGCTTCTCAGTTGTTAGAATGAATTTCTGTAGTTTGAGTAGGAATTTTAGACCTTTGTATACTGTGTAATGTGACACTCATTCTGAGGTTGACTATAGATCAAGTCAAGTCAAATGGATTTATTGTCATTTCAACCATATACAGCTGGTACAGTACACAGTGAGATGAAACAATATTTCTCCAGAACCATAGCACTACATAAGACAACACAGAACTACATGAGACTACATGAACTAACTAAGACTACACAAACCTACACAGGAATACATAAAGTACAGATGTGCAAAAATGCAAACAGCGCAAGAGAGTACAACAATTACTAAAACAGGACAATAGGCACAGTAAAGGACAGTGCAGTGCCATCCATCACATAGTACTCTGACCAGTATCATCAATATCTTATCTGTATTTTGCATTATGTATCATCTCTGCAGTATTTCTAATGCATGTACAGTATATGACATTAGTAATAGAGAATATATAATATTTTGTTATTTTGATTAGGTGGTCAAAGAAAATTTGTATGGTATGCAATTTGTATCAAAGTTTTTTACTGTACTTTTTGCATTTGCACAAAAATTTGCACAACATAATTTGTATGGTGACATCATGTAAAGTGACACACAAGTCTGGTTGCCTTGCAGTTTGGTACTCATACCAAAGCTATTAAACCTTACCTGCTCTCACCAAAGACTTACCAAAGTCTTGTTATTTTACAACTTTATTTCAAAATGGATTCAATTAATTATTTTCCTCAAAATTCTACAAACAATACCCATAATGACAATATGAAAGAAGTTTGTTTGAAATCTTTGAAAATTTATTAAAAATAAAAAAACAAAAAAAGGACATGTACATAAGTAGTCGCAGCCTTTGCTCAATACTTTGTTGACGCACCTTTGGCACCAATTACAGCCTCAAGTCTTTTTGAGTATGATGCTACAAGCTTGGCACACCTATTTTTGGGCAGTTTCTCCCATTCTTCTTTGCAGGACCTCTCAAGCTCCATCAGGTTGGATGAGGAGCGTCGGTGCATAACCATTTTCAGATCTCTCCAGAAATGCTCAATCGGGTTCAAGTCTGGGCTCTGGCTGGGCCACTCTAGAGTTCAGTGTTAAAAATGTGAAATAGCTTGAGCTTGTTTTAACCACAAACCTTGTTTCAGGCATTTAACCAAAAACCAATTCAAAAAACCCATTGACTTCAGGACGATGGAACCGGAGATGCAAAAATGCTTACTCATTTCCAGGTTTTAGGACTCATTCCTGTAGCATTCTATTATGATCCAGCATACTGCAAAAATGACCACTGTTACTGGATTTTTAAAAGCCTTCATATGAATGGTAATGTCCTCTTATTATTCATCATACTTTTTTTTATTAGCTAACAGTCTGGAATTACCCAGCAGGCAGAATTACTGTGATCTTATCACAATTTAAAATCTCACCAATTCTTTGGAATAAAGGATAATTATATTCACTTTAAATACTTTTGAGCCAAAGATAGTATAATTGACCTATGCAGTGAGGTTTCTGAAGGATGTGTAGCATTAGATTTTTACTATAGCAGTGGTAATGTTTTTCAATATAATATTTATTAGGTTTTTGCCATACATCCAATTTTGTCTCAACATTTTTGGCATAATTCAAGCACAACACTTTTCAAAGATTTTAAAGCATTTTAATCAAAATCATGTGAGGGTCTGTTGTCACCAGTGTAGCACTTGTGATGTGACATGCACACAATGATCTGGTACTCATTTATACTTGTCATTGGACTATTGGTAGCCTCTTTGTCTTTATCATAGAATCTCTTTCTCATAGAGTGTGGAGCAACTGCCTAATCTCAACAAGATCTGGGAAGTGCCATATGGCTTCCTCTTGTTAATGGTTTTTACTGTGCTCCATTGGATACTTGAATATTTGTTTACATAAAAAAAAAAGATCTCCAGTCCGGTTTGCATTTGTGTTTGTATGTGTTCCATTAACTGCATGAACATATTTTAAAAATAAATTTCACATGCATAATCCACCTGTGTTGTGAACAACAAAAATTTTGCAGTGCAATCCATCACTGCTTCAATGACAAAATATAGAAAACTGCTAGCACAAACCTTCACCACAAAGGTTATTTGTTCTGGAGGTCGGCTGATTGCTCTCCCCCGTTTTCCTTTTACGTTATCCACTGCCAACACTTGAAGGATGAACACAGTCATATGTGCATGCACAGTGAGAGTAATGTAAAATACACATGAATTCCAGTAACTCATCATTTATGGGCACACATCCACAGGGGTGGAAAATACTGACTTGTACTCCGTTATTCACCTTAAGCACTATTTTTGAAAGATTTGAACTCTACTGGAGTATTATTCAAATTGAATACTTAAACGTACAAGTAAATTTATAAGAGAAAGTATATACTTTTTACTCCTTATATTTTCATTTTGACTTAAAATTTTTCATTTGGTATTAAATTTTTCTATTGTTCTCTTTTGCTATGCCAATCACTTAAAAAAATTTTATGTATTTTTTTTTTTTTTAAAGTCATGCATTCAAAGTTACAGAGCGCTTTAAGGTTGATAATGTTTAATGAATATTTAATAAATAAATAAATAAATAAATAAATAAATAAATAAATAGAAACACATCTCTGGATTGCAAATTTTTGTTTAGTTTTTAAAAAAAAAAAAAACATTTAATCTTGAATATTGAGCCTGTTTAAATGTGTAAATTAATTTGACTTTATTCTTCTACTTTTAGTAGAGTAAGATTTTGATACAATAGCCATATTTTTTTTACTTAATTACAATTTTTCTGTATTATTTCCACCACAGAATATCCACATACTGGATATTTATTTGATCTTTGCCACATATGAAAGTGGTTCAATATATTATTAATAGATTTAGTGTCACAAGTCGTGGTCAAGCCAGAAGCAGGCGCAGATAATGACTTTTATTGAAGCAACGTACTAAGAAACAAAGACTCTAAGACAACTTGAAAAAACACTGTGGCACGAACCAAAACACTGAGTCATAAACAACATGAATCTAGGACTACTTGGCATACTACTGTGGCAACACTAAACATAAACTAACAAGATCACGAAACATAGAACACAGCGGTCTAAGACAACGAAAGACCAGCACATAGTGCAGACCAGGACTATATATACACATGAGTGCTCATTAACCAAAACATGAATCAGGTGCAGGTGGTCATGTGACAACTAGAGCAGTGCAGTGGCTGATGGGGAGTGGAGTCCAGAGTTTCCCGATACGTGACATTTAGACAGGTTTCACCCTGTACCGTGGGGAGATTTTCGCCTATGTAATGTGTGTTAGCTATTGTGTGTAAGCAAGTCAAATTTAAAAAATAGGTTGTTTTGAATATAGTTATATAGCCTACTATTTGTGGCAGTCAGTCTATTGTTCCTCTGTTCTTCTGTTATTAATTATTCCTTGTGGATTATGCCATTTAGCGTGAACTTAATTGAGTCATGGCTAGCATTACACCGATTAGCTAACAATCATTTTCACTTGAAAATATGAGATAGTAGATGGTAATTTTAAAATGCATGGCTTGAATGAAATTTGGCTTACCTTTAACGAATTTATTTTGTTTTGCGTTTGCAGATAGCTACCTTCCCTGTTAGCTTGGATGCAGTCTTTCTAATCACCTATAACTCCTAATACTTGTGGCCTCTGTTTCCTGTAGCAAGCTCGAACATTTCCAGTGAGGCTTTAATTCATTTATAAAAAAAAAACCATATGACATTAGCTTGAATTACACTATATGGCCAAAAATATCTGGACACCTGACCACGTCACCCATATGTGTCTGTTGAACATCCTAATCTAAACCTACAGCATTAAAATTTAGTTGGACCAACCCCCCTGCCCCCCATTTCCTACAATAACAGCCTCCACCCTTCTGGGAAAGCTTTCTACTAGATTTTGGATTGGGACTGTGGGAATGTTTGCTATTCAGCCACAATAGCATTAGTACAGTCAGGCACTGATATCAGGCAAGCCTTGGTGTGAGGTCAGCATTCCAATTCAACTCAAAGGTGTTCAGTGGCTTGAGGTCAGGGCTCTGTGCAGGCCACTTGAATGCTTCTAAATCAACCTTGGCAAACCATTGTTTATGAAGCTTGCTTTGTGCACAGAGATATTGTCATGCTGGCATAGGTTTGGGCCCCTTAGTTCCAGTAAAGGGAAATAATAATGCTACAGCATCCGAAGACATTCCAGGCAATCATGTGCCTCAAATTTTGTGCCAGCAGTTTGGGGAAGAACCAGATATGGGGTCAGAATCAAGCATCCACATACTTTTGGCCATATAGTATAGATGAACAATATCACCAATTTACCTTAATCAGCTAGTTGTAAAAGTCTATTTGCATACAAAGCTTGGTTGCTACAGTGGTCAGTGTATCAATCAGTGTAATCCTTCCTAATCAGCTTCCTATAATTAGTGATAAAGAAGGGAAAAGTGTTCCTTATCTCTTTAAAGGGTGTTTGTTGCTGCATTTTTTTTTTTTTAAACTATCCTGATGACTGGCAGATGAGAAGCACACCTGAATCTCACAGCATAAGGACTTTTTCATTGCAATGCATATAATTCCCACACCCACACAAACTGTCAACTGCTTTTCTATTTAGGGAATGAATAGATAAAAAATGTCTTCTTAATAGCAGTCATTGCAGTGTATTGGGGTTGAAACACAGGGAATTGTTAATTGCTATAACTTCTCATAAAATCGGAATGATTTAGGGCTTGGCACACAGTGATGCCTTGCTTCTGCTAGCTCATGCTCTTGTGTGCATCATAAACTCTAAAGGAACAAAAGATATTATCCTTCATTTTACAAGAGGAATATTTGCGATGCGTGTTTGATTCCCGGTGAACCTGGATAAAATAAGGCCTTATCAGTGGGTTCAGGCATGTCACTTAAATGTAAATGGGCACACTTACGAGTCAGTCTTGCGGTTCTGTAGTGGTACAAGTACATAAAAATAAACTTAATGGAAAGTATAAATACTGAATGAAAGAAAAATGCTCATTTTAAAGTGGAAGTTAATGTTTAAAATGTTCATACTTTAAAAGTAATTATTCTTTACAGCATTATAATACACACAAAAAAAGTAATGGTTCACAACAATTTGCATAACTTGATTTGTCTGAAAAGTTTTGAAGGTTAATGTTTAGCTTAGCAGTGTTTAGTTTAGAATTTGTTCTACTTTTTACTTCATTTATATGGAATCAAATGAAGACCATCAGCCTTGTTTGTTTGTATTTGTATGCATTGTTTCCAAGAGATCAATAAGAGATCAATAAGGTACAATAACACCATATCTTAACAGTCAATTGCTTTTTAACTAGTTGAAGAGCCAATAAAGTGGCCTATTACCTTTCTATAAGGACCTATTAATACAAATACATCTTTCAGGTTCTTCATCTTTAGAACATGAACAGCTACTGACAGTAATAGGTAGCCAGTGTGGTATACATACAAGCAGATATGGATTTTATTGGATGTTTTAAACATAGTTAATGCCCAAAACAAAAGCAGGCATGAGTCTAAATGAATATTTAAAGGACTATTTACATGGACAGGGAGCACAGTGGCTTAGTGTCACATTTGCCTCACACCTCTGAGATCAGGGGTTCAAATCCTGCCTGTGTTTGCAGAGTTTGCATGTTCTCTGCATGTTCAGGGGTTTCCTCTGGGTTCTCCAGTTTTATCCATCAATCCAAAGACTGATTGGCATCTCTATATTGTCCTTAGGGTGTGAGGGTGTGTGCAATTGTGCCCGTCAGTTGGTTAGAACCCTGTCTACAGTGTCCCATGCCTTACGCCCTGAGTCCCCTGCGATAGGCTCCAGGACCCTCTGTAGAATATGTGGTACAGAAAATGGATGGAAATATTTATATGTAAATATAATTAAGTAAATTATTTTTTTAAATTATTGTTTATACATAAGTACAAATTTATTAAAATGAAGTACAATTACTTCACTATTTTCCATTGCAAGTGGTTTTGCAAGTCGAAAATAGCAGACCAGTAAGGTTTGAGTAAGGCTTATTAAAGGCCATGATTTTCATATCACATGACCATGTGGCCCACAGTGAAAATGTGTTGACCCCGTACAAGTGTGTGACAGGACTTAATCAGCATTCATTCATCTTGAACTTAATGGGTATTCATTCATCTTGTACTTATCCAGTCACACTTCACCAGATGATTCTCTCCTTTTTTAGGTGTCATATCGATTAAGCTATTCTAATGATTTTGATATTACAGTGACGTCAGCTAGGCCTTGACATAAAAATGTTGTACTTCAGGGCAGCATTTGCATGAAACACACACACACACACACATACACACACCAGACAGTTGCAAGAGTGAAATCTGGGTTTCATTTAGAGGCTAAAGTGCATGAGTGGTAAAATACAAGTGGTCTGAAGACTGAAAAACAAAAATCAATGAACCTTTGTTGCATGCTGAATTAATATTTTATCTACAATATATGTAACTGCTTAATATAATCTAGACTATCCTCTTGCTAGGTCTGGAAAATGCTCTGTTAGTTCTTCTTCAATAATTTTGGATAAACTGATTACAGGATGTATTACAGGATGCCTTCTTTGCTACAAAAAAGTAGCTGCACAATTAATTTGAGATCTAATGTGAATTTAGCTTCTGTGTGAGAGATTACAATTAGGAACTGAGGAATTTAATTAAGGAAATTGTATTGATATCTCTAAGAGTTATAAGTTTTAAAGTGTTGCACTGTTAAATGCATAACTTCACGTACAGTTTTAATTTTTTCAGCTGCAATTTTTTTTTATTAATGCGGCACAAGGTGGCATATGTGTCATTGATATAATTTTTGTTGTTTATATTACTACAACTGTATATATTGCTTTAATTTGTAAAGGAAAATTTGGAGTCTTGTATTATTTATTTATAACCAAACAATATTAATGTGCTCACTTCTGGAAAAAAGCAAGGTGCAGAATAATATGAGAGAGGAAAGCAACTTGCTGACATCTTAAAAATAAAAGATAGCATTCTTCATTCATTTTACACTGGTATCCTAAATTAGGGGAAAACTTTACATGAAACTGTAATTAGCCAAATAGCCAAAGGGCAAATTAAAGTTGTAAGGATTAACTTTAATTCATAATTTATTTTTTGCACAATGCTTTATAATGTAGCCATATTTTATACCCAGCTTTCACTGTGCCTTGAAATGTCTATCCATTCATCAATGTTCCATACCACTTATCCTACACAGGGTTGCAGGGGAGCCTGGAGTCTGTCCCAGGGAACTCTTTGCACAAGGCAGGGGACACCCTGGATGGGGTTGTCAACCCACTGAGAAGCCCAATCGCACACACACATTCATACACTATGGACAATTTGGAAATGCCTATCAGCCTACAATACATGTCTTTGGACTGGGGAAGGAAAATTAAGTACTTGGAGGAAACACAGGGCAGAGGCACGATTCCAGTCTCCAATCCCAACCCAGAGGTGCGAGGCAAAGTGTTAACAACTAAGCCACCGTGCCTCCCCCCTTAAAATCTAGATGTCTTACCATCTAAATCAAGATGTCTTCAGACATTTTAATGTCAAGAGGAGCCAGTAATATTTTATGGTTCTGAGAAATAAACCAAAATTTAGTTAAAAATATGTTAGCAGACGATCCTAAATTAATATATTTAAAAATGCAAAACCTGGTGTCAGTGTGAAAAAAACAAAACAAATCATGAAACCATATTTAAAGCAATTTAACAACCAGTGAACTCTTAAGTCATCCATTACCTTCAATACTCCCATGTCATAAGTCTCAAGACATACATGTTTTCATTCAGTCTTTTAAGCTTTCTAGAAACATCTTGATGTAAAAATGTCTCAATTTTCCTGAAATTATCAAACCATCTCAGAGGACAGTCATAATATATAGTATCATTAGAATATAGTATCATTGAGTCCTGGAATATGCTTTAGCCTGTTAAACATCATTACCTCATAATTGCATTTTTGATGTGAGGAATTTTAAATTGTCTTATTTACAAGAAAATGAATCATATTTATGTATGACTTTCGGCACAGCTGCAGATCACAGCTTGACAATGTTCACTTAAACAATAATTGATTAAAAATGCTTTCCAATTAGGCAAATTCACCTGGGAAAAGAAAATAATAGCTTTGTGCTGCATTTACACAAATCTGAAATATAACCATTCCTTGAGTGAATCTGATGGATACCAAGAACATGTTGTTCATATAGTCTATAAAATTGGGTGATCTACAAAATCTACAACCTGAACATGTAATTAATAGGTAAACTTTTCATTATAAATCTGAACCAGCAGATAGCCTGAATGCATAGAATTAAGTAATTGTACCTTAAATCCATATAGTTATAATGCATGTGGGTTTGTATATGATTATAGCAAGATACATGGTTAAGCTTTCAGTAGAGATTAAATTATAAGTTAATAAGTTTTTATTGAATGCCCATTCTGTACATTAGCCACAATGATTCTCTTAAATAAACACAAAACCCTTTCATTCCAAAGACACAATGAGAAAAAGACGAATAAAATAAACGTGTGACCTGTTTAAAGAAAGCTGTAATGAAAAGAAAGTATTTACAATCTCTACATTGCACATACGTTTCATTTAGCCTAGTACACAAAGCAGGCATGGAACTTTAGGCAAAAATGTGTATGTTTTCACAAGAATTTAGATGATAAACACAATCCCCATATGTTCTGGATATTTTGGAGGCCTGCTAAGGAAAGAATTTAATCTTGGAGTGAGGAGTCCTTCTTTTCTCAATAGACAACTATCTGTTTTTACATACAAGAAATACTTGTAAGGCTTAGAGGAATTAATTTCTTTACTCCCTTACTAGGGTTGATCCATGTATCAAAGGGAAATGGGCAATGTATCTAGCTTTCTTAGTAGAATCTTTTACATCTTGTGTGACAATGGTAAGCCACTGATTTTTGTGTAAACAATGAGTTTGTCACCAATCATGACGTTTGCAAATATGACAAATCCACTGAATTAAAGAGTGCATGCTTATTATTTTTTTACACTTACATCTCAACACATCAGAACACCAGAAACTGTAGTATGAACACGTATTTTGACACAGTTTAAATATAAATGTTGAAAAGGAGACTTTTTTTTTTTTAATTATTATTAATAATAAATAGTTCCTACTAGCAAGTCTGTAATCTGTAGTTGACAGTCATTGCACAGACTTGATTTGGACCCTGATTCATCCATTTAAAAAGTTTTAAAAAAGCAAGCAGTCATCTTGATGTCCCTCTCAGAAGAGTTTCAGCCAAGGTGTAATCAGAACAATAATGATCTCAGGTCAGCTCACAGGACAGACATCAAACTCCTGTCAGCCTCATCACAAGGGTCTCAGAGCAATGTGAGGAAGAAGAAAGTGGTACACTCTTCTCCATATCAGTCTGCAGCTATTAGATATAACTCGAGAGTTTGAAAAGGGTCAGTAATTATCTCATGCAGTTAAACAGAAAAGCTTTAATCAATTTGATGCTTTTAAGTGAGGTGGAGATGATGGACAAATTTTCTTGGCTGTAATTTTGCTTGCCGTCAAATTCATAGGCACATTTGCTGTCTTCTGAATGTCAGCTGCAATATAATTTTATGCCATACACTGCTGAATCAATGAACAAAAATTTATTTTGAACGATGTAAAGCGTGAAAATAAATTACTTGAAGAAAGAAATATTAAAACTCCACACCAAATCAGAATTTGATAGACAAACCTGACTAATTATCAGGTTTTACTACAAAATGCATGGAATGGGGATAAAATTGTTTTAGGCATTAACTTCTGTTTCTCTTTTTACTCCTTTTCTTCTTTCCTTGCTTCCTCCATATTGAGGACGGAGATGCCTGTTGTCTTGTCCTGCTCCTGGCTCTTCCTCTCTCCCTGTAATAGTAAAATAAAGAAAGAGTCCCCAGTTAAAACCCCAGGCTGTTGAATTGGCAGACCTGCTCTTTGTCTGCTCATGCTGACCCAGACCACTCTCTCTAGGTTTTAGAGCATAAGTGGTGCTTGTTGTGCTCTTACCTCAGTGTGGAATTGATTATATCATGCACAGTGGCCAAGCCTTTATCTGTCTTGCATTTTGCAGTGTTGCCTATTATGGTAGTGCCTTACCTAGATTGAAATGCCTGCAGGTCATGTTACTATAAAAATCAATAGGTTTACGCATTCTGGACTGTTTCTCTGTGTGCTGAGGAATCATGTGCATTACTCACATCCTGTTACAGTATTTTTTGCTGTTATAAAACAGTTTGGCACTTTTATACTTATATACATTTTATACATTTTCTGTCCCTTGAAAACATTTCATACATTAATCTGCAATCTATTAGAAGCCTGTGGATGTTAGTGTTAGATTTTTTTCCTTCAGACAGAATTAATGAAATTACAGAGGAAAAAAATACAAATGGATGAGTATAAATGAGTATAATCACAATAATAATAATAATAATAATAATAAGTGCTGGGCAGGGCTTTTGGTCAGTAATACCATGGTAAACTATGTATTTTCTGTTATCATATAAAATGAAGAGAAATAAGTTTGGTCTTCCCTGCTATACTGATGATATTATTATTGCTTCCCTGACTCTGGAAAGCATGAGCACACTATTACCGGTTATCACATTGTAACAGGTGAAACCACCGTGTAACGATGAACTTGACATGATAAGTTGAGCCTTGCTTGAGAAAACATCCATTAGACTTTAAAGGTGACCTGGGTATTATGAAGCACATAAAGCTAATAATATAAGCAGATTCCAGCACTTGAAGACTATTTTTAAATCCCTGTCTTCCTCAGAACTGTATCTGCTCTTAGATTCTTAGATTAACAACTAATTAATTATGTTAATTAACAAATTATGAATATATAATGCTACATAATTAACACATTTTTAAATATTGAACTGAGAACAGATTCAGTTCTGAGAAACTGAATATACATTACATATATACTGTATAATACTGTACAATCTGTACTGTACTATCATACCTTCTTGTCTTTAGCCTCTCTGGAGGGCTCCATTTTCACAATTATAGCACATGCACAGAAACAAGGACTTATATTTCTGGTATCTTCTTGACCATTGGGACAACTGTTAACATGGTGCAGAGGGGTGCAAATGTGAAAAAGGGGTTAGGTTTGAAAGAATGGATAATGAAGGGGTGTGAGTAAGTCTACTGATGTTGTCTTTTTCTTCTTCTTCTTCTTCTTTTGAGGTCTTACCTAGCGTTAATACTGCTGATGAACAAACAAAAAACACCACCCATCCCAGTATGCATGCACATTTTTAGACCAAAATAGGCTGAAAAATTCCACCACATGGGTGGATTATAAAGTGCAAACATGAAATTTTTTTTTAGCAAAATAGCAACCCGCCGGCACTGACCAGCAAACACTGGCTGTTCTGGAACAAAAACTGAACCTACAATGGCAGTTAACCAAACAGTCTCTCTTGTGTTAACAAACCTAAGCATGCCAAATATTCATGGTCAGCCTTGGCCTTGTAACAAAAAAGGAACAACTGCTGTTTCCAAAAATCTGAGTAAAAGTGATCAGTATGTATTGATATGCAGTTGCAGTCCTACATGTTCAAAGCTTCCAGGTCTTTTATAAAGACTGCTTCATGATGCTTCATTACCTCATGTAATTTTATATAAAGTTTTGCCTAAAGTTGAAATTAAATTGTTGGAAATCATATGATTTCTGTAACATGTAAAATAAACCTTATGGATTCCCCCTGCCCATTTGTAAATTTCCATATACATTTGTAACTTGATTCCTGCTGTTAAATGCACGCTGTACACTAGTTATGAGTTATAAGCCCTACATAATGTGTTGTCCAAAATCTATAAAGAATTGACAAATAGGTGATTGCAAAGTATTAGCAGTGAATACATTCATAATGAGGAAACAACCAGGGAATTTCAAAGATCACTGTCATTATGATCGGTCATTATATTTATTCTGCTAGCTGTAAACATACATTAAATACTGTGAAACTTTTAGCAGGCTACCATCTGCTGTTTCTGTGGTACACCCATTTCAAAACTAGTTTCTAAAATGTGCTTTTTAAAAACAAAAACAAAAAAACAAACAAACAAAAAAAAACTGTTTTTGGAACAAAGATGTTTCAATTGAGTTTTGAGGGATTAATTATTTATAAATGCACAAGGTGTGAACTAATTATTTGAAGTTTGTCAACATTTGCCAGAATTCCAGCTGTTCTCAGAAACTGTCATGTGTTCATTAAAATCTTGAACAACTGTTTTGTTCTTTGAGGGTTTCTTTTCTCCAAATTTCATCCTGCTCATCCAATTAAGTCCCATCCACTTCCAGCCACACAGATTTAAAAATAGCAGTGTCCAGAATAGCAATTTGTGCTTTAAGATATTCATCAAATGGTAATTTAGGGACCTTAATTTTGCCTGGAGTCATTTAAAATGAAGTCCAAGCTATCAGCAGGGTATTGATGCAGCTATATCGACTTAGTGAGAGGGCAAAAGGACCAGGAACAGTGAACCAGAGCCACAAGCTTCTTACTAGGATTAACCAGAAATAGAGCAGAAATGTCATCACCGTGAGGTAAAAAGGAGAAAATCCACAAAATTAGATTTATAGCAAAGCACTAAAGTCAGTTGTCTGGCTCATTAACACCTTCTGCTTCACTATACATAGGAGCATCACTGAATACTAAATAGGTGCAGTCCGAATTGGTTCCGGTGTCCATTTACTTTGATGAGAAACTTTATAAGCATTTTTTATAAGCCAAGTATAATCATGTTTAATAATGATCCTGATTTTCAGGTTCACATCTGATTTACAGAAAACACTGTATTAATTATAATTGGATTAAGACACGTATGACTGAAGTTTTGAGAGCATGCCCCACTAGACAAACGTTTTTATTTTTTATTATTGTTATTTATTTATTTTTTACACTTTTGATGTAGCTGTTGTAATTCTAGACTGAGAGTGAGGTTGAATTAAAGATACATTGCAGGGTTACTTTCTATTCTCCTATAGCTTGCTATACTACCATCTTGATATCCTTGTGGTTTCTTTTTTATTTTTTTTAATTTGTTGACTTGGCTTGGGGGGATTATTTTAGAGAAAAAAGTACTATGAGTAGTACATGGCTTTGTGCTTAGAGCTAAATGGATGGCGAGAAAGAAGGAAGGGCTCCTGCTGACTTTCAGCTGTTAAGGACTTTATGACTGCTTGCCCTCTGCTCAATTTCACCTTCTGCCCCATTTATCCCTGACATGCTCCAGTCATTTCATGGCATGCTGCTTATACTGACACTTCACCGTCAGTGTGCCTTGAAATATGTGCTCTTGAGGATTTATGAAGATTTATTGAGGGAAATATTGATATTATTAAGGTGATTATGATAAAGCATAGTCTAAGGCATTGGTCTAAACATAGCTACCTCACTTCAGTGTGGTACTCACTTCAGTGCATCCTACTCACTTTCTAGTTGTGTGTTTCCCGGGTTTTCTTATCCGCATCATATATAATGCATCTCTTTGTGACCATCAAGTGGTTTGATGCTATTAGACTGTACAGTATGTGTGCCCTGATGAGTAACCTTCTGAATTCCTGAAATACTTTTGGGGATAACAAGAAAGATTATTTTGGATAATACCTGTTATTATCCTCACATCATGATCTGCAGTTCAGAATGTATGTGAATAACTGCCTAGATAACGTGTACTCTGAAACAAAATGTGTGTGCAAAGATTCAAGAATACATTTTCCTGTCCATCAGTAATTCTGTAGTGCAGAAAAAAAGTAACTGACTCCTAAACATACATGTATCCCTTTTCATTCACACCAAACAACACTGTGCAACAGTTATAACGTATATACAGCAAAAATTTACTTTAAGGTTTTGTTTATAGGGCTACATGTGAGAAGGTGAGAACTTCCAAAAGATGCTCTACAGTGTCTTCTGCACTGGTGCTAACACTGTCATGAAAACCTGCTTTATAACACTATTAAAAAAGGGATTATATGATACATACTGAAGTTTATAACAGTGACACTGTAAAAATATAATTATGTATGGTATGTTGAGTGATGACTACACTTCTCATACATGTACATGCTTGCATTCTCTGGAATTTAGATTATGGACACTTGCAGTCAATCTCACACACACTCACAACACAGTTTATAAGAGACCTTGTTACAATTGGAGCTTTGCGAAGTAAACGCTCAGCCGTCACGTCTCAGCCGTCACATCTCAGCCGTCCCGTCTCAGCCATCACGTCTCAGCCATCACGTCTCAGCCGTCATGTCTCAGCCGTTGAACCAAGCCGTTTAACCAAGCCGTCTAACCAAGCTGTCTTCTTAGTTATTGGATCTTCCTGGTTTACGGATTTACTGCTTTGTGTCTTGACTACAATTACCTGCCAGTGTTGTCTGTTCGCCTGATCATCTAACCACTGCCTGTATCACGACTATTACTTCAGCCTGTTACTCGCCTTCCTGCTATGGCATTGCCTGCGCTTGCTTCCACCTCAGTTACCATAACAGTTACTAATTCTCCAAGTCTACGAAACTGCATTCTTAATGGGGTTCAGCTGGACCACCAGGCCTGATTAGTTCAGAGGCTCTGGGACCACAGTGAGTGCCATTATCTCCAAATGGATAAACTCAGCACAGTAGTGAACCTTCCCAGAAGTGGCCAACCTTCCAAAATTCCTCCAAGAGCACCGCATCAACTCATTTAGGAAGTCAAAAAGAGCCAAGGACAACATCAAAGGACCTATCGACCTCTCTTACTTCAATAAAGGTCACTGTTCATGACTCCACTATCAGAAAGTCACCGGGTAAAAATGGCATCCATGGAAGTGTGGTAAGGCAAAATCTGAATTTCGCCAAGACACACCTTGATAATCCTCAAACCTTTTGGAAGAATGTTCTGTGGACTGATGAGTCTAAAGTGGAACTGTTTGGAAGACAGGGGTCCCATTATATCTGGTGTAAACCAAACACAGAATTCCACATAAAGAACCCCATACCCAGGTCAAGCATTGTGGTGGAAGCATGATGGTCTGGGGATGCTTTGCTACTTCAGGGCCTGGGCAACTTGCAGTAATTGAGGGAAACATGAATTCTGTTCTCTACCAGAAAATCCTAAAGGATAATGTCCAGTCTTCAGTCTGTACTGGATTGTGCAGGAAGACAATCATTACGTTTACATGGACAACAATAAACTGATATTAACCCTATTAAGACAATACTCTGATTAAGAAACTACAATGTAAACAGCGATTATTGATTACCTAAAACTGACTAAAGTCATACCCGATGTAAACACAAATCGGATTAAGACACGTGGAGTATTCCTATTTTAGTCACATTATCAGAGTGCATTACAGACATATAAACCTCAACCATTGTACGGCAAACAAGACAGCATGGCTGCGTCTGAAACTGCATATTTACCTACTATATAGTACGCGAAATACATGTATTTAAGTAAATATGCTGTTTCGGATGCAGCCCACGGCTTCAAGCAGTCATCTATTTGCACATATAGCATGACAAATAATTACCTGCACTTGAAGCTTTCGTAAAATGGAAAATTAAACACCCCAAAATACGGTACCATAACGAAGATGAACTGTATGTTGATACGTGAAATTCTGAAGGGAACGTCAGACGGTGTGGCGTGGGGACGTATCGATCTATGTTCTATAACATGTAAAACGGGTACATGAGAGGAGTATTCTAAAAGTGACTCATGTAAACACCTTAATCACAATACTGTCTTACTCAGAATAAGGTCAATAATTAGATTACTGCTGTCCATGTAAACATAGTCAGTGATACAAAGGATAGGACTAAATCCTAATCCTAGAAGTAAGCGAAAGACCGATCTCCAGTTATCATAAGCGTTTGGTTTCAGTTATTGCTGATAAAGATGGCACATCCAGATTTGAAGTTTAAGGGGGCAATTAGGTTGTTTTTTTTTTTGTTTTTTTTTGCTTCAATATAAAAATAAAAGCTTTATTATATGTTTACTCAGGCTGCCTTTGTTTTATGTTTTATTTTGAGATCTAAAACTATTTAGTATGAGAGATACACAAATACAACAAATACTTTTTCACAGCACTGTAGCTCCAAAAAGTGTTACCATACAGACATTTGAATGATTTAACTAGAGTAACTATCAGGTTATCTGCCTGCTCAATAGTCTCCTATGGTATATCCACTCAAGAATAAGGATTGTAATAATGTCAACAAGCAGCCTTCTGCTTCCCCTGTGGACTGTAGAAAGTGGACCTCTGGTGAGAAAGCTGACAGATAATGAAAAGCATGCATTTAGTTCATGATTGGCTGTTCCTCACCCGAGTCATGGCCAGGTTAGCCTCTCAAATGATGAAGATGGAGCTGAGGAAAAGGCAAGATGAAAGAACAGGATAAATGTGTGTTACGAATGCTTCACTAAAATACAAGTTTCTGTTTCTGATATCAGAAGAAGCCTTTCTTTTTTCTTGCTTTATGTTTAGTTATTATAGCAAGAACAGAACATTATTTTTTAAAAATAAAATATTCTCGAAATAACATATTCTTAAAATAATAAGATGGCAAATTATCTCATAAAATTATTAACAGTGCAAAATGAAAAAAAAAATCACTGACATTTTGAAATTATAAATAACTTCAATCAAATGCAGAAGGGTCTTCTGATGCATAGTTAAGGCTGGAGGCTCCAATGTCTGATTCCAATTCTTTTAGTTCATTTCTTCAATTAGCTCCAGCTGCACAGCTGTACTATTAAACAAGTCATATGTGCACAAATTGATGTGGAGCACCATGCGTTTCATGAACTGGGTGTGCTTTTTTTTGTCTTGCAGCTTCAACTAAATTGTTTTCCATGCTTTCAATACCATCATTATGCAACTAATGATGGAAATCTTAATGCACTTTTTAAATAATCTTCCCTTTGAATATTCAGAACCATGGGTGTGAGGGACAGATGATGCTGGTTTCTACACTGTTATGCATTTAATGAGAGCCAGTGAAACAGAATGTTACATGCATATTGATCTGTGCCTGTTAGCACAGGATTTAGTAGGTAATTGTCTGTGGCTGTGCAGATGTCACTCTGGAAGAGTCCCAGTTATAGAGGGTTTTCTTTCTTGGGGATAGCCAAGATTTCATTTTGATGTAGGATTAAATGGGATTAAATCAGCTCTAAAGTCTTCTCTGATCAGCCTCCATGCAACACAGACCTCAACACACTTTCATGACTTTAATCATGACTTTAAAAGTCTAATGCTGACTTTGTCACATGAAAAAAGTACTACATTTACCTCAAACATCAGCTCAGTAATATGACATAGCAATGTATGTAATTAAAAAATTATAGACTAATAGTGTGCTATTCTATCAATACCAATGTGTATTCATCTTGGTACTAATGTAACAAAATGACATGCATGTTTATAAAATTCATCTTGCCCAAGGGGCATTTTTCTCAAGAAATATGTCTCAGGCTATTTTTTATCCCAACAATTCTTCTGGCTAATTTGCCTGGTATAATTTTTTGCTTACAGCCACTTGGGTATCTAATTAGCCTGAGATTAGACTGTCTTATATCCCTTCTGATGAGACCACTAACAAGCATTTCATTATACTGATGTTGAATTTAGAAACCCACATTTGGTTCCTGGTTAATGTAATGCTAAAGATATTTTCCAAAACTCACAAAAGCGGAAAATAGTCCAAAATAATAAACCAGGAGGGATTCTCATATTACTCTAAAATGTCTGTCTACTGTTGGCTTTTTTCCTTTGTTCAACCAGTTTTCTGTTTCATTCATCTATGTTTCACCACTCTGCTTCAAGATTGGCACGTTACAGAGGAAAATGTGGGTAGTCTGGCATACTTCTGTGAGAAAACAAAGATGTACCGTTGAGATTGGATTCCAGCCAGACAATAATAACATTAAGGATGATAAGTAGCTTTTTTAATTTTAATGGAGTTGCGAGTCACTAGAGCTTAACATTGGATAAATACTTAAAAAGTTTTATCCTTCTTTAAAATCTGAGAACAGGGTAAGAATGTAATGCCCTGGTACTCTACTAGCACAACTCAATCGAGAAGGCATCTGAGTTCATAGCAGCTAGCGTGCCATGTGTGCATTTGCTTTTATTTGAACTACAGGAAGCAGTAGCACTGGAAAGAATGTGGCATTCATTAATTACGTACAAGATGTCCTCTTATAAGCAAGAACACTACACATTATTAGAGCTGACAAAACAAAGATAGGATCCAGAAAGTCAAGACAAAAGAACAAAAAATTACTGAATGAAAGAGTCAGGGTTAATACTTTGGGGTAGGTAGTAAAGTCTTTATTAGGAGGGGGAAAAAAGAGTGAATCGTGTAATTAAGTACTATTTGTCTTTTGTCCAGACCTTTATAGTGGTTATGTTGGAACTAGGGGGCAAATAGTTAGAGTCTTGCATCAGGTTTATGGATGTCCTTCTAATTAATCCCAGTTGTTTTATTCCACAGTTGTCTATATAACATGATGAAGGACCATTAATGATACCCCTGCTCACTCAAGATAAATAGCAGCACTATTACCTGCTTGGAATGTGCATGGTATCCACTGTACTAATACTATCCAGAAATAGAAGAGCTTCTCAACATAATTCATTCACAATCATTTATACATTCCTTATCTAAAGCACAGAGATATAGAACGGATTATATTATTAAGACCTGCTCATGTATATCTCTGAATTTGTGATGTCATTGTTTTATAAAGAAAATACATACACTTCACTGTTAAACAGTTGCACTCCTCAGATGGAAACTGATGATGAACTTTCTGATCCATCTCAGTTATTCTTGTCATCAGAAGAGCAGAGAGTTTCTACTGCATTGGATGAGAAATGTTCCCCAGTTCTTTTTTTTTTTTTTTTTTTTTTGTATCTCCATTAGCCTTTATGTACATATTTTTTTAAACTTATATTTCTATTAAGCATTCACCGGATGTGGATGAATTTCAAAGCCTCTTATGAGCTGGTTTAGGTGACAAGTTTTGCAAGAAATAATAATAATTATTATTATTATTGGTGGTAAATTGTGTGTGTGTGTGTGTGACACGGTGGGAAGGAAAGACACTCGATGTGCTTTATGTGGCTGGTAATGGTCTTTATTTGATAATGACATATCTTCCACGCCAAAATAAATGAAAGGAGTAGTTCAAGGACACGGTATTAGGCTCAAGATTAGTCGTTCAGATAATAGAAAGTGTCTTAGTTGCATGCTATTGCACAGTGTGCTAGCATCTTCTACACGTGAGAGATTCTGAAGTTACTATATAGATTGAAAATGTCTGGTTAAGGTATGTAAATGTCAAATAATATGATGAGCTGATGAAAACTGATGAGCACATGGTAAAAGTATATTATATTATGCAAACAACATACCTTTGTACCTCTGTATTTTATTTTGTGTTTTTGTATTTTATATGTATAGCTTATGTTTCCCTTACCTCTATTCTTATTTAACAGTCAGTGCTTTGGTGTTGGAGCACTGCAATCTAACAGTTTCCATCCATCCATCCATCCATCCATCCATCTATCCTGTCACAATTTCCCCTCGAGCCAGCGCTGTAGCATGTAGCGTGCTCGGAAACCCTCGGAAACCCTTTTGGGCTTTCAGTGACACTGACTTTGTTTACTTTCGACACATGCATTTGTTATGGCTTATTTCCTGTCTCCGCCCCTGTATTGTCATTTGTTGTTTTCCTGTAAGTGTCATCATTAGTCTCAGCTCTTTTGTGTTTCACTCCTGATTACGTGTGTTTAATAGATGCCTCTCTTTAATAGAAGCTATTATCTGCACTCACATCCATCCTTAACTCCGTTATATGAATTATGTGATGCATCCATCCATCCATCGATTCATCCATTGAGAACTGAAACTTTTGGGATAAAAAAAAAAAAAATCAAATAAAAAGAATAATAAACAGGCTTGCCTGTCTTAGCAGTGAGTCTCTAACAATAGTATAACAATAGTATGGGCACATCCTGGATGTAGAGAAAACGAAATTGAACAAGGTTAAAGCTGATGGATTTTTTTCATGTTTTTCTTCTTCTTCTACTGAAGGTAAATTGGCTGATTTCTCTCTCTGCAGGAAAACAAGATCTAATTAGAAATTTTTGGCTCCAGTTAAACTTTCATCTCCAGAAAACACTAATACAGTTATTTCAATAAACACGTCATCTGTCAGTCAGACAGTGATAGTGTTACATTGGGATGTTGTGTTATTTTGTCTCTTGTGGTTGAATGTTAGTGTTCATATGTGGAAAAAATATTTTCAGTGCTAAAAATTCTGGTGTTCAAATGTACATTTCATACATACATTCCAGCTTCTTGGATGGATCTTCTATTAATAATATCTGAGACAGTCAAGTTGCCCCAGATCAATGGAAAAAGATTGTACCCTAGATAATTTCTTGGTGTCTTTAGTGTTTTACCCAAATCCAGATGTTTCTAAAAGTTCCATGCTGCTCCCCAATAAAAGCTGGTTCCACACACAAACAGCATATTTGTATATCAATATTATCTGTATATCAATAGGTTTTTAATACATTATTTTGATCAGTATTGTAAGAATTTTGGGAGGTTAATGGGTTTCAGGATTGTGAAATTATATACACTACATATTGGAGCAGGAAATTAAGTCAAGGTTTTTCCTTTGTAATAAAACCAAAAGCCCAAAGACAAACATGATTCAGCACCCAGCTAAAAGTTGTGTATGGTGAATCTAGCAAAAAAAAAAAACTATTAACAGGCAACTTTAATAAAATGTAATTACTTTCCACTCATAATAGTAAAAGTAATATTTACGTTACTGAAAGTTGATCCATTTCACTGCTTCCATTAAAAAACAAACAAACAAACAAAAATGATATTAAGTGCATTCGTGAGATTTTGCATGAAAATAATCAACACAGATGTGACGACATCTGCAGGTGTTCAGCTAGGCTGTGGGGCTTTTGTGATACCTTTTATTCAGGAGAAGTATTATTGCAGTACCCTGGTTATGTGACAGAGGAAGGAAACAGTCCTTTGTGAAATGTTCACACATGGGCCTGAAACATGGCACAGACAACATATTGAGCTAGAAAACAGTAAGGGAAAATACAGAAAACACTGTATTTTCCCTTACACAAAATACAGTGTAAGGGAGCTACAGTATTTAATACCTCTTTTTAGGTCAATTTGAAACTGAATAAAGGTCATGAGTATGGATGGTCTTCTATACAGTATGTCTAATATTATTTGCAGTGCCAATAACACAACTCATTAAAAGCTTGACAGATCAAGTTACTAACCCTGGCACTTACATATCCTAATGGGAAAATGTCATGTACACAACAGTAAATCAGATTATCAACTGTTCCTGAACTAGAGGACATAAACACGTACAAGGATAACACAGTATAGAGAACATTAATAAAAACACAGAGACAAAGCTCAAGAAAAATTATATTGTAGAAGTCCAACAATTATTTCATGGAACATGTATGGGCTAAATGGGCTCCATTTCTGACACAGTATATATTCCAGACTTCTCAACTTCATCAAAAATCAGTCTTTATGTATAAGTGCGCTGTAGAAGTGGTGTAACTAGTATTTTAAGTAGAAAAATAGCTTACATATTTCTTGTTTCACTTCCAGCAATAATGGTGATAAATGTATTCCCATTCACTTATAACCACCCTCTCGTCACATACATGGTACCAACACACCAATGATGACCAATAATAGATTTTAGCTTCACTCCTCAGATTAGTTTGAAATAAATAACTGAATGTTGAACAAGCCTTTGATCCATCAGAATGAGACAATTCATTTGTGACCAACTGAAATTAATAATGATGAACACCCTAACGGACCTAAATGAGATGTCTAGAACAATTAAAATGACTGATTTAGAGCTGCAACTAACGGTTATTTTCATAATCGTGTAATCGGATGATTTTTTAAAATTATTATTAATAGAGTAACCGGAAAGGGGGGATGTTGCCAAACTTTCAGTACCATTTTTTTGTTTATTTAAAATAAACTGCACAAACTGAGTGTTACAAATATAAACACTCATATAAAACTTTACATTAACACACACATAGTCACACACACATATATACACTTTGTAGTTTACTTTGATCGTATGCTTTAATTAAACATTACAGATCTTACTTGATCTCCCACTGTTTATCACCACGTCTACATTGTGAGTGAGGAGCAACACAGCCTGGTTACTAATAGATCACTTTTGTAATAATAAAGACAGAATGTACACTGCAAGCACGCAAATGCAGCATATAATGACCATAAACTGGGATTAAACTCAATCTTTTAAGCAACTCGCACCAGTTTCCCCAAGCCTGTGAACAGTGGAACATTTTGGTTATAAACATGTTTGTTCTCGTGCATCACTGTCGTGCTTCCATGCAACACAAGCTCTGCTTTGCAAAGTTTACAGGTTACAATCTTCTTCACAGCATTAAATATTAAATGCTCTCCTGCTTAACACCTCCATCTGATGGTGACTGAAGTCATGTTGGATATAAAAGGTAACGTTTACAGTAAACAAGAAATTTATTGTTGTTGACTATGGGTTTTCAGCTAAGGCTAGGGGCATCATGTTACATGTGTTAGACATCATGCTCCATCGACTGGGAAATGGCTTATACTTCTGGTTAGTAAAAAAAATTGTAGTGTTCCATTTGAGATGATACTACCTTTCTAAAATTCATACACTTTACTGTAGAGTACACAGTACAAAGTGTAAGTATATATTAGGTAATTTGGGACACAACTTTAGTATTTACTCTCCTAAGCGTGTATGATAAATGTACCCCGTGCATTGTATTTGTACCCCCGATTATTATAATTTTTTTTGATTAGTTGTTGATGCTCTAGACTGATTTGTTCTGAACTATAGATAAGGGATGAATTGGTACATTAGCTAACAGGAGCACAATTACTATCTGATTTCACCCACAGTCGAACTGGTTGAACTCTGACCCAATCATAATCTCTGGTAATGTCAAGAAATGCTGAAGGCAACTATTGCCTCTATAGACATTATTTTGGTTATATGTTCCATTGATTTAAACAAACTATCACTTTCAATTTGCAGTAATGACTGAAAACACCCAAAACTGAGTGATGCCTCACCTTTCCCCTCGGTTACATAAACACAGCAGTAAACTTGGTGTCTGGAGCAGAGCTCATGGAACTGGCATGGAATTCTGTCTCTCCTTAGAGACCCTTGTCTCATGCTGAGCTCTCTATGCTGCACTCAGTGCTGCAGTATTGTTTCTGCTTAGAATTTCCTTCCTTCCACTTCCTGCACACTCCACAGAGCTCTAATTACACTGTTGATCGGCTGTACCGTGCTCCAGCACCTGCAAGGGCTTGCCCTTCAGCCAAAACAGGCTGCTAGTTAATGATAGCAAAAAAAAAAGGGTACATAAATAGAATTAGACCACTATTATAAATCTGATTTGAGTAAATCCTTTTTGATACAGTCTGCACCGACTTTAGTCTCCAGTTGTCAGATTTTGAGTGAAAATGATATATTGAATATGTGTCATTATTTATAAGTTTACAATTACCTATTTCTGTGCACCTCTTCTGGGAAGAGGAAATGTCACAACAGAACAGTCTCAAAGTTTGCATATACCACAGATAAAGTTTTGAGATTGAGGAAGCAGATTTATCTGGGCAGAAGGGAAGCAAAATAAACCATGCATTCACATTATGAAGTGTGAGTGTCACTGTGTGTTATTAAACAGGATAGCTGGAATTACTGTAAATGCTGCCTGAGATTACAGAGAAGTCAGAAAAAAAATGCAAACATAAATATAAAGACGATTATACAACAGTTTGTTCTGGTCCACTAATTTGATTGGCAGAGTGGCGTTCCAAGAGTACTTATATTTAGTAGAACCGCACGGGGATGTTTCACTGGGTGTATCACTCCGATTGTCTGTGTTGCTATGTAAAATTCCAATTCCTAGTATGAAACGGTTACTACAGTAGTGTTAGCAAAATCATCACCGGATACGGCAAATTATATTTTCAAGAACATAACTTTTGACATAAAATATCAAAGCTCTCAGATGAAGATGAATAGGAAGAAAGGACATCAATTCCATCAGAAACACCTTTAAAGGGAATGTACAAATCAATGTGAGCTAGCAAGCCAGAGTGCTATAAAGTGGCTTCTTCGGGCTCTATTTCCACTAGTGGAGCAAAAAATTGGTCATTTTGTGTCTGAATTGTCAGTTGCTTTCTATTAATGTTTTTGTTATAGAACTCCTCTGAAAACAAAATCACACATAAAATTGTGTGGTTATACTGAATGTTGGCATGGCTGTGATTCACAGCTGATATGTACTATAAGTGAATTCTTACTCATGCAATATTGCTTAAATATGAAGGAGAAAAAAGGAAGATCAAAATACTTTATCCCACTGATAAATGTACACTTGCTCCACTCTAAATCGTGTGCTCTGTGCAGGGCCTGCCCATCCATTAGGCCGTTTTGGTGACTGCTTAGGACTCCTGTGTGGCATCTTTTTTTTCTCTCCTCAGTGTGTTATATTATCTGTTAAATTACATTGTTTTTCCTCACATATTTTAGGATGCAGAAATGACTATAAAAATAATAATAATAAAAATAACGTGTTAGGTATCTTAATCTTAATAATGCATTGAGTGACTGAATATATCACATAAATGAGCTCAAGTTAACTAGACACAGACATTCAGATTGGTATTTGTGGCTGTTTGTGAACATTGACATCATCAACGTTAATGTCAAATAACGTTAACGTTAAATAACTGTTACCATTTTTGGTCCAAACTATCTCTATGAAAGCTTGCTAGCTAGAAAAAGCATAAAGCAGTCATTGGGGTAAATATAGTGAGCATAGTGTGTAAAAATAGTGTGTCTTTTCTGTGAAAAACTTACACTGAACAGTATGCACTGGTTCAGTGTATGTTTCTGTATTGGGAACCTATGTTCATGATCTTGCCTAGGCCCTCACAAACCCATTGACCAGCCCTGGCTACTTGTATCCATCCATCCATCCATTTCATATACTGCTTATCCTACTGGGTCGTGGGAAACCTGGAGCCTATCCCAGTGAGAACACAGGGAGAACAAGGGGAGAACACAGGGAGAACTCGACACACACATGGCCACGGTGGAAATTGAACCTCCAACTCTGGAGGTGTGAGGTGAATGTGCTAACCACTAAGCCACCATGCACCCTGGCTACTTGTAGTAATGAAAAAAATAGTGATTAGTTTTGGATTCTTTGGAATGAAAGCGGAACTTTTTATTACAGAGTTTCATTAAGGGGGTCAACGTTGTAAGCACTGTCACACAAACAAACTTGCCATCATGCAAAAATGGCAAGACCTAGGCACTAAATAGTTCTAAAGTCTAGGCTGAGCTAGAAGCCTTAAAAAAAGGCATTTGGCAACTGAAATAAAGTGTTGAATACCTGTTGTAATCTATGCTCTTATTGTTCAGAGTTTATTGATAATCTCACCACATCAGTATGCAGCCATATGCTAGTGATTAATTACAGATAATGTTTACCTGTCTTACTCACCACATCTGTACAGGCAGAACTATTGGGTACATTGTGTAGCCAAAGGTCTGCATTTTTTTCCTGTGAGTCTTGATCATTTATGTGAATTTTGTGAATTCCCCCCCTCCCAAATTCTAGACAAAACTGATCAGTCTCTGCTTAATGGTTTTACTGACTCAGTCCAAATGTGTTATTTTCTACAGAAAAAAACAAACAAACAAACAAACGAAACAACAACAACAACAACAAAAACACAAATTCCACTACTCAACAAACTCACCCTTAACTCTAATTAAACATAATGATGGTGTGTCCATATTGGTCTTTCTGCAAAATGCTTTCCTATTTTGTAATGCAAAATTTTACATGTCTTTGTTTGCAGTATTCTGAATCAGTATTTTACATTCATTTAAAACAATACAAATGTTCTAACATGTTTTGAAGTATGTGGGTCCGTGATGTGCTCTTTTACATTTCGTTTGAAATCGGGAGGCAAACACCTTGCTTTCATTTGTAGACACTGATTGATATCCTGATGCTCCTCAATCAGTGTACCTTTCACTTTCAGTACTCTTACTTTCCTGCTTTAAAAAAATTGCTATGGTCTGAAACACATTTTTGAAATAAGAAATATGCAAAGCTCCTTTAGCACAAGTTATTGAAAGCAAGCCACCATTATATCTTTCCGGAAAATTACTTTCATTCACTCGTTAATTCCCGTTATTCCCGGGATAGGCTCTGGATCCACCACAATGAGGATTAAGGATTAACTTTAACTTTCAAATTCAAATGCTAAGCAAGAACAATATATTGTTGTCAGCTGTACTGTTCTTTTCAAAGTATCTTGTCGCAAAATGAAGGTTTGACACACATACAGATGAGACACTATAGATCACAACATTTTTCCTTAATTTGTCGTCTAATTTGAGATTTTGTGATCTATAGTGTCTCCTTTGTGGTTGTCTAAAGCTTTCATTTTGTGCTAAAATACAATATGTAGATCGTTTTTGTCATTTTTGTAGTTTATAATGAGTGCAGCTTAGATTGAGATATTGTTCTTGCTTAGCATTTGAATTTGAAAGTTAGAGTTCTTGTTAGATTTTAAGGAACCTCAGATTATTTCTTTCAGATCTTCCGTCATGCCTTTTCCTCTTTACACAATTGTCAATTGTTAGGCAGGCATGACGTTACAGAGCATCATAGACCAGAGTGCAGATTATCGACAGATAGATAATCACTCAATTATACTACAACGGTTTGGAATACACCGGACCAGGGAAGAAAGAAAAACACTTACCCTGGTCCGGAGTACTCTCATTTCTGACACCAAACTGTTAGATTTCAAGGAATCTCAGATTATGTCTTTCAGATCTTCTGTCCTGCCTTCCAGCCTTTTTACTTCTATTAACTCTTAGTTCTGTGCTATGAGCGAGAAAGTGTGATTTACCACAGAGCGTTCAGGCCTGGGAATTCTAAATGAACGCACTGACACATTGCTGTTCACAGAGAAATCTCGTTTATTTCGTCTAGAACAGGAGTATTTATACACATTGATAACAGCATTGAGTAGTAGGTGAGTTTCTACCCGTACAGGTGCTAGACAGATTTAGACACACAGCGCAATTAAACACACAGCGCAATAAGTCTTTTCAAAAGCCAGAAAATACATGTGTCAGCTATAATAAAAGATGGCAGTTGATCAGTTTATTCAAAGAGGTAATTAAATGAATACATTCATCATAGGTATTTGATAGCACAGAGACACACAAACAGAAACTATAACCCAGTATTCCCCGTATCTAAGGTATCTTAATAGCAGTTCATAATATAAGAGAGCACATGAGAATTTCCTTTCAGTTCTCCAGATTCATTCATTCCTCTTTCGCTTAATCTTCATTGTGGTGGATCCAGAGCCTATCCTAAGAATAGCAGGGGTGCGGCAGGGATTTTCTACAAGTCTACTGCAGAATTCTCCAGATCCATCCATCCATCTTCTACCACTTATCCTTTCTTGAGGGTCATGGGGAGCCTATCCCAGGTAGCATCGGGCACAAGGCGGGGTACACCCTGTACAGGGTGCCAATCCATCACATGGCACAATCGCATACACATTCACACACCCATTCATACACTATGGACACTTTGGACATGCCAATCAGCCTACTATGCATGTCTTTGGACTGGTGGAGGAAACTGGAGTACCCGGAGGAAACCCCCGCAGCACAGGGAGAACATGCAAACTCCGCACACACAGGGCCATGGCAGGAATCGAACCCCCGACCCTGGAGGTGTGAGGCGAACGTGCGAACGTGCTAACCGCTAAGCCACCATGTGCCCAGAATTCTCCAGATGCATAAGTAAAATATTCCAGCAACTGAACAATGTCTAACTTTATGTTTGATCAGATAAAGATACTTATTTTGACCAAGGAGCATTTATTGAATACACTGAGTGAGCTATGACATGTATCTGTGCTCTAACGATTAGTTTATAGTGCCATTAGGTCATGTGAGATGTGCATTAAACTGGGTGTTATATGAGTGATGATGGTGTCAGCTCCCTGTAATAGCCTGACCTTGAGTAGCTGCAGTGTTTCTCTGCACGGAGGAATGCAGTATGAGCATACTGGGTGTGTGTAAGGGTCACGTTCTCATCAACTGATATGAAAAGAAAGTACATTTACCAGTTCTTCTTGAAGGACAAAAAAAACTTAAGAATAACATAGGTGTAACATATTTGGATACAGATAGGCAAGATAAGGGGACTGGACATATCTGTTCAAGTTCAGTGGAAAACTATTTACAAGTGTATACAGGTGAGGAACAGAGACCTATAAACACAGACAGCTGTCTCAGGTCAGTCAGTGGGCTTTTCCTGTTAACAAGTTCCCTGTGCTTCAATTCCACAAAGCTATAACCCCCCAGCAGAAAACATACAGTACTTTATGCAAGAAATATAAAGCACCAAAATAATTTTCAATCATGTTTCCTGTAAAAATATACATTTTGTTGCATGCATAATGCATAATGCCTTGGGCTCTCAGTAATGAACCAGAGGCATATTTACGGTGTCAGCTTTTGAATCTCACACATTTCCACATCCTCCTTGCTGGGTTGTATGACTGCTGACTCTCATTATTTACTCTGTGTTGATCCCCACTCTCAATTTCCAATGCACAACACAACCTATTTTTCCAGATACACTATAATCATGTTATTTCATTAAAATTTCATAATTTTTAAATATAATTTTAAATTAGAAATCTAGTGCAACCTTCCACCTCCATTTGATGGAAATATGCACCACATGACCTTAGCATAATGGAGGATCGCAAAAAAAAAAAATATCACAACTGTTAGTCATCCTCTGATTGCATTGGAAAATGTTTCACAAATTGAGCTAAATGCCAACTGGGATAAACCATGGAGGCTATGTCTTATTGATCTAGATCCAATAGAATCCACAGCACTGTATGAAAGACATCGCTCTGCACGATCAGTGACAAATACTCTGAGAAATGAGAGACTGTTATCTAAACGTAATCTGGAATCAATAAGGATTACAATGGTGCTTGAAAATTTATTATGGAACAGTGAATTCTGAATTATACTAGTGAATTCTAAAGGAAAATGTCAGGAAATCTGTTCATGAACTGAGTGTCAAGGGAAAGTGGGTCATGCAGCAAGACAACGACCATAAGCACACAAGTCATTCTACCAAAGAATGGTTGAAGAAGAATAAAGTTAATGCTTTGGAATGGCCAAGTAAATGTCCTGACCTTAATTCAAAAGAAATGTTATGGAAAGACCTGAAGCAAGCAGTTCATGTGAGGAAACCCACCAACATCCCAGAGTTGAAGATGTTCTGTACTGAAGAATGGGCTAAAATTCCTCCAATCTAATGTGCAGGACTGATCAGCAGTTACTGGAATTGTTTACTTGCAGTTATTTCTGCACAAGGGGGTCACACCAGATACTGAAAGCAAAGTGTTACTTACGTCATACGGACAAATGTGCATTGTATATATGTGTGTGTGGGTAGACTGTTTTGTGTGTGTGTTTCAGATTCCATTTTATCCACAGCTTGTCAGTCTTCATCAAGGAAGGTGACACTCTGGTTCACTCTGCCAATCAGCTCATTCCACCCTGTTTAAAAACGCATATTTCCTCCGTGATGGTAGCTTTTTGCTCACCTTGCGGTTTGCTGTTGCTTGTTGCCATTGTACATGCCCTGTTAGCTCTGTTTTGTGGTTATCCCTATTAGAGCCCTTGTATACTGTGTGTTTGAGAGTAGACTAAAACATTCTTTGTTTGTATTCTGGTTGTAAAGTGTCTAGCGGCATGCTGTCCTGTCTCCTCAAGTTCAAGTTGTATGTGAGGCTGGAAAGGAGGGAGCAGGCAAGTAATTCACGTGACATACATTGTGCACCATGTAGGATGTCCAATTGTATTAAACACACTAGGTTTAGGAGAGTGTGCCACCCCTTGTACGTTTTGTTTAGCTGGTTAGTCAGAGTAGTTTAGTTAGTGAGTTTTTATGCTAAAGACTTTTCTTTTCTACATTGTCTTTTGATAGTTAGTTTAGCTGATAAAATCTAGTTAGCTGCATTTTTAAAATTTATTTATTTTCTTTGACATCTCTCGTGCTCACCTTCCCACCTGGTTATAGTATTGTTATTGTATTGTTATTTGTTCCTTTGTAAATATTGGTTTCTTTCCACCTTTTCACCTTGTGCACTGTACACTTACAAAAATGTATATTTTCTCTTTGTCTAATTTTAGGACTTGGGTAAAAATATGATGATTTTTGAGGTCATATTTATGCAGAAATATAGAAAATTCTAAACGATTCACAAACTTTCAGACACCACTTTAAATGACCCATCTGACACTGGAAAAAAGTGTTTGTAATTTAACTCTCTGACATTTCCTTCTATTCAGTGATATCAACTGGTGAGTGAATTGCCCTTAGAGTATTAGAGCCTAACTTGGCTGATTGAAATGGGCTACCCTAAGACTCACCTTAAAATATTATTTATGCAAAATATCTGAAAGTAAAATAACTAACAGGAACTGTTGCAGGTTCAGATGTAAATGAAATGGAAAGTTCAGAGAAGAATATATTAAGCCATTTTCTGACACTGAGCAATTTGCAGGCAAATACTGTAACAAGGAAATAAGGATGTTTTACTGAAGATAAGGGCTAATATCTATGCAATCAGTAATCTGCATGAGATTTTGCAACCATTACAAATCATATGTTAATCTTGAGTTTTTATCAGCTATATCATTTATCTATTTCATATCCTCCTGAGACCCAGGAAAATAAGTGTCATCTAAATTTTTTGTTTTGTTTGATTTTCTACCTATTTTGGGTTAAAAAAAACATGCTACAATTTAGACTTTTTATTTTTATTTTTATTTTTAATTTTAATTTCATAGCATGTCCAATGTAGTGGACCACAGGACCATTTTAGTTTGAAAAGACAGCCAAATCCAATTCTCTTAGAAACATGAAACCAGTGGAACACACTTGGAGAGAAGAAACAACTTCCCTTTTCCATGTGCTCATGAGCTAAAAGACATCCATAATTGGCTAGTGTCACTCTGACTGACAGGGGGAGAGTAATGCTATCCATCCAGCAGTCCCTCCAGGATTTTGCAGAAATTAACACAAAATCAACGCCGCAGGATCTTACAATTTTTCAAAATTCCACAGATTTGGACCATGACCATTATGTGACATCATCACAACATGCATTCTACCAAAGCCCTCTTCAATCCACATACGTCAAACATGAGTACAGTTAAAAGGTCTCATTTACCAACAAACATCACTGCGAAAGACCATGCAAATCAATTTCGTGCAATTGCAATTTCTGCAATTCAAGTAGTTTTCCAAAAAAAAAGAAGCACAAATTGTATTACACATTTAGAAAAAAGCCACAGCAAAATCAAGCATATTTGGCTGCAACAATGATAATAATAATAATAATAATAATAATAATAATAATAATAATAATAATAATAAACCTCCTGTTTGTTTTTTTTTTGTTGTTGTTGTTTTATTCTATATGGACTGATCCAGCTATTTCTTTCTATCAGATCAGTTGGTTGATTTAT
This sequence comes from Ictalurus punctatus, assembly GCF_001660625.3. Lineage (NCBI taxonomy): Eukaryota > Metazoa > Chordata > Actinopteri > Siluriformes > Ictaluridae > Ictalurus > Ictalurus punctatus. Next base: position 13,994,909 of record NC_030428.2, on the reverse strand, counting down.
CTACAGGCCAAAAGTATTACAAATATTTCTTTTAGTTTAATAATTGTTTAAATTGGTATAAGAAAATTTAAGAAGTTAAAATAAAATGTATCTTACAAAGTTAGTGATCTTGAGTGGGCATTTTCTTTTCACGCACACACATTAAGAACTTTGTATTCTCTTCTTTGCACTGTTCTTCAATTTGCAAAAATGTTAGAGGAAATTTTATTTCTATTACAGAAACATGCTCCAACCTCTGTTTGAGTTATTACTAAACCTCTTGTGTTTCCCATACACAAGGTGGCACTTTGTCTGAATGATATCTGATTCATCAGTGAAATCTATAAAGAGATTGATTCATGCACTGTGTTATATATGTTAGAGAAAGTAAAAATGTAAATGGGGAAATGAAAACTACAGAATAAAAAAGATTTAAAAAAAGGCTGATATTTTGATCATTTCTTTTTTTATGCACTACTAAACAGCCTTTGTTTCCAATATTACATGGTTACTGTATTATATTCCAATATTACTATAAATTATCAATTATATCACATTGTGTATAGTTTTGGTAAGGTTTTCTTGAGGCACTGTAGCAATAGTACTTTGCTACCTCTGAGACTGAATCTGAAGCTGAAACATTTTTTTAGGAAAGAAAAAAGGTTCTTCAGCCACACAAGATTGTTAGATCTCAGCTGCAACTCATTCTTGCAGTGAGTGAACATTGGACAAAAAAATCCTAGCAGGAAAAGAGAAAAACAGAATTTTACCACATAAATCCTAGCTTCTGTCAGTGGAATAGCATGGAATAAATGGAAAAACACACACACACACACACACACACATATATATATATATATATATATATATATATATATATATATATATATATATATATATATATATATATATATATATATATATATATCAGTGCTTTATATATATATATATATATATATATATATATATATATATATATATATATATATATATATATATAAAGCACTGATATTTAATAGCATCAATTCTGCAGAAATTTTATATTAACATAATAGTAATAGTAATAATAATAATAATAATAATAATAATAATAATAATAATAATAATAATAACATGAATGACAGAACAAAGACACCACAGTCACCTGCTTATTGTCTATTAGTTCACAAGACAGAGGTATATGAATTCAAAGGTCATAGTTTGCCTAGATAAACTAAAGTGAACATAACAGCTAACCACATCCTCTTTACTGAATGGGATTTTCTGCAGGGCTAATTAGGATTCCAAGCCCCAAAGGTGCTCGAATCCTTTTTTTATTTTTATTTTTAATTTGCATGTTGTCTGTTCACTGCTTTAGATGAAAAAAACAGACAAGCAATTAGAGACAGAACAAACTGGCAAAAATTGCTTCTGTGATATTAAAGATCAAAAAGGGACCTACCTCACAGACTGCTGTGGTTGGTACGTGATGTGTGTGTGAGCACAAAACTCTCTGTACACTGCTGGCTGCTGGATGACAGGGAGCGACGAGGGGACCGTTGGAAGCGGTTTCTCCTGTTGAAATAGCTTCCAGACGTCCAGGTTCTTTGCCTCTTACGAAGATACTCCTTGTAGTTCTTGGTCAGAAGAGTGTATAGGAAAGGATTGATGCAGCTGTTGCTATAGGTCAGGCAGGTGGTAAGATAGTTGATGTTGCGCCTGGCCTTGGTCGAAAGAACCATTTCTGGCTTGAACTGGCCCAGTAGCTGCCAGATCCAGAAGGGAAGGAAGCAGGCCCAAAAGAGAAGCACAATTGTAAAAATAAGATATAGCACTTTGTGGTTTGGCAGCTTCCGAGTCTGCTTAAAGTTCTCTGTCTGTGAGATCCAGTAAGCACGGGCAAGGCAGATGTAGAGGTAGCCGATTATGACCCCTGGTGCCACAATGCTGGTGCAAAAAAGAGATGTGATATAAATCTTGTAAGAAAGAGGACTTAATGTGGTCTGACACATTGCTTTGGAATTTTCTGTCTTTAGCTCTACATCAATGATCATGGGAAGGGTTAGAATCAGTGATGCTGTCCACACCAGAATCGCAATGGCCTTACGGTAGCTCTTAGAACGTTTGACTGTATCCAAAGGCTTAAGAACAGCAAAATAACGCTCTGTACTCATTACAGTCAGTGTGAAAATGCTTGCATGCATGGTGAGGAAGTCCATACTGATGAGAGTCCGGCATCCCACATCACCAAAGTACCAACCCTTTAAAAAGTGGGTGCACACCACAAAGGGAATAGTGAGCAAGTACAGGAGATCAGCCATTGCCAAGTTGACAATGTATATATACATGGAGGCAGCAGAGCGCATTGAATGGCACATGACCACCAGGGTGTAGATGTTTCCTGACACGCCAACAAGGCACATGAGGGACAGGATGGTGCCAATAGTGAATGTTGCAGCCACATCTTCAGCAGATGATACCACTGGAGTCTCAGTTCCATTTGGCACTTTATCAACCATTACCACCAGTGACTCCACTGACACAGTGGTCATGTCTACATAACAACTAGATACATAGACACAGAGAGTGAAGAAGGAGATAAAAGTTGGAAAGTTGAAACGTTCATTTTTCTGTTTAAAAATATCAAACGAACTTTAAACGTATCATTTGTTAAGCAGGACTGAAATCAACAGGTTTCTGTATTTCGATGGATTATTTTAAATACCTGAAACAGCAGGATACCTTTCTCTCCAGTCATAAAAACAATAAAAATAATCCTGCTCTAAAAGCACTGAACTAATTTATTCAGAATTATATCATTAGCTTGATGGAATGTATGTGCCACACTCTTTGCCCTTTAATTAAAAAAATATGTCTTATCAGCCAGCACAGCACTAAAAGTTAAGACCCTATTTGTAGGAATGAAATAATTTTAAAAAGATGATAATAATTTACCTTGTTTAAATTCCACAGATTTTGCCTCCCAGCAGAGAGTATTTAAGCATTAAGCACTCAGAGACCATGTATGCTGCGAATCCTGTCACTCCATTTGACATATCTCCAGAATATTGGATTAAAGTTTACACACACTAGACACAAAAAAACTAGATGACTACAGTGATGTTGTCATCATGGTATTAATCATAGTCTGAATGCCTACGTTCAAATGAGTCATAGGCAGGTGCTTCATCTCTGTGGAAGAACTTCTGCTCTTCTTCATCACTTCACATACTTTCTCAGACGTCTTGATGGCAGATCTCACAAAGCATTATGAGGTTCAAAAGAAATAATAAACATGATGGAAATGGAAATAAGTTAAAAAAAAAAAAAAGGCAAATTCATCTTGAGCATTCCAAGAGACGCGAATACTTTGAGCTACAGCTGGATTTCCACTGACAGTATGTGTGCCTGTGTGGAGTAGACAGAGAGAAGGCAGGAGATTGAGAGAGAGAGAGAGAGAGAGAGAGAGAGAGAGAGAGAATCTTTCACATACTAACACAGAGTGGGAGGGGTTGGGGAATCAAATGTTGGAGGAGCAGAAGGAATGAAAAAACATGACATGATCAGGGGAAAGAGGGCAAGAGCTATGAGTAGGTATTCTGGAAATGAATCTCCTTGCTATAATTGATTGACAGATTGACACATACAGTATGTCCACCCAAAATGTTCTAAATGTATGTACTCTTTTATTATAGGAAATTAAACTAAGCAGCGCTCATATATAGTACAGACTATTAATTTATTCATCTTTGATCACAATTCCTTTGGCCACCATTCTTAGACAGGGCACCAGTTCATCACAGGGTAACATACAGAAAGGAGATTTTAGGATTGAACCATGGACTGTGGAGCTGGGAGGAGCCAATGCTACTTTCTGCACCACAGTGCCACCTTCCTGACCATCAGTTAAGAATAAATCAGTTAGCATGCTTTTAATCTAATACTTGCACTAGATCTCCTCTGATTTTAGGAAACACAGACCTGTGTATGACATAACCTGACAGCAGTCAAGCATTAAGTACACAGTATGCTTGAGGATTTGTTCACAAAATGGTGTGTATTGTTTTGTTTGTCAGAATATCATGTTTAACTCTATCATTTCCTCCCTCCAGGGAGCAAATGTTTACATAAAGACCTCTAATGGAGTCTCTCCTCGGATAGTCCATGAGAAAGATATTACATACTGTTCAGTCCAAACATAGCAAGATGGTAGAGGAAGTTTCAGTAGAAGGAAGAAGAAAGAAAAAATCAGACAGAATAAGGTATTCTATCATTGATTTTTTTATGTGGTGGTGATTATCAGCTGAAAAGTGCTGCTAAGAAATTATAGTAACACAAATTGAACAATCTGATCAAAAAATAAATGTGAATGTTGGATTAATTTCTGAATAGTGCATTTATCAAAGTCTTAAAAGCAGTAAAGACATAGAGAGCCCATGTTGGCACACATGTAGATTACATTGAACCAAAATGTGAGATATTTCCTCAATAAGCTGACACTTATGATTTTACTGTGATGATGTCAATTCCACTGTGAGACCAAGCAAATTTTGATAGACTTATTAAAGATCATTTACATTATTATTTCCCTCTCTCTCTATCTATCTTTATCTATCACACACAGAGACTGTGACACATACACACTCCATTAATTTAAGATGACAAGCCAACTAAAGCTAGCTATATTTGCAGAAAGGAAAAACAGATTTTGGAGCTAGAAACCTGAACCATGTATGTGAAGAAAACCAGCCTGTTCTTTTCAAAGATCACTACTGAGTAGGACCTACATAGCCATCTAACATTCATTATGTGAAGAATCATCTGATAGCATCTAGACTCCAGTCAGGCTCAATGAAATCCAGGACACTGGCTGACAACCAGAATATTCCTGATGAAAACAATGTTCTGATATGCATGGAATGTCAAGGAGAGTCACATGCAGTTTTGACTTTGAGTCCTGCTTTCCACCTATAATCCTCTTCAAGTCTACACTGATATTTAATTACTGTGCACTAGTACCAATTATCTAACAGAGTTTAGTTATGGCATGACATTTCACAAAGTTCTTCCCCTTGTGCAGTATTTATGCTAATTGCTTTGAGCCATGGTGTCGTATTCCTGTACCCTCGACTGCTGTGCTACGTATGACTGGCACTTCAGTGTTAAAAATTCTCAAAATGGTCTCAAAAATGGTCTACAAAACTGTTGATACTTTGATACTGTCTGCTGTTGGGTTACTTTTAATTTTATTTTACTTTTTTGTAATACACCTAAATATTTATCCAAGCATCTTTTAAAATTCCATAACATGCTGAACATTTTTTTAAATAATGAAGACTCATACTTTGGCTTTGTCTGTGGTAAGATGAAAACGGGGGTAGGGAAAAAAATAGATACCCTGATTTTGCATGATATAACACTATGCTGCCCTCTAGCATTTGGCACAAGAGTGGTGCAGGTACAGTAAATCATGACTCTGCTCTATCCTTAAAACAGCTTTAAAAATACACAACACAGTCTCACCCCAGAGCATGAATCAGTACTCAATAGTGTGCAATATCAGCCTAAAAGCACACTATAGTACCTAGAACAATCAGATCAGCAGCCACCAAAATCTGGAAAGAGTAATAATAAATATGTTCTATTTTACAAAGGCAAAGTACATTACTGAACCAAGTGAGGAGTTCTGAGAGAGGAGAGAATTGCATTGGTCACTCTAGGTCTGTACAAAGTACAAAAAATTGTAATTGTTTCAAATCCATTAACAAAATGATTCACTCAGCACGACACTACAGATCCCAAAGGGAAGCTACTCTAAGTGCACTTTCTCTCAATGTACAAACTGTCTATTTCTGGGTCTTTATGAAGAGGCCAAACAGATATACAACAGAAACCTTGGCAGCAATCTTGGCAGATACTAGTTCACAGTCAAAACCCACATGCAAACCTTTCTGCCAAGTGACCCAGAGCACAACCGAGTGTTTTATTTGGCACACAGTGAGCATTCACAAGAGGATTTCATGAAGCTGTGAGAGTCCTGACAGAACAATAATAAATATTAGTTTTGCAGGGGAACATATGGTCATGACCCTAAAGGTCACAAGAGACTCATTACAGCCCAAGACATGAGACAGCTGATTATTTGCTACATTGAATATTTTTAAATGAACAGGTGCAGAGAGGTAACAAGACAGAAAGCATCATCTTTGGCTAATTAATGATGAACACAAGCTAACACAACACAAGCTCATCTTCTTATGATGAGATCTGGAGCATACTATTTTCGTAATAACTTTGCATCCACAAACTACTGACTAGCTGCACAAACTTGCTTTCATGTGTTTTTCTCATATTTTTTCACATTGAATCATTAGGCACATCAGACAAGAGGATATTTTAAAGTATCTTAGGATTATATTTGTCTTGATCATGTTCCCAAAGTATGCAGGATGTTGCCCATAGAATATAATTTTACTTAAAGCAAAACGACATTACAATTTAGTAGTTATGTAATATAATGATTAAATCATCCTCATTACCATGATATCCAGTGATGTTTACTCTGAATATTTTGCATTACCAGACATGCCAACTGTTACACATTTTGTATAGCTAAACACTGGAGTACTAGTAAAAGCCATCTCTCAAAATGTGCAAAAAGGCTGTCTTTTTCTCCTCAATAAAAATATACATGGCTATTCGACATATTCATCTGGAATGATTTGTGTAGGTCATCACCACCTGGAAGCCACACCCCCTTGCTCCCCATCTTACATGCTCTATCAATCTATAAATCTTTCATTGTATGTTTCACTTTGCTAACATTAGACAAGTGTATAGTTAACATAAGAAAGAATGAAAATTCTGACCTAAAAAGATTAAATAGTTCTAAAACATGTCAAACCTAACCCTTTACAAATGATAATCGTGATGATTTATTAACTATGCTGATTCTTTCCACATTAGAACTTTAGAAGAGTTCAAACACTTTGAGGAGCAGAAGAATAACAGAGAAAATAAATATTAGTCATTCCATAAAGCATTACATTGAAAAAGTACTTTTAAGATTTACAGTTTGCACATTACTTTGTAATCACCTAAAATCCCACCATCCAGCTGAGCTTTCACAATTGGCACTGCCGGCAAGCAGCTCTTGACTGCACAGCTGATAATATTATTATGTACTCCCATACTCTCCTTAAACCTGAAATTTTGGAACTAGTCAATTTCCTGTCTTACCAGACTATTGGTTTTAAACTATCTGGACAATTAAATCATTCATAATTCATGAAGAGAAGTAGATCAAAGTTTTGGACAAATAATCTGTAAGTGTCATATCTAGTGTGCGAGTTCTAATTTGACCACTGTTGATAATTGTTGTTAATTTGACCACAGAACTGTAGGGGTTTGCTCAAATAATTGTATGAGAATGACACTGACATTGTTTAACTGAAATTTATTTTGGCATAATGAAGCAAGATGGATCTATACATCATTTTTTAATGACTCCAATAATGTAGATTTTATTCTTTGGACCCTTCCAAGTGATTAAAAACTCAGATTTCATTGACAGATAGCTGATGAGAATTAGATGAAAATCTATTCAAAATACAGATGTGGAAGATAAAGTGTTTATTTACCAGCCACAGGCTAGAGTTAGAAATAACATGCCTTCTCACCTTGAAATACCGGCATGGCTTGATAAATTATATAAATCAAAATAAAAAGTAAGTAACGTAAGAGTTTGCACATTTAGCAATTATTAGATTATATTATTAAAAACAGCTGGATAATGATCTGCGGAATATCAGATTCGGCCCACAAATGTATGAGTATCTCAAATATATTTTTTACTGCAAATTTAAGAAGCATTATATATTTTTTCTGCATGTGAATAATTCAAACAGAAAGAAAAGGGACTGCTTTAAGGATAACTAAAACTGTTTGCATGGATTGTAACATTGTTACATAAAACACACCATTCAGCTCACTGACTCGAGCACCTAGTGAGATGTTATTGCTGTAAGTGTTGTGGGCTTTCTGTGAAGCCTGAACACAATAAAAGTGTATGATCACAGGGTAACATACAGAATACTGATCTTGTTACTGAGCTTTAAGACACTGAGGAGCAACTGATCAGTAAAAAGTAAGAGCACTGGTAATAGTGGACACAAATTCACTACTTTCCACTACTTTTGAGGATCTGCCAGGTTAATGATGATGTTGCATTAATTCTATTATTCACTAAAAACAATAAAGGTATTTTCATTCAGTTTCATTCAAAATTAATATCTCGATTGCTTGTTTTCATCATTAACTGATGTTTTGCAGACAGCTTCCCTTTTACCTGTAATAATAATAATAATAATAATAATAATGATAATAATAATAATAATAATCCAGCACAGATTAAGTTTAAGATCCATTAAAATATTATGTAATTGATGATGATGATGATGATGATGATGATGATGATGATTATTATTATTATTATTATTATTATTATTATTTAAATGTCTACAATGATATTCAGGTTATTTAATTTAAAAACTTTCCACAGACAAAATAGGTCGTAGTTATTATTTATAGTCCTTTCTATACAGCAATTAAGGTTTGGATTAAACCTATTTACAACAAACAAATAGGGTAATATATATATATATATATATATATATATATATATATATATATATATATATATATATATATATATACATATATACTGTAAGAACTCAACTATAACTATAATAATGGTATTCTGCGATATCCACCACTATACTGTATTTAAAAACAACAACAAAAAATACACCTCTGGCTATGCTTCAAGGCCTCTTGGGGGTTACTGAACCCTACTTTGAGTCCATACTACATGGCTAAACTATAAAATAGGCATATAGAAAAGAATTGTCTGGTGTTGTCTGGTTTGCAAGCCTACCATTAATGTAGGAGTGTTATGACTGCCTTAAGAAGATCCAGAGTATTTGTGCAATGTGTAGCTGTCCAGAGTATTTGCTTGGTATGTAACTGAGTTAATGAGAGGATGTATATTAGTAAGCTGAAGCACATACATTTGGGGACAGTAGTGCAGACCATGTAGAATAGGCATACAAATGAAACAATCCCCAAAAGTCGGTATAAATGGGCCAGCTTTCGTAAAGTATGTGAAAGATAAAAAAGACATCAGTATAATGGTTTATTTCTGACATCCACGACATCCACCAATCACAACAGCACCACCAATTGTTACAAGAAATTATTTTTTCACTGAATGCCTTTGGAGGAGAAGTAGTACTTTTGTCTTACCTGTCAGTCAGAGTGACACTAGCCAATCACAGGCATCTGTGAGCTCATGCATGCAGAATTGGACAGGTAACACTTTCCTCCTTGTGTGTTATGCTACCCTGTGATGCAGACGTTAAAATGCTTAAACTGCTAAAAAGGCCAAAAATTAACATATGAAAACATCTAAACATTTAAACACAAAAGATGGAACTATGGTGTAGAATCTGCTCCAAACTGCAGGGAAAACAGTCCAGTCCAGTGAATAATAATAATAATAATAATAATAATAATAATAATAATAATAAATTGATTGACTAAGCACACAATGTCCAAGTGCAAATTATATAAAAGCACAGGGTTATGGGTAAAGGATTATGCAATCAATGAGACCTTGTGATATAATGCATTGCATTCATTGTCAAGCTAGTTATAGATATTTAATGTAGCCTTCCTTTATTTATTATTATCACCGACACTGCCCAAATGTATTCCCCAATAGTGGACTGATGCAAAGCTCCACTTTCACAAAGCTCCATTCAGTGGAGGAAGTGTATCCCCCCCCACCCCCCCAAATAATTCAAGTTTCTTGTTGTTTGTTGTTCTCCTTGCAATTATTCAAAGCTGCAAATGGATTGTGAACATCTACAGAATATTACTTAGTTGCTGTATTGGAAACCTCAGAGAAGCAAAGTTTGGTAGGCCCTTCACGACTAGGCTAAAACAATAGGAAATGTTTAATTCATGAAATCAAAGGGTGGCAGGTAGTACCATGTGAATTATGGAATTAAGTCAGAGACATGGTGACACAGTGCTACCTAGAGAGAAGTTTTACAGAGTGCAGTCTTACAGAGTGCAGCACACAGTGACTGAAATGTCTAGAACTGTTATTTCTTTGGCCCAAAGCCTGAATAAAGGATTATTGACACCATTATTTCCTACTCACACCCTGAACAGAACAAAAGCTACTATAATCAGGACTGAGGCTTGAACATCCTTTGGCCCCTGGGTACATACCAGTTGCATGAAATCAAATAGTCCTTCCAGCATCCATGAACAATGGTTGGAAATATCCCTAGTAAAATGAGCAGGTGCAAGATAAGAAAGAAAATATTCATGCCACAATTTTTACTTTGAAATGAATGCACTTGGGAAGGTAAACCAAGAGCTACCAAATGCTTGTCCCATTGTTTAGATGCACAACATATTTTAGACTCCATGTCATTATGCCATCTCATCGTCTGTTTAAGCAGCAGCTTTTTTTGTTGATTAAATTAGAATCAGCAGCAAGTCACAAACTAAGAATTTCTATTAATTACTGTGACTCTTGGTCACTTTCATGACTATTTTCTACTCAAGCAATGTCTGAGGTCCTCTTTTGCCATTGCTGAATCAAAAAAATATAAACTCACTGATGACATGATTTCTTAAGCAATGTGCATGGTAAGGTCAGGTCTGGAAATTTAGTAATTGCTTTCTCCATGCGCTACTAATTATCCCTGGTGTCATTTGGTATGAGGAATTGTGTGTATTTTCAGTACCTGCGAAAATGTGGTTAGTTTTAGTAGGGACAAACTGTGACTTTTATGCGGTGTCTGTATTCCAAGAGCCAGCTGTTAAAGCTCATTTTAAATGAAGCTTTTCATCTTCTATTATACAAGACTAGAAAATAGGACGGACAACTTTAATATATGTACATAAAGTTACTATACAGTAACCAGAATGACTAAGAGTATGTGTTAATTATCTGACAACAGGATTAAAGACCCTTTTTTTTTTTTTTTTAGAAGTCTTCCTCCTAAAATGTAGAATGTGAAACATATGACAGTAAGAACGGGTAACACTAAAATTTTTGAATTTCACCCTCTCACCCTCTTTGCAACCTGCTTGTGGAAGAAACCGCGGTGCTCTTCCACCATTGTGCACATGAATGTTTTATTTTTTTACTTGAGGTAGCTCTCTGAGAGTCACTCTGGAGGAATTACAGGAATAAACTGTTGATTAAATTATTAATCACAGTGAACAATAGCAGAGTATCTTGCATTCTGCATGGCTATCAACCTTACATAAAATTTTCTGCATTGCTTTTCATTATTATTATTATTATTATTATTATTATTATTATTATTATTATTATTTGTACTAGTAATAATGGTAGCATGTGTTTGTTTGTTTGTTTGTTGCCCTCGGAACATCCACTCTTAGCATTTTAATGATTGTAAGCAATCTGTGGTCATACTGTTTCTAAAATTGTTGTTATGTTGCATTTTACAACATTGATTTTACAGTATATGTCAGGGCAGAGACATTCTATTAACTTTTATATAGGACCCAGTGTTCTAGTTTACTTTTGCAAGTTAAAAATTTTAAAAAAGTAGTTGATAATAATCAAAATGAATAAAGTAGTGAAAATAAGTGTACCTCAGTAGTACCCTATGAGTTCAAAATTTAAGAAGAAGAAGAAGGAGAAGAAGAAGAAGAAGAAGCAGAAGAAGAAGGCTTTATAAAGTTTCTCATTTTAATGGTTTTTCTGTTTCCTTCTTACTTTAATCAGATTATAGAACATCTGTATGTCATGTAGTCATAAAATTTTGTTCTTTGACTCTTATCATAGCTCTTGCCTATATCATATTATTGTCAAAACATTTTGCACAGGCAGCCCAAAATCAGATTACACGGTTCCTGTTCAAATACAGTATGTCATCAAAGCAGTCAAGCACAACAACACTCAGGTTTCAGGCAACAGTGGATGTGGCACACATTTGTCTGGTGTAGGTGAAAATACACTGGGATGATCTTAGTATTCACCTCAGAGAACTGAGAGATGTGTTCAAGAGCAATATTCTTCCCTTAATACACACCAGATTTGATCAGTCATATAAGATTTGAACTGAGCTCCATCAGCTTTTCTAAGTACTTGAGAGACTGCCAGACATAGACTTTCAGACGTTCTGGGTGCTTCAAGGGTCAAATGAAGGCAATTGTTCCTTTGCTTCTAACACGGTACATCAGTCTTCAGACAACAACAGTGATAATTTTTTGGATTTTATATGTACTTCATCGCACTGTATTTGAAGTGAAATAATGATGGTGGTGTTAAACTGCAATGATTATGGTGTTCAGTGATATTGAATAAACCTGTACAGAAAGTATTTACAATTGGCTCCTGAGTTCCTGGAATTTTATGCACATAGATTAAAGTTATTAATGAAACAGGGAAATTCTGAAGAAGTTGACCTGTGAAATCAAATATTCTAAATGGATCAGATTATGTTGCCTATAGGTTATTTCTCCAACCTTACCATCCTTACCATCCAATGCACAGGCAAATTGTGCTCTTGTACACACCCCTCAAAGACAGCCGTGGCTTCACTGTGAATAAAAATTTAAAAAATTCTAGAAATAGGATGCAACCTTTATAAGATGAGACATGAAATGCATGTTTTTAAGATATTGCAGAGATGGCAGAAGCAAATAATGGCATTCATGAAAGACAGGATTAAGAAAATGAAAAACTCAAAAGCCATTCTATTTATAGAAATATTCTGACCCTATGGGTGAAAAACACTTATGAAAGCGAAATAAATATCCTGGGGGAAAAAATAAAATAAATAAAACATTTATTTCTGAGTGAGAAGGTCTCACATCTGCTCTTAAAAAATGGACACACCAGACCTTCCAAACAGCACAGTGTGGGTGAAGATGAGTCTCTGTTTTTTTAGTTACACCCATGCCCTATATCTGTGAGCTCTCTCTTTGATAATGTGTGCTGCCTGAAAGAAAATCTAAGAATCTAAGAAGAGATAAAAGAGTATGTCACCAGCCCCCTTCTTTTCAGTAGGAGTAAATAAGTTACTTCTCTGATGAATTCATCACTTGAGGATATTTTTTTTTATAAACAAAACATAATCAATATTTTCCCAGAACTTTGCCACAGAATTGATTTCATAGCTCCTTGGTTTTCATGATCCTGTTTGTTTAGGTATGTTCTCTAACAAACTCTGATGCCTTACAGGAACGGGTGTAATGACATTGAGATCATATGACACTTTAATTGCATGCTGAACTCTATTCAGCTAAATATGTTAATTTTGATGGCAACTGATTTCACCAGAACAAATTTAGTGGTAGCTTTCATGATCTTGGCTTGTAAATGAGTTTACATTACATATAATCAAAATTAAATCCATTTCAGTTACAGGTTGTAACACTACAATATGTGGAAAAATGTATTGGGGTGAATATTTATGTGATGCACTGTACTGCATATTTGGGAAATTAGCAAACCAGCAAACCTGATACTTTATCAGGAGAGTCATACTGGCACTTTTTGAGGTGGCTGAGGAGGCACAAGACATTATTATAAGACACATTATTTTTGAAAAAAAATTTCAGATTTTTTTTCTATTTAACCTTTCCTGTTATGCATAGGTATATGAAAGCTAATATGCAAGTTAGATTGAAACACCACCACCAACAACAACAACATCAACAACTACAACAGTTAATCTGATCAAGCTCATGACCACAAAGAGTTTAAGACAATAGCAGAATGAAATAACAATAAAACGTACCACGTAAAGTGAAAAGCCAAATATAAGATTGTTAGACCTATTTCTAGGACATATTTACTACCTTTTACTACCATGTAACTGACAGATTTGTCAATTGTGCCAATTTTAAACATTTATGTCTAGAAAGAAGCAAAATTATCTGCCAATAGAATTAGATCATTTAAAGCTTGTAATTAAAAGTCTAGAAATTGGTTTAATGATATTATATTTGGTTTTGTGTAATCTTATCATAGGAAATACTTTTTGACTAGATTCAAAATACTGATGATGTCCTAGTTTTAAATGTGAAAGAGGGTAATATGATCATGCTCTCCATCTGTGTGTCCCAAGTGTCTTTTCAGTCTGTCCTCTAACGCCCTACCGCATCTTTATATTGTTTATTCTGTGATAATGAAGTTCCAGTCCAGGTCCCGGTCCAGTTACTACAAGTGTAAATTTAATGCCAGAAGTATTGACTTTTTTTTGTAGCTATGTGATCACTGAAGGACTCAGTGTTACAACTTATCCAGCTTACTGAAGTGGACATGGCACCAGAAGTGTACACCTTTCAAGTACCACATTACACCAGATTGAACCCCACATTTCAGGTAGACAGTATAATTTGTTATAGGATCCTCTTTGATGCTTTTTTTTGTTGCTACAAACCATCTCATCTGAGGTCACTGGTGGTGCATTCTCCTATTTAGATTGCTCCTTCTTTGTCATTACATGTCATTGGATTGAGCACTTCATTACACACTGGTTCAGGAGAATGGTATCACATCTGACAGAGCTGTATGAAGGTAATAGTTGAAGTGTCTTGTTAGCTATGTCCTTCAGAGTGGCTTGATATCTTGCAGAGATTTCACTGAAATATGTTTGAGTTTCTGTTTGTGGTTCCATAATTTCATGTTCACATTGTAGGTTTCTTTGTCATCGGCTATCTTCCTTATTTAGAAGTCCTCTCTACGGCTAACGAGTCCCAAGGAGTGGAATAATTCAGACAACAATAAGAAATGTAAAAAGAAACCTTTACTTCTTTTTTCCACCCAATAAAAATTCACACATAGTGTCAAACGCAAAGGTTTGACAGCTCATAAAACATTTTCTGTACATCATAAACATTCTGGCTAATGCCTCCAGTACAATTAGGTGCTTGTGATTGATTCACTCCTTAAGCCACGTGACTGGACTGCTGTCCTTTCAAAAAAATAATAATTTGGGTCACTTTCTTAATCAAGTCTTGATATTTCATCATTTTTGTGTGATGAGTCTAACTTTGAGTTCAGAAAAAAAAGAAAAGAAAAAAAAACTCTGATATGGTCTTCTTTTGGCTGTACATTGTTTTGCAATGTGACCTCCTTGCCTGAATTGCCTGCTGTGATTTCCTGTAATGAAAATTACAGGATGATTTAGTATGCCTTGTCTTCTTCCAGAATCAGTAACTGGATTTTTTTTAAAATTTCATAGCTTTCTTTTGAGCAATCAAATTGTAGTACTATTATTTCTTTATATGGCAAACTACATATCAGACATCATTCATTTTCAAAGGAAAGTCACACAGGAGCACAGACTCACTGAATTTCTGATCCAACGCTTCAGATGTATTGAAAATTTCCAACTAGTATATACAGAATACAAGTGTGTGACTGGAAATAGTATATTGTAGCTAAAAATATTAAAGGTTTTTAAACAAGTTTTTTATATTTTAAACCCCATGTGTATGCTGATTACAGGTTTCCACCACTGGCTATCTAGCTACTTTAATCAAATATGGAAAACAAATGGAAATGGTTTATTTTCAACTTTAACATTTCTGTAAATTTAGCTGTTATGTAGCACAAAGAGCTCTGACTCTGACCTGGCAGGCTTTATCCCATGAGATGTGGCACTTGATTGCCAGCTTGGATTGTCAGAGATGTTTTTTGTTTGCTTGTTTCAGTGAATTGGCATATATTTTTCATTGAGTTTTTTCACATATAGGTTTAGTTTTGCAGGGTTGTTGTAAGTCTGGTTAAGCTTCAGTCAGGACAAATATTTCATTCTTGTCCTAATAAAATGACTTTACTTTTTAATTACATGCATATATTTTGGCATAATTAGCAAACAGTATATTTTTCTTAAAAATGTATAGATTTTTAGCAACTGTCAAACTTTTGTTCAGCTGTCAAGGTTTTCCTGATATTTTCCCAGGAAATGTGAATGCTTACATTTGTAAATATAATTTTTTTTTAAAACACTGTCTACTTATATGTTTAAGTTATTTCAACTGCTATTATAGTAGTAAGTCTTATTACTGAGTTTAAGTTTATTAAAATTTTATGTTAATGAGTTACATATACAGAGTTCTACAAAATCTCTTAGCAACTACTTTACTTAAGGCAATCAGTTAACTGAAGTCGATATACAGTAAAAGTATACATTACCTAACCCAGTGGTTCTCAACACGGCGAGATTGGAAGGGGGCGCAAATTGTTTTCAAGAAAAAAAAACAGACAGGGCAACATTCGGATAATTAGTGTATTTTATTGCTTTATAAAATAGAATGTGCATAAATGAAAAAAACAAAAAAACAAAACCTGTGTTCCCTCTCCCTCTGTATTTACTTTTTACTGGGGAAAGGCAGAGCTTAGTCAGCCTTTTATCGAACAGTCAGTGCAGACAAGTGCTGCCAACTTAGTGACTTTCAGACCACTTTAGTGACTTTTTTGCAACAAAAAAAGAGGTTTAAAACCTTTAAAAAAAGGTTGAGAACCTCTGACCTAACCTATCGAACCCTAAACTAAATAATTTCAGTGAGTTATCCTAGGATATTTTACTTATTATCTTCCTTCACACCCTGCCTGCACCCTTGCTGCAAAGGTCACCTTAAAAATGAAGAATTCATTTGTCTTGCCAAGTCAGTCACTTTGATCTATTCTAAATGGTAGAAATATCTCTACTTAGATCCACAATTCAAAGTGTAACAAGATTTACTGTGAAATCTATTGAATGCCAGTCTAGCACTTCCAAGAATAAAATCTGAATGCCAAACTGTGCACAACTGGAATCTCCAACCTCCTAAAAAGGTAGTGATCCCTTCTTCAGGGGCTGTGAATTTATAACCTCATGTAGGTGCAATGATTCACAGCACATAACTTCCCTGAGTTAGGGTTAGGGGTTAGAATTCAGGTTAGGTGTTATGTTTAGGGTTAGGCTTCTTGGGCTGTTCCACTGCTTTGGATTATCAGAAGATCATCATAAATTCCTGTGCTTCCCTTGGTACCAAAAGAAGCCATGTCAGTTTTGTGTCTGTTGATAATTGTTGAAAATTACAAAAGCCCTAAGCGGCCAAGCATTATTAATTTTTTTTCTTTGTTGTTTTCTCATGATCATGACTTAATTTTCTTGTGATCTCGACATAACAAAAGTTGTCTTCTCATGATCTACACTTAAGTTTCTCATGATCTCAACATAACAACAGTTGTTTTCTCGTAATCTTGACTTGATTTTCTCATGATCTATGATCTTGATATAACCAAAAGCTCATCTCTCAGAACATAATTTGATCCTGAGAAAATCTCATGGTTTGTGAATGGGATTGGTGTTACATGCATGTTGGCATCTTCGTCATCATAAATTTAATAATGGGCAGCTGTAAAGTTGGACTTTATCTCCACATTAAGAGAGAGGGTGTCCCCTTCTCAAGTATTGACACTAATGTGGAAGTCATCAATCCTGCATGGATGATGTATTTTGTAGGCCAAACCGGAAGTTAGCATTGCCCTGGTTCCCTCGACACAAATCCAAGAGGATTATTCCATTGGCTTTTGGATTATTGCAGAAAATAAGCTCTGTGACCAACAGATGTTTCTGATTCTTACAAGCTTTGTTCATCAAAATAATCTTCACAAATGAATAAAACTTTTAGGAATTTTGAAGTCTAAATACAATCATGAGAAGTAAAAAGCTAATGATAGACTATACATGGACTACACTACGTTCGCATGACTTCAACATCACTACCACTAAATACAGTAAAGGCATTTACCATTTAGGCACTTGTTAGCAACCATCTTTTTCAAGACACGTAAAGGCTTAACAAAATCACAAGTGGGGTATTGGTTATGCATATTATGTCGTAGAATAAAACATGAAAATATCCTGAGACCTTATTTTAGTCATTTAACCAAAACCCATTCAAAAAGTCCATTGACTTCAGGAAGATGGATGTCAAGTACACATAAAAATTGAGCTGGACTTTTGTTATTTTGAGATCACGAGAAAACAGGAAAGAAAAAATTTATCATGCATGGCCTCCATAGAAAATAGGTGAAACATTCACAAGTTTGTCATTTGTATGATTCATTCCATCATTTAAACTTTACAGCTGTTTGCTATTTGCCTGCTCCTACTTGGACAAGACTTTTGGATGATTCCTACTGCAGGGGTGAGAAAGAGTGGAGTCATCTGCCTTTACTGCCAGAACCGATTAACATAATGCCTTAAATGTCTAGCAAAGTATAGCATAAAGGACCTCTATGAGGATATATTTAAAAGTAAATTACTAAATCATTCTAGTTAAAGACTATGTCCACCTTTAAATTCTGCCAGTCCCTGTCCTTTTTACATAATTTTAAAATGCACTTTAGGGAACGTGTGTAAACGTAAATCTCCCACTAAGTGAATCAGGACACAGGTGGTGATTATCTGAAAAGTGGCTTTATTGTCTGTATATTTCACTGGGGATTGTCAAACACAGGTGTACCTGTAATAGCAATGTGTCAGTGATTTACAGATAACCATATTGTTCATGAGGTGACATGACAAAGCATAACCTGCAACAAAAATTCTAGCATGGCTGTTTAATCAGCTGGAACCTGAACCAAAGGCTAAATCCCAAACAGCTTCCTATAGTACACTTCATAGGCTGTATACCCATTACACTAAAAGTAGAGATTTGTGGAAGCCACTGTAGAGATCCAGTTTTTAATTTAGTTCATTTAATCTGCTCCAATATTAATCGTGGATACAGCAAAAGTAAATCTGGAAATCTTTATAGAAACAACTTGCTGATAAAATTGAGAAATGTTTGACATCTAATAAAGTTCTTACAGATTTCATAACTCAAAGAGAAGCACTCTGCATAAACGCTCAGTCTGTATTGGATCAGTGTGGAGAGACAGCAGGGTTATTGAGTGGTTCCATCCCTGAACAGCACACGGCTTAATCGTGTAATATATAATATATAATGTAATTATAAACTAAATAAATGTGATACAACTAAAGGACATTACAAATACTTACATTTTGAATATAGCTTGAAATAGGGAGAAAAATAATTATTATACTAGTTAGTGTCATGTAATCAGGGATTGGAGACAGATGCAAGTGCAGTTGAAGCTTTTAATGAAGAGAGGCAGGCAGACAAATCCAAATCATAGGGCAAAATCATGGTCAAGAACAGACAAAAGGTCAGGCAATCAGCAAACAGGGAAGGCAGAGCATGAAATACACGAAGACAAAACAGAATCAAAACCATGAAACTAGGAACAGCTCAAAGGCTTGGTATGGGTCTAGCGGGAAACTCAGAAACACACATTATTTCACACGGAACAAAAACACACGGGTGTTTAAATATACAAACTAATCTAAGGGGATAAGCCAAAACAGCTGAGACATTAGGAAATAACCAACGACATAACAAGAGCAGAGACAGGACAAAAACCAAAACAAAACACATGTGTCAAAAGAAAATACAGTCAGTGAACACCAGGAAGCCCACACTGTTGCACTTTGGGCAGTTCATGCATGCTGAATGCTCCAGCACTCAACGCGAAGAGAAATCCATGACAGAGCCCACAACCCCATTCTAGTTTGACACTTCTGCACCGGGAGTTGAGTATTGCTTTTACTAGGTAAGGAGGTTGGCCTTTGATGTCGAGGGGACATGGAGGAGCGGATGGGGGAATGTCAGTAGCTACGGGACCAGGTATGACAGGTTTCAGGTGTGACACATGGAACGAGGGGGCGATGCGTCAGTGTCATGGCAAGTGCAGTTTGTATGTAACCTCATTAATTTGTCTCAGGATCTTAAAGGAGCCAATGCATCTGGGACTTAGCTTCTTACATGCTTGGGTTTGTCGGAGGTCCTTCGTGGCTAGCCATTCTCCTGGTCGGTAACATGGGTTCTCTCATCGGTGTCTTTATTAGACCGGCCACTTATTCTAAATGCTGATGGGTACTTTCACTTCTCCTGAACCAGTTATCCACTGCTGGGGAGTCAGTTGTGTTAATGTCCCAAGGAAACTGAGGGGGCTTATGTCCAAGCATGCACTGAAAGGGAGTGCATTTTGAATTTGGTGTATATTTGGCCCATGGCAGAAACTGGGCCCAATCCACTGGATTATTGGCACAGAATGTCCTGAGGAAGCAGCTGATTTCCTGATTGGTCCTCTCCACCTGTCCATTTAACTGGGGGTGGTAGCCAGAGGTTAAACTGACCATCACTCCCATTTTGCCCATAAAGCTGTACCACACGTGTGAGGTGAACTAAGGACCTTGGTTGCTTACAATATCCTCTGGGATACCATAATACCTAAACACGTGGTTGAACAAGAGCTCAGCTGTAGCAAAAGCAGTTGGCAGGCCTGGCAGTAGAATGAGGCGTATTTTGAGAATCTGCCTATAATGACTAGAATTGTGGTGTGGCTCTGGGATTCTGGGAGATCAGTAATAAATTCCACAGCAATAAGGTTTCATGGTCTCTGTGGTAACAGCAGAGGCAGGAGCGTACCTGCTGGTAAAGTTCTTGGGACTTTGGTTTGGTGGTGCACGTCAGCACGCCACCTGTACTTATCATGTAGCAAATGATATGTGTGCTGAGTCCCAGGGTGCCCGTAGCTATAGAAGTGTGTGCTCCTCACAGATGAGCAGGAACAAACAGTGTATTTGAAGGGCAAAACAGGGAATTTGCTGTGGAGAAATGCTCAGTCAATCGGTTGAGTTACCAGGTGACTGACCCCATGAAGCAAGAGGGGGAAAGAATGAGCTCCTTGTTCTTTTTAGGAGGATTGGCTGCATGCATGCAGGATAAGTATTCTTAGAACCAGGTCTTTAACAGAGGGTAAAATGGAACTGGGCAAAATACAATGACCAATGGGCCTGACATGGGTTAAGGCACTTTGTTGTTTTGGAATACTCAAGATTTTTGTTTTTAGTGAAAATATTGAAAGGATGAGTGGCCCCCTCCAGCCAATGATGCCACTCCTCAGGGGCCAGTTTAACTGCCAGCAGCTCTCAATTCCTTATAAACTAGTTTTGCTCAGCTGGTGTAAGTTTCTTGGTGATGTAAGCCATGGGGTGCAGTTTAGGGTTTTCTCCAAACCTCTGGAACTGGATGGCTCCTACATCTCTTTCTGATGCAGATGCTTTAACTGCGAAGGGCTGTGATGGGTCAGGATATCTGAGGATTGGAGCTGTGGTGAAAGCTGTCTTCAGTCTGCTGAGGGCCATCTTGGCAGCTGGTGCTTAACCCTCTTTTAAGGACAGAGGTTAGGGGGTGAGCAATAGAGCTGAAACCCCGGATGAAGCACCTATAAAAGTTTGTGAACCCAAGGAACCGCTACAGGTCTTTGACAGACTTGGGTGTGGGCCATTCGGTGACAGTGGACACTTTGGCCTGGTCCATCAAGACTCCCTCTGGACTAATGATGTAGGCAAGAAATTAAATGGTTTGCTTATAAAATTCACATTTTTTTCTTTAACAAACCGTTGTTGCTACGCAAGGCACCAAAGAACTTGGTGGATATGGAGCACATGGGTTTCTAGAGAAGGTGAGTCAGGATGTCATCTATATATGTTTATTTTCATCTATATATGCTATATATACATATTTTCCCAACGTATCCATCAGGACAACATTGATGAAAATCTGTAACACAGAGGGGGGTGCAAAAGAGCCCATATGGCATCACACAATACTCATAGTGGCCACTGACATTTTTCCACTCATCTCCCTCCCTGATGTGTGCCATGTTGTAAGCACGGCGAAGGTCTAGTTTTGTGAACATATGTGCAGAATGGAGTTGTTTGAGAGCTGCTGGGACCAGAGGTAGAGAGTACCTGTACTTCTTGGTGAACTGGTTGAGTCTGCAATAATCAATGCAAGGTCTGAGCAAAAAATATTTTTGTGATGTAAAAGAATTAAACATGATTAAACAAAGATAAATCATGCCAGATCTTTTTTCACCTTTAATGTGATATAGCAACCAACAAAATTCAAGTGAAAAAAATATTTTAGGGAAAAAAAGAAAAGAAAATAATAAACCTACAATAACCTGGTTACACAAGGGTGCACAACCCTTAACTAATACTTTGTTAAATCACCTTTTGCTTGTGATACAGTACTCAGTCTTTGGGTAAGAGTCTACTAACTTAGCACATGTTTATTGGCAATGCTATTCCAATGCTTCTGCTTCAGATCTATCACATTGCAAGAGGATGTACTGTGCACAGACATCTTCAGGTGATTTCACAGGTTTTCGATAGGATTTAGATCTGAGCTCTGACTGACCCATTCCAAAACATCTTCTTCTTCTGAAGCCATTCCTTTGTTGGCCTGGATTTGTGCTTTGGATCATTATTCAGCTGTCTAACAGAGAACTGCAGGTTTTGTCCCACATTAGATTAGTATTTGGAGGTATCCATGATTCCCTCTATCTTGACTAGAGCCCCAGCTCCAACTGAAAAGAAGCAGCCCTAGAGCATTATGCTGTCACCGTCATGCTTCACCATGGGGATGGTGTTATTTGGGCGGTAAGCTGTCTTATTTTTTCGCACCAAACATATATTTTAGAATTATGCCCAAAACTTCTTCCTTGCATGGGGTGACCATTACTGGCCTTGTAACAGTACTGCTGCAAATCTGTCACAACATATGGAAAACTTGGTGTTAAGATCTAAACAGTCAACCCTTGGTTGTGCTTCTTTCAAAATATCTACGACAGAAAACGTAATCTACTTATTTCCTGTTTATGACAGGGTCATGTGTCATGAAAGAGACTGGCTGTTACCATACCAGTGAGAAGATGAGCAGAGCTACAAACTCTTCATCCTTCTGTCCTTCATTAGGTCCCATTGATTATACCAACAACAGGTTAAAGGTTTCTAATTGCCATGGATTTTTTTGTCTGAGCTGTAAAGCATGCAATTATTTTACACCATCAGGCTTGTTAGCCTTTGAAGCCTTAAATCCTTTCGCATGTCTTAAACCTCTATCCGTTTATTGCAACAGACAGCTGGAGACAATCAAAATTGTTCATTTAATCCACACCATGACATACAAATTTAGACAAATACACCTTGCATGCAATATTTTTTTTTGGTTTCAGTATAACATTTCATCCCAATTCTAAAGAAACCAGTCTGTCAGTGAATTATATGACTGCAAACCAGAGACTGGCCTAATATTGAAAGACTCACCATGCTGATATTTGTGTTCCTGTAACAATGTTGTAATGAACACATTATATTAAGTTATTTATTTATGACTAGGTTGGAGAGTATGACCAAAATGCATGAAACTACAAATAGCATTGATTCATTGGTACAAAGGTATTGGTATGAAGTATTGGTATTAATGCCAGTTTGTTGCAGTGCTAGAATGGCCCAGTCTGGAACAAAGAGTGAGGATATACAGTGCAGGAAATACACAGATGCACTGTCAAATATATTGTGTGATACTTTAGATCTATTCTTATATTAATTTATTGAATGTGAATCTAATGTAAATCATAACCTATGAAAGCATGAGACACTTTTGGCATTTTTGCCATATCGATAATTGAAGTCAAACATAACTGATCAATAATTCCAACATATGTATCTGTAGGCTAGAATTTATTTGCAGCATACTTAAACAGGTGAGAAAGCAATGGCAAATCAAGTGTCATAAGGGACAGCATAACTGAAATACACATCAATACAGACTTCTATCCATACATTTTCCATACCGCTTATCCTACATAGGGTCATGGGAGCTCTTCCAATCCTAGGGAACTCAGAGCTTAAGGCAGGGGACATTCTGGGCAGGATGCCAACCCACCACAGGGCACAAGTGCACTCACACTCACACACAATAGATAATTTGGAAATGCCAATCTAACTACAATGCATTTCTTTGGACTGAGGGAGGAACCGGAGTACCCTTAGGAAATCCCTGAAGCACAGGGAAAATATGCAGGCTTCGAACACACAGGGCAGAGGAAGGTACGAACCCCCAACCCCAGAGATGCGAGGCAAATGTGCTAACCATTAAGTCACCATACCCCCAGGGTAGAGACTTAACACTATGAATGCTGTGCATCAAATCTGCATATTACATTTGTACATAAAATTTTTAGGTCAGTGGAAAAGCAAAGTGAAAAAAAAAATTGATGGGCTTTCAGTTGTGTTTTTAATGAAGAAAGGGAGGAACAAGCATGGAGAAGGAGAGGTATAGAGGAAGGGAGAGTGAGAAGATGTGTGTTAGAGAACAAGGTGACTAAAAATGGTGGAATCTAAATTATATAAACAAGTATTTTACAATGTATGTAGAAATTAACCTAATTTGTGTCACAGTTCCCATGGCATCAAGCCCCATATTCTCACTTTTTGTGTGTGTGTGTGTTTTGGTCCTGTCTCCACCCATTTTCTGTCATATGCTTGTTACCTGATTGTGTCCAGCTGGTTTGTATTGGTTCTTTATCAGTTTGCCCATTTATACACCACTGTGTCTAAGATTCTTGGCAGGGTCTCACTGATGTTATTGTGTGTTCCTTGGCTTTGTTTTCCTGCTTTCCCTAAGTCATTGGGTTTGTATTTCTAGTTAGACTTTCTGGAAATGACCACTGCTTATTTTCTTGTTTATGAATACATACAGTGCATCAGGAAAGTATTCATAGCACCACTTTTTCCACATTTTGTTATGTTACAGCCTTATTCCAAAATGGATTAAATTCATTATTTTCCTCAAAATTCTACAAACACCCCATATTCTTTCACAACGTGAAAGAAGTTTGTTTGAAATCTTTGCAAATTTATTAAAAATAAAAAACAAAAAAGCACATGTACATAAGTATTCACAGCCTTTGTCATGACACTCAAAATGTTGCTCAGGTGCATCCTGTTTCCATTGATCATCCTTGAGATGTTTCTACAACTTGATTGGAGTCCACCTGTGGTAAATTCAGTTGATTGGACATGATTTGGAAAGGCACACACCTGTCTGTATACGGTTCCACAGTTAACAATGCATGTAAGACCAAACCAAGCCATGAAGTCCAAGGAATTGTCTGTAGACCTCCGAGACAAGATTGTATCGAGGCACAGATCTGGGGAAAGGTACAGAAACATTTCTGAAGCATTGAAGGTCCCAGTGAGCACAGTGGCCTTCATGATCATAAATGGAAGAAGTTTGGAACCACCAGGACTCTTCCTAGAGCTGGCTGCCCGGCCAAACTGAGCGATTGGGGGAGAAGGGCCCAATTGAGCATCTCTGGAGAGATCTGAAAATAGTTGTGCACCGACGCTCCCCATCCAACTTGATGGAGCTTGAAAGGTCCTGCAAAGAAGAATGGGAGAAACTGCCCAAAAATAGATGTGCCAAGCTTGTAGCATCATACTCAAAAAGACTTGAGGCTGTAATTGGTGCCAAAGGTGCTTCAACAAAGTATTGAGCAAAGGCTGTGAATACTTATGTACATGTTCTTTTTTTTTTTTTTAATAAATTTGCAAAGATTTCAAACAAACTTCTTTCATGTTGTCATTATGGGGTATTGTTTGTAGAATTTTGAGGAAAATAATGAATTTAATCCATTTTGGAATAAGGCTGTGACATAACAAAATGTGGAAAAAGAGAGGCACTGTGAATACTTTCTGGATGCACTGTATTACCCTTGGATTGTTATTTGCTTGTTAACAGCATGGCTAATTAACAGCATGTTTGTTTCACACACTTGCATCATGCCTCTACAAGCACATTAGAGCCACTATAGGTGTTTAAGTGTGAGGTGTGTTTAGAAGCTATATCTAGCAGCTATAGTTTTTGTATTTAATGCAGGAGCCCACAATGAAGAATGAGACAGACTGTAGGCACAGTACAGCATAAAAACTCTACTAAAAGCCAGACTGACATTTCTGGTAGATCACTGGGCTATATGTTCTCTGATCTGAGTTGCTACCACATACTCAAGTACTTTGCCCAAGAAAGGGAGGCAAAAATAGGCCTATAGTTACTGACTGTGGTCAAAATTGATTGATTCCAGTTTCCTGTTGAGGGGAAAGCCATGACAAAGAATGACATTTGTAACATTAGTGTTAAGTGGAGGAGTAGGCAGAGGATCCAAGTTCCATGTAATAGCTCTGGATCCATTAATTATCCTTGCAGAACTTTTATGTTGACCATGGCAAAAGGCATAACAGGCAGGGGTGAATGATAAGTGAAGTGATGGTTGTTTTTTTTTTTTGGTGGTCATGGCACAATATAGCAGAAATGTTGACATCTGTCCTTATTCAAAATCTCCTTTCAGATTTATTCCCTATGAAACATTGCACATTTGTGAGCTACATTAAAAGTATGCAAGTTCCACATCGTATAAGCACCATTCTTTTAATTTGAATGCCTATTTTTTACTTACACGTATTAGACGAGAAATACTGTGATCGTCTGAAATGGGCACAGAAAACAAAATCAATGAAGAATGAAAATTTTAAAGTTGCAACATTTAAAGCCTATTCTAAAACTTTCCACCACATTGTCACAAATAGCATTTTTTTTTAATTTAGTAAATACATGTATTAACAAACTAGCACAGTATCACCTTTACTGTTTTCTTTATTTTAGTTATTCATAGGAGACCCCTTGTTGGCTTCTCCACGTTCGACTGCTCCACTTCAGTTCTGGAAGCATCCACTCATCAACTCACATGGATCAACAACATTTCTTGGTTCTATTCTATGCTTTCTTTCTCTCACTCACTCACTCACACCCCATGATGGATGAGACTGTTTGTACAGCTCAGTAATTACATTACACTCTCACTGCTGCTGTAGTGTACAACCTAATTACATTCTCACTGCTGCCCTCTAGTGTACCACCAAATAATATGACACTCTCCAAATAGATGGAATATCACCTCTCCCATGCCCAGATAGAGACAAATCTGGTCAAAAGGACAGCAGAAACCCTTTCCAGTTCATCTACACACTCAGCACTGTATGTCTACACCTAGTGGGACTGGACATTTTGGGATGTGAAATTGGCAGTGCCCTCAGATTTGCCTTCATGCTGTTCCAGATCTGCTACCTCAGATGCCTCATCAGATCCTTACGGACATTAACCAATGTGGCACTGGCTCTCAGCCTGCTGCAACTATCCACCTTTCAAAGACTGAAATGATGGAGATCATCAATAGTAATTAAACACCACATACACAGAATATAATGACCCTGCAAGGACTCTTGTGAATAGCCCACGGGGTCAAGGGGGGTAAACTGTAAGGCTGGTGCCAAGATTTCTGAACCTGGATATAACTGTTCTATGAGGAAAAAGGACTCTCATGGGAATTAAGACTCGAATTCTCTCCCACAGAATTAGCATCCTCACCCAAGATAGCACATCATGCTGAGTGAGACTGGAAGATCCTCACTACATTGTTTCCTTCCTCCTCTCTCCTCACACCCTTCTCTCTTTGTGTCGAGATAACCGTAAACACACCCAAGGTCTATATGCATTACATAACATGTTTTAATGTGAATGAGAAGTCCACTATACATGTTTGTTATCATTCAAAAGGTCTCAGTCCATCTAGAAAATATGGTCTCATTCCATCAGCAACAATTCAAATCACTATCAAGATCTAGAGAAAAATATTGCATGTCATTAAAGGCATACCCTACCTACTGTATATAAATAAGCTACATCCTTCCACCTTCCAAAGACATCAAATTATAATCACAAACAACACCCACAGTGGTGGACCCACAGAGCTTGTGGGTATTTAGGGGGGAGCTGGCCATCTGTAGTCAGATCTCCCGCACGATTGCTGTGTGTAGTTTTCCTCTACCAGGTATGTAAGTTTGACCTTCTTATGTTCTATTATTATGTTTTGAATTTGACTGGTAATGTAATGCTGAATGTAATTCTTTCTTCTTATTATTAATAGTAGTATTGGATTTGGATGTGTTCATATCTGGTTAAATAAATTATTAGACTTGATTATATTCTGATTTATTCTGAAATTATTGTCTCTAGTAGGTTACATTAAGTCCTTGTTACCAAAAATCTGCGACCAGGTTAGTACAGGCTAAAAGCCAGGTTTAGGTGGAGCAGTGGGGCATGCCAACTGAGATTTTAGAGTCCAGGCTAACAACTTGGCTTTAAGTTAAGTGTACTTAGTGTGTACAGCTCAATATGGAAATTCTGTTTAGGACAACATAAAGTTGATTGACCAAGTCTAAATAGGGTGAAGTCTAAACCTCTGGTTATTGTAATATTTTTCTAGGTAAGTATACATACAAAACTATGGCATGATTATATAAAGCTAATTTTAACAAAGATATTATTGGTCTATCTCTGTAAATTTTAGTGGTCATGACCTCTGACTAGAAATAACGTTAATATAATTAAGTGTTACTATCTAAGGGGACTTGTTACGTCCTCGCCGGCAGATGGCACTGTGGCGCGGCTTCTGAGTGCGCGCATTCATGAGACTTTTGTGTATGGAAACGTGCCTTTGTTTGTTTTGATTCTCTCCTTGTTTAAGCATTGGTTCATGTTCGAGGGTGTGTCTTAATTTACTCCAGGTGTCTGTATTTCAGTTTGAGTTTATTGATTATTTAAACAACTCGTGTTGCTGTGCACTTCGCACAGTATTATTCGTAGATGGTTACGTTAGTAGATGAATGAGTGTGAATACGCTACGCATGCTAAGTGGTCTTGTTAAAGTGTCCTGTTCTGTTTCCTACCTTGTATCCAGTGCTCTTGTTTAAAGCCAGTTTTGTCTAGACCACGTTTCCTTGTTTATTGCTTGAAGTATTTGAATAAAGACTTTGAACTGCACCTGCTTCCGCCTATGCTCCCGTGCCGTAACAGAATACTGCGCCAATCATGCAGAAGCAGCAGGTCACCATGATGAAGCGGCTGAGTTTGAGGCATGGCGTCGCTCGTTCTGGGAACAGAGCAAACAGCTCAATGAGGAAATTGCTCAGCTCCACCGCCTTCTGAAACCGCTGCAGCAGGCTGTGCAGCAAACTGGGCCATGCACAACACTGCCACCCGCACAAGGCAGCATATGAAGACAGTCAGTGAGTCAGTTGTTTGGACAGTTAGGGGAAGTTCATTCCATCACCTAGGAGCTAGAAGAGAGAAGAGACTTGACACATGTATTCCTTGTATCCTGAGAGATAGTGGGTCCAACCAAGTAATGCTACAGGATTAGAGGATGCGTAGTGCAGTGCAGGGTATAATAAGTGCTTTAAGGTAGGTAGGTGCTGGTCCATTATTGCTTTGTAGGCAGTCATCGGCATTTTTTAATCTGATGCAGGCAACTACAGGAAGCCAATGGCGGTCGCATGGAGTGTTGTGGGAGAACTTGGGAAGGTTGAAAACAAGTTGTACATCTGCATTCTGGATCATTTGCAAAGGTCTAATTGTGCACAAAGGCAGACCTGCCAGGAGCAAGTTGCAGTAGTCCAGTCTCGAAATGACAAAAGACAACCATATACAATGTGCAATACACACTGAGAAGAAATAACGTTTCTTTTGGACTCATGGTGCAACATGTATGCATGACATACAGAGTGCTGACAGTACATAGCAAAGTGCAATAATAATGAAGAGGGAGTGAGTAAGGGAGGGAGTAATGGGACACGGTGGGGTGAGTACATGGGGTGGAGGCGGGGGGCTGTAAGAGCATAAATACTCCAAGTCATAAAAGCATTTAACATTACAGTAAAGACATTGCATTACACTTACCGGGGGGACCACAGCCACAATAACAATGACTTGCCATTTAGTAAGACTGACCACCATGAATTCCACCAGCAATGAAAAGAGCATTAAAAACTAACACAGTGTTTATGCACCAATCTGTAAACACCCAAACCCCGTCAGAGGGACTGTTTGTACAGCTATTTGTACTGATCAGTAATTATATTAGAGTCTTATTGCTACCCATTAGTGTACATGCTATTTACATTACACTCTCATTGCTACTCTCTAGTGTACTTAATCTCCAACAATCTGGCTAGCTCATTCATTAGCGCATAAAACTTTTAAATCTCATTGTCGTCGGGTCATGGTTTCAATCCCCACGATGGACAAAAGTAATTACATTACTCTCTCACTGCTTCCCACTATTGTACACCCTAGTTACATTACACTCTCACTGGTTTCCTCTATTGTACTCACTGTCTAACAGCCAGGTGAACTCAATCAGTAGAGCATAAGACTCTTAATCTGAGGATCAACTGGTCATGGTTTCAATCCCCACGTTGGATGAGACTTTTGGTACAGCTCAGTAATTACATTACACTCTTATTTCTGCCCTCTAGTGTATAGCCTAATTCCATTAAACTCTCACTACTTCCCTCTAGTGTACTTAATGTGTGACAACCTGGTAAACTCAGTCATTAGAGCATAAAACTCTTAATCTCATGGTGATTGGGTCATGGGTTCAATCCACACATTGGATGAGTCTTTTTGTACACCTCAGTAATTACATTACACTCTTATTGCTGCTGTCTAGTTCACTTAATTTCTGACAACCTGTCCAGGTCAGTCAGTAGAGCATAAAACAATTAATTTCAGGGTCATCATGTCATGGGTTCAATCCCTATGTTGGATTACATTACTCTCTCACTGATGCCCTTCCTAATACATTCTAGTTACATTACACGCTTACTGCTTCCCTCTAGCGTATTTAATCTCTAATAAACTGGATAGCTCAGTCAGTAAAGCATCAATCTGTTAAGCTCAGGGTCTTTTGGTTATGGGTTCAAACCCCACTATGGCCAAGACTTATAGAGCTCAGTAATAACATTACACTCTCACTGCTGCCCTCTATTGTACTTCCTCCTAGTGTTCTTAATGTCTAACAACCTGGCTAGCTCAGTCAGTAAAGCATAAAACTCAATATCAGGCCATGGGTTCAATCCCCATGTTCAATGAGTCTGTTTGTACTGCTCAGAAATTAAGTCTTATGGGTTCAATCCCCACTTTGGATGAGACTGTTTGTACAGCTCAGTAATAACATTAAGCTCTTATTGCTGCCCTCTAGTGTACAACATAATTACAGTACAACCTAATTAGATTACATTCTGACTGCTTCCCTCTAGTGTACAACCTATTTACATTACACTCTCACTAATTCCCTCTTGTTTACTTCATGATAAGTCAATAAACTAACTGGTCACTCATGTATTGTAATTTTGTCAATGTCCTATTGCAGTTCTAGCATTTTCTTTTTGAAAACAGACTTGAATAGGCCTTGATTAGGCTTAATATGGGTCAAGATTATTGCACACCTGCTTATTGACATATTCTCTAAGATATAAATCAGATTTTAGAAATAACTGTGTAGGAAAAAAAAGTATAGAATGATGGGAATGGTGATTATGATAGGAATATTTGTACTTTTCTCATAGCATTTTTATGAAACCCAGTTTCTCTGAGAAAGCCATTAAAAATATATTTAAAGCTATAAATTTTGTAATCGTAGAAGTTTAATATTTGAAGCTAAAAACCTCTTCTGAAATCATAGAAATTTAATATTTTAAGCTAGAAACTTCTGTAATCATTAAAAATTGTCATGCATGTGCTGAAGGAACACATTCAGTACTGTCTGACTTTGTAGTGTACCACTGTGGAGGAGTAATGATTCATAATCACACTATAATAACCTGGTATCACCCAGTAGAGGATAGAATCCGTTTTGCGTCTCAAGGTTTCTTTTTCACGTCGTCTCATGGAGTAATAGGGATGAGCATGCACCTGTGGGTGGTTTACTAATGGAGGGAGTTGCAAGGAAGGTGTTTGTGTTTGTGTATGTGTGGGTGTGCGCCAGACCACGAGTCACAAAGCACTGAAAAGCACTCACAGAGAAAAAGGGAAAATAAAGAGCCTTTTTGAGTTGTCCCAAGCTTGCCTCCAATTTCTGCAGTTCTATAAATAAAATTTAACTGAACTGAATTAAATATAGATTATGATGTAGTATTATTTTAAACAAAAATCCAGAGAATCTACAGAAGTCAAAATGGCTTAGGAAGAGTAGCATGTTGTAGAAATTTAATGTTGCATTATTTAGTGAATGAGTAGACCATCACTGAAGAGTGATTATGCCTCTTCCTTTATCAGAACTCCGTCGTTTGCTGGGATAATAAACCAAAAACAATCTGTATGGAATGTAGATCAGAATCACGTAAGAAACTACATGTAATGTCAATTTATCCACGCCTTTAAGGAAAATGTTTTGAAATAGTCAATTCCCCAAATATGAATGCAAGATGCAAATACATCTGCATGATGAAAACATAATAAATTCCAACTTACAAGGATTTCCTTATGCACAGTTATAAAGATCTGATAGCAGAAGAAAATTTCCCTAAATACAGAAACTATTTCCTTTCCTTCCTTTCTAATGTGTTACACAATCGACGCAACTATGAAGTAAAAATGGCATGCCACTGATTAAACAAATGTAAGCAAATCAAATGAATTCCACTTGGTGTGCCCAACCATTAAGAACTTGGATGCAATGCAAGAAATGCTCAACAATGTTTATGTAAGTTATCTTATTATTAGCAGGGAAATTATCTTGAAATGACTCCAATCACAAAATAATATCTCACACTAGAGTATAGAGTAGTACAAAAACAGTGCTTTGGAAAACGCTTATTGTAATGTTTATGGAAATGATTTGCATTTTAAACCATGCACTACAGCATGAAGGGTCAAATAACTGGAGATATGTGCGGCAGGATGAGCAAACCCTTCACACTGTGACATGTTCTTCTATGAACAGTTATCTAAAAACTATAGGCTGGTTACACTTATCTGGTTAATCCCAAAAGTGAAAAAGGATAAATTTAAAGAGTACTTGTATTTAAAGAGTCCTTTTTCAGACTGTGGTCCAGGAGCATCAGGGACATTTTACCAGCTGGTATCTGATTACAATCTTAGGCTTACGCCCATTTCACAATAGCATGTAGATATCCAACAAATTCATCAAAGCCTGAAATTGACTCTGTTAGGAATCACATTTAGCTAGCAAGGTTATCTATACATTTTAAGACAGCTTGGCTGTTAACCAGACTGTTAGTTATACTGGCTCCTTACCCAACATGATATGTGCAGGAAGAAGCTTAGGAAAGAATAAAAAGTAAATCAAAATATTTCCATGTTGTTTTGGTGGAATACACCATATGACCAAAAGGATGTGGACAACTGACCCTCACAGACATATGTGAGCATTCCCAAACTGTTGCTACAAAGTTTGAAGCACACAATTGTCTAGAATGTCTTTGTATGCTGTAGCATTACAATTTACCTTACTGGAACTAAGAGGCCCAAATCTGTTCCTTCAGGACAATGCCCCTGTACACAAAGCGAGAAACCATGAAGACATGGTTTGCCAAGGTTGCAGTGGAAAAACTTGAGTGGCCTGCACAGAGCCCTGACTTTGAGATGAACTGGAATGCTGACTACATGCTAGGCCTCCTCACCTGACATCAGTGCCTAACCTCACTAATGCTCTTGTGATTGAATGGGCAAATTCAGTCAAACAGCCATGCTCTAAAATCTAGTGTAAAGCCTTCCCAGAAGAGTGGAGACTGTTAGAGTAGCAACTGGGGGATATAATCTATACTGGGATGTTCACCAAGCACATATGGGTGTGATTGGTCATGTGTCCACAAACATTTGGTCATATAGTGTATATTTATGGCTTCCCATAAAATAAATAAATAAATAAACACATTTTGGTCAAAACCTGATTTTTGGCTGTCTGCCAGAATTGAGGCTCAAAGACATCTGGGTTTTCCCAGACCACCACACACATGTATAATATACAGTATGCTGTGCAACACTTAAGCAGTTGAGATTCCAGCTTGATCCGGCTTCATAAAACAAACCCAATGTAAATTTCAGATGTTGACACACAAAGCCCTACCTACGTACAATGTTCGGAAACAACTTCATATTTCACTATACTAAATCAGAATCACATTTTTTCAAAGGCCAAAGATGCAGAAGATAAACTGCTATTTATGTATTTCTTTTGGCAAAGTAAAAAATATCCCAAATGGAGGTGGGATGTGCTGTCAATAGTGCTTTGATGCTACTGAATCATAATGTTTTAGTGTCTCTGATGTCAGCCACTTGGCCAAGGCACTTAAAACCACAATGAAAAATGTTTATCATGTGAAACAAAAAATATCCGGTTAAATTAGCTTATTGCAAATGTCTCTCTCTCTCACACACACAGACAAATTTTGATTACATGGTTATTGGTAAGTTAGTGTATGTTTAGTGAAAACACAATCCTGCACAGTCTACACTAATACTATAAACTAAAATACTGATATAGTATTTACCACTTATTGTTAGTACTCACTCATCGGGCTTTAAAATGCAGTCATTAGTAGGGAACACACTGTTTGCCTGTTATTTTGAAGTTGTAGATATTTTTTAAGGGTGTGAAACTTCCCCAGGGATTAAAGAAAATGAATACATTCAGCAAGACATTATTAAAAGAAAGGGCAAACATTCCGAGGAGAAATAATAAAAAAAAGAAATAAGATTCATTTCAACCTGTACGGTGGAAGGATATGCTGTAAACAGCTTTAACACACAATGTATTTTGATCATGTTACACTGAAAATCAGCTGAAATTTCTGAAGACTGGTGGAAAAACAGAACAGTGGGTTTGGATATTATTTTGATACTGAAATGTATTTTTCCTAATAAAGGTGAATTTTACATTAATTTCTTTTCTTTTCTTTTTTTTTTAAAAAGTGAATACAGAACTAAATGCATGTATGTCAATATCACAGGTCAATGTCACAGGGTTCACAAGAAATGAATGGCCGCACGTAGTGTTTCATGAGACCAGTAATGAGCTGTGAAGTGTTGATGACAGTATGCAATTCAGGGCAACAAACACAAATAAAGCTGATTATTCAACTCATTAAGATCATTTGCTTGTGTTTAAAAATCAAAGAGCAATTTAATTAGTTGTTATTATATATATATATATATATATATATATATATATAGATATAGATATATATATTTATTTATATATATATATATATATATATATATATATATATATATATATATATATATATATATATATATATATATATATATATATATATATATATATATATATATATAAATTATTATATAATTATTATATAATTATTATTATTATTATTAACATTATTACTACAAATACATGGATCTTGGAACTTGAATGAAAAAAAATGTTTCCTTTTCTTTTTTAAAATCCTCCCTAAAGCTAAAAATATCCTATGGTGAAAAAATAAAGCAAAACAACAAACAATTTAAACATTGAAAATTCACAAAGGGACACAAATAAAAATATATTGAAATTAAAAAAATCTACATCCTGTACAAATACTATGGCCCAATAATTTAAGAAAATAGTGTCTCTAAAACGTTCATATTGCTTTGTACCTTCACCACTGCTCTTGGGGGGAAAGAGCTGTGCTAAAAAAAGTCTCCAAAACAGCCAGAAGGAGCCCTGTGTGGGCCCCAAGAACAACGTTCAATAGGAGGTCATAGATTGCCAGCAAATGCTTGTTGGCATGATGGAAGAGAGACAGTTCTGTTATTAGCTTGGTTTGTCCTCATTACAGTGTCGTTTTGTTTTCTTTTTTGGCAGTACAGAACAAAAACAAGAAATGGTCACTATTCATCATGATCATTGGTTATTCACCATTGTTGTGTTTAACACTATTACTCTCTATTCTATTATTACTATTATCACTGTCATGGACACACAGAGTACATCGTCTTGTTTATGTGCATCTCTATGCATTTGTATGCACCTTAGTGTATTTGTGTGTATGTTCAGTGCTCAGAGCTTGTCTTCTCAAAGGAGAAATTGGGCAGAGTTAATAGCTTGGGGTTAGAAACCCCCTCTTGGGGCAACCCATCTCCTCCTCCACCCAGATCGAATGAGTCCTTGGATTCACTGGAGGGGGCTCTTCTTCTCAGGCAGGTGTCCCTGCTGGGCAGAGATGGTGGCACTGTGCCCATCCCAGTGTCCAACACTAGCTGGAAGTCCCTTGGAAGCACCAGCCCCTCTGGAGGATCCACAGAGATGCAAGGAGGGCTCATCTTCTTCTTTTGGGTCCGGGGCGAGGGCTGTTGTAAGCTGTCTGCACGTGACACAAAACCAGAAGACACGGAGCTTCTCTGGGGGCTGCTCTCTACCGATGGACAAACCTCGATGGAGTGGCGCCGTGGGTCATCAAGCCAGGAAGAGGGCCGAGGCAGTAGTAGTGGTGCCCGCCTACACTGCACGTCTGCACTGTGATACTTCTTCAACTGCCTCAGAGATGGACAGCGGCCTTCACACAGCCCTCCCCCAATTCCACCTCCTCTAATGCAATCTTGACCTTTATAATCTTCAAATCCTGATTGGATTATTTGAGACACCTCTTGATCCACCGAGTCCACCTCAGCAGGCTTATCATGGGTCGGGGGAGAGCACTGGTGCCTGGAGCAGATGTTGTATTGATCATGGGGGTTGTGCTGTGTGTGCACACTGCCGCGCATTGGTTTGGGAGAGGCGCCTGGTGTTGCAGGAATGAGGAAGAGTGATGGTTGGCGAAACTGCTGCAGTGCTGGGAATGTAGTGGGAGGAGTGGAGAGTTCACCAAGCCCCTTGGGGCCCTCATTCTCCCCTCCTTTTGTGTACAAGGCCTCCTGAGAGTCAGTGCTCACTGCCACCTGAGGAAAGCAGGGTTGGGAGAGGTGGAAGTGAGAAGGAAGGGAACGGGGGAGAGTGTTTAAGGCATGATAAGATGAGAAAGAGAGATTGTTAAAATGAGACTGGAAGGGATTACGAGAGCTAGGAAAGATGAGGAGTGGGTTTAGAGTAGAGTTCGCCATTTGTAAGTCAACCATAAATTCTGTGCTCTGGCAAATATAGAAGTTAGACTAGTTAGTCTTTCTGTTCTTCTGTAGAACTAATGCCTTGAACTGTGCACTTTCAACTATATAAAAATGTTGTTCAGTGCAAGGCACAGTTTGCAACATCAATATCTGCCCTTTCCTCTTATTTCTCCCTGGTCTCTCTTTCAATTCATTACACTTCTGGTGATTTGTTTCTTTAGATGAAATTTAAATACATAGGCTATAACTGTCATTAAAGGTAAACATTGAATAATATGAATAACACTTCTGAACTAGGGCAGAGGAACTCTCTAATGAAATCCTTTATGTTCTGTTTGGCAGACTGCACTCTGAGCCACTGGGATATACTGTAAGAGACAACAAAACAACCCCCTTTCTCCAGAAAGGGCTATGTACCAGAGGTCACACTCTGAATCAAATGACTATAAGTTTACCTCCTGCTCACAAGCCCAGTAGGAGAAATGTGGTAGTGAACTTCAAAGAAGGGCTAAAGATCAAGTAGCTTCATGTAATAATTTGGAGAGCTGAAGGACAGAAATGACAGAAGTGAACTAAACGGTGTGTGTGTTCTGCCACCTTCATGTTTAACATAGCAGGTCAGCATAATATAGACATCACTGCCATCTAGTGGTCACTACATTACTTAAACAGACTACATTACTTAAACTTTTGCCGGCATGGACTCATATGAGCAACCTCCTGGTGCATGCGCAAATACATTTTGCGCAAAGTAAATTTTATGCAAAGTAAATTTGGTAGAAATGAACACAAATTGTTCTTTGTAAACATATGTGACCTTAAAGTTATCCAAAAGTAATCAGATTACATTACTTTCATATTGTGATACTCGGATTAAGTTACTGATGACATTTTTTATGAAGTAATTTGTAACTGTAACAGAATACATTTTTAAAGTAATCCACTCACCCATGCCTATGAGCGATTTAACAAAGCCAATCCACCTACAGCCAATGCACCTGTTTCTGGGAGGTGGGGAGAAACTTGAGGAAACCCAGATGAATATGTTAAACTCCAGATAGACAGTAACTAGAGCTCAGGATCGAACTGGTGACTCTGAAGCTGAGATACTGCAATGGCTTGTCAATGTTGAATATCAATAATTGTTACAAAATGGACACTAGACCATGGGACTGCCGCTTCCTGGTTGGAAAGAGAAATGCTTTAAATAAAGCTACATCTCTGTCCTCTGCTCACTACAAGCGACATTGTACCTGATTTTAACCCTTTTAATTTTGTCCCTTAGAGTAGAACTGGTAAAATGCAGTGGGGCATGGGGATTATGGTAAGATTTTGGGAATGGAAAAGACGTGAGGGAAAGAGTCAGGATAGAGGGGTGTGCAAATGAATTTGAAAGATGCTAGAGGCTACCACTCCAGCTCTCTCAGCAGCAGGAGTATCTGTGTCTCAGGAGCAGGCTGGGGTCCGATGTGTGCTGTACCATGCTGATCTGATCAGGATTAGTCACATTAGTGGATACACAGGGCACAAGAAGAAAAGGAGAAAAAAAGAAGAGGAAGAAGAGAATTCAGGAAGAATTATGAGTGGCAATGGAATAGACCAGAGGACAGGTCTGTCATGCAGAGGCTCCAAATACACTACATAAAACGGACAGAAGATACACAGAATACAACGAAAGGCAAGCAATGACTAAGTAGCAGGTGCGGAGAAGAAATTCACAAAGACGCTGATGTAGCACAGTCAGTGTCATTGAGTCTTTTGAGAGAAAGCTGTAAATGTGTGACGTGAAGTGTGTGGGTAGAGCTCACCTGTCGGCGCAAGGTGCGGGAGAGTGTGTGTCCCCGGCGAGGGGGAGGAATTCTGGGAATACACTCTGAGTCAGACAGGCTGTGGGGGCTGATGGGGCGGAACAGATCTGTAGGTACAGTCAGGTGCTGTGCGGGCTCTTCTGTCTGAGACTGTACAGAGCTAATGGAGCCTGTGAATGGAGATAAAAGAGTTATTTAATGTGACAAATATTCAGGAACTCCCATAATTTTTAGCATGAAATAATTTAAGGCACATGGAATATATTATGACATACTGAATATGTAAAATGTCCAATACCAATCATACAGTAAGTGTTATTCTTATAGCAAAATTAAGGTCCTGTCAAGTACTGACAAAAATCATATGGAAATGGGGACCCATATTAGAGATGTGAGTATGGGACATTTTCTAAAAATGTTTTCCATTCCCACCCACTCCCAATGCAATTCTGACCAATCCTGGCTGCTGCTGCAGTTCTCCTTATAACCGTCTTTCCTCAAAATATAAGGAAATAAATTCTTTAAACCACAGCAAACCTGACCAGGATAAAGCAGATAAATCAGCGAAAATTGTATGAATAAACACAGTAAACACGTTACACAGTGCCACATGAGCACCACACTATATCCAATATGCTTGACATATGGCTGGTTTAAACTGGATGTATTTTTTTTACATTCATTTGTAATTTATTTAGGATTTTTCTATTTTTTTTTCCTGTACGTTTTTTCAAGAGAGAATCTAAAGCCATTTGTAAAAGATATTCTATATGGTACATACGATGACATGTATATTGGGCAGTGGTGGCTTGGCAATTAAGGCTTTGGGTTACTGCCAAGCTGCCACTGTTGGGCCCTTGAGCAAGGCCCTTAACCATCTCTGCTCCAGGGGCACCATAGGAGGCTCCAGCTTCCTAACAGGCTGGGGTATGCGAAGAAAACAATTTCACTGTGCTCTACTGTATATGTGGCCAATAAAGACTTATTATTATCATTCATATATATATATATATATATATATATATATATATATATATATATATATATATATATATATATATATATATATAGACACACCTAATTAAAATTGATATATTTTAAGTTATCATCAGTAACCAGATAGCAGTATTTAGCTTTGATTTACATCATTGCTGTCATGTGGTAGTGTTCTATAGTGTTCTATGCTAAGTAGTTGCTAGTGTTCTATGTTTAGTAGTTAGCTGTGCTTGTGCTGCACCTGACTGAGTCTGCTGAGCTGAGGTCATAAGGGTCGTTGAGGACAGGATGGGCTGGTGGGGCAGGTACATGTAGCTGTCATTTGGTAAGGAGTGTGCACGCCCCACTGAAATCTTCTTCACACATAGTAGGTGCTCTTCCAGATGTTCATGTGGCTGTAAAGACTCTGTTGAGGGGTCTGGAGGATCTGCATTCTGAGGGGCAGAGAAAAGCATCGTAAGCAGAGCTGTAAAGCAAGCTCGAGCCAGGGATATGAGAACCGGTGCATCTCCCTTACAAACATATACACAGTACCTACAGGACAGATTAGCACACTGAAATGAAAGGCACACTGGCTATAGGGAGGAGACTGAGCTTAATGACCTGCTGTGGTCAGCATGAGTTTTATGCTGTTTACTATTGAGTGACTGTCTTCTCTGTGAATGGCAATGCGCTGCTTTGGGTTTTTTTTCTCCCTCCAAAATTTTTTTTTAATTCGTCATTGGGTAATAACTTCCACCAGGCTCCTCCCTTCCAAAGCCACATCTAGAGGCTGTACTATTGTAGCTAGCAGACATGAGAAGCCAACCTGTATGCTCTTAAAAAGAAGTCGGGGACATGGTGTTGTGGGGAAACATGATTACAAAATACAAGTCAAGACATCGACAAAGCTATGAAAAAATCATGGAGCTTGAACATAACCATACACATATACTGACACATAAAAATGATAAGGACAGAACCACCCAGAGTAAGACAGGGTAGGGCTGTCCACATGTGGCAAAGGACAGGGACAGAGGTGAGAAACCCAGACAGAAAAGTAGCAGGGAGAAGGACTACTCTACTGGATTGGACACAGACCAGGCTGGTGGGACATGGTCAGAGAATAAAGAGAGAGAGCTGAGCGGATGCTTAGGAAACCCAAGAGCTTCCAGTCAAACTTGTCCTTTAACCCACACCAAGGCAAGATTAATCAAATATATTCAAGACCAATTCATTTGATATTCTACTGTATACTGATATAAGGTTAACTCTTATGGCAACGAGCAGATGTTCCTATGTGTTACCGCAATGTTTCACCCTGAAACATGTTTTGAGCTGTAAATATGCTCATAAAGTAATGAAATACCATTCAGTCATAAATATAGTAGAACAAATTTTTCTTCTTCTTTTTATTATTATTATTATTATTATTATTATTATTATTATTACTATTTAAAAATAATAATAATAATAATAATAGTGGGTTGTGATTTACATCACTGTAACAAAATTTTGAACATCACAGACCCAAGATATGTTCTACAAAACCCTAGGCATCCCCAGAGCCCACTCTGAGAACCACTTTTATTAGATATTATTATTATTAGATATTTATTAGATTGTTATCTGAATCTTTGCCTTCTTCTCATTTATTTATTATCCTATTTATCTAAACTGTTTTTTAAACTTCCTCTTGCATCTATGCTGAATCATATTGTATTTGACAGCAAAGGGTAAAAATTCTGTTCGTCTGTTCTAATTTTCTGTCCTACAATTATTTCCAGGATTAAGCTTCTCTTTAATGGTAACAGTCTAGACACAACTGAAAAACTCCCATCTTTATGGATCTACACGTGTAATTTTAATGATCTGAATAGAAATTAAACACCTGCATAGGGGAAGACTGAATGATGAATGATAGAAACTGTCCCTGTCCCATTGTATATACTGACATACCTTTTGAAATAAAATTTCCTGACTTATCTCACTGAATCTGAATATGTCCCATGATAAGTATATACAGGGAGGGCGAAATAATTATTCAGACACTATTATTTTTATTATTTTATATATATCCAGTGCATACACTCACCATCTACTTTAATAGAAACTTACATATTGATGCAGTTATCCAATCATTCAATCATGTGGCAGCAGCACAATGGGTAAAATCTTGCAGGTCAAGGTACAGGTCAAGAGCTTCAGTTAATGTTCACATCAAACATCAGAATGGGGGAAAAATGTTTGATATTTGTGACCGTAACCATGGCATGGTTTGAGTATTTCAGAAACTACTGATCTCAGACATCCTGACTCTCCCGGAGTCTCCCGCATTTTAA
The DNA here is from genome assembly GCF_001660625.3 of Ictalurus punctatus. NCBI lineage: Eukaryota > Metazoa > Chordata > Actinopteri > Siluriformes > Ictaluridae > Ictalurus > Ictalurus punctatus. The sequence goes on along the minus strand of NC_030428.2, from coordinate 13,952,830 downwards.
TAGTGGCTCCCTGACACCAGCAAATTATATACAATATCCCAGAAATGTATTTTTTTTAGAGTGAGCGAGAGAGCGTTCAGTGGTCATTTCTAATGGTAGACGGGCTCTGGAGAAACTGGGAGAGCGAGTGACAGACATGGAGAGAGAGTGACACAGAAGGTATCCTGATTGGTCTCTCTTTGTGCTCAGTTTTCTCGGTAGGCAGGCTTTATAGTTGACCTCTCTATCTCTCCAGTTAATCCTTCAGTTCAGGTCAGTTTAGTGTCTGTAGCGCCATGGCAGAGTGTCCAAATAAAAAAAAAGAAGTACAAAAATGCACTTCACCACAGACTACACTAAAGTGTAACCAAGTGTGCCATTGAAGCCACATCCCTGAAATGAGTTTATGCAGGTTGGTATGTCTATGATCTAATCGGATTTTCACACACAGCACAACAGTCTCTAGAGTTTACACAAAATATGTAGATCAGTAGTGTCTTTTGAGTTTGTATTCATAAATTTGAACAAAATGTATGTATTAATAAGTATAAACAAATGATATGTTAAAAAAAAAACGACAAGGAAAACAAGTATTCGGCCACTATACAGTGGGTGAAATAAGTATGGAATGTGTCAACATTTTTTCAGTAAATATATTTCTAATGAGGCTATTCATATGAAATTTTCACTAGACATTGGTATTAACCCAAGAAATCCAGTCATACAAAAATCCAAACATTAAAGTCCATAAATGAAGTTATGTGTAATAAAGAGGAATGATACAGGAAAAAAGTATTGAACACGCTAACAGAAATGTATTTAATACTTAGTGGAGAAGCCTTTGTTTGTAATGACAGCTTCAAGATGCTTCCTGTATGAAGACATTAATCAGCCGAAGTATTGAGGTGTGATTTTGGCCCATTCTTCTAAACATCTTGTTCAATTGGATTCAAGTCAGGTGACTGACTGGGCCATTCTAACGCCTTGATTTTTTTTTCTCTGAAACCAATTGAGTTTTCTTTGCTGTATGCTTTGGATCGTTGTCCTGCTGGAAGGTCCACCCACATCTCATCTTCATCATCCTGGTGGATGGCAGCAGATTCTTCTCTAGAATCTCCCGATAAAGGGCTCCATTCATTGTTCTTTCAATTATATGGAGTCTGCCAGTACCATGCAATGAAAAACAGCCCCACACCATGATGCTTCCACCTCCAAACTTCACTGTTGGTATAGTGTTTTAAGGGTGATGTGCAGTGTCATTTCTTCTCCAAACATGGTGTGTAGTATGACAGCCAAAAAGTTCAATTTTGCTCTCGTCTGACCAGACTACACTCTCCCAGTATTTCATAGGCTTTTCCAAATGAGTGTAGCAAACTTTAAACGAGCTTCGATATGCCTTTTCTTTAGTAAAGGAGTCTTGCAAGGTGAGCGTTAGCAGTGGAGTGCATTGCCTATTGTTTTCTCTGTGACGATGGCACCTGCTGCCTCCAAGTGTTCCTGGAGCTCTTTCCGAGTGGACCTTGGGTCTTGGGATACTCTTTTTCTTCTTACTCCCTGGTCAGAAATCTTGCGAGGGGCTCCTGTGCGTGGATGATTGATGATGGAGTGATGTTGCTTCTACTTGCGGATAATGGCCTCAATGGTGCTTACTGGAAGATTCAGAAGTTTTGAAATACGTCTGTATCCGGTTCCATCAATATGATTTGCAGCATTAAGATTGCGAAGGAGAACTCTTTGCTTTTACCCATCATGAGATGTTTCTTGTGTGACAAGCCTTTTTATAGACCTTCAATTTATTATCCCAGCTGATATTAACTTGAACAGACAGGAGGTATAATTACTTTCTAACTACTTATGGATTTCAGTTGGGTCCTTGCCTTACTTTGCGTTGGAGAGCTGCTTTTTCTTAGCGTGTTCAATACTTTTTTCCTGTGTCATTCAACTTTATTACACATAAGTTTATTTATGGACTTTAATGTTGTGAATTCTTTATATTTGCAGATTTCTTGAGTTAATACTGATGTCTGGTGAAAATGTCATGTGAATATATTTACTGAAAAAATGTTGACACATTCAATACTTATTTCCCCCACTGTATATACAGGATAAATGACGCTGCAATTGGTTGGTAAGATTTCACACAACAAGTAGCAATCATGGCGTAAAGTTTTCAGGCACAACATTATTAAACAATAATCAAATGAAAATAGCTACAGAATCATAGCAAACACCTTAAACATCCCTTTAAGTATAATGGGTTAGATAATACACTATGCAGGTGCAAAGTTGATGGAACCACAATTAATCATCCATAGACAGGTGCGGCATGCAAGATTTCACAAAACACTCTCAGACTAATGACAAAGAAAGTAAGAGAGAAGACAGAAGCTAGCAGTTGCTCGAAAAGTGTTGCAGGATGACCTGAAAGCAGCAGGAACAAAAGTTACAGTGATTCTTGAAAGCATGTGAACCTTTTAGAATTTGCTATCTTTCCACATAAATATGACCTAAAGCATCATCAAATTTTAGCAAAAGTCCTAAAAGTAGATAAAGAGAACCCAATTAAACAAATGAGACAAAAAATTATACTTGGTCACTTATATATTGAAGAAAATGATACAATATTACATATCTGTGAGTGGCAAAAATATATGTGACCTTTTGCTTTCAGTATCTGGTGTGCTGTATGACCCACTTTCTCTTGAGATTCAGTTCACGGACAGATGTCCTGTCATTTTTCTAAAGAATTCACTTGTATAATTCAGAATTCATTGTTCTATAAAGGATGGCAGGCCATCCTGACCATATCCATCAAAACAGGCCCAAACCATGATACTACCACCATCGTTTTTCACAGATGGGATAAGGTTTGTATGCTGGAATACAGTGTTTTCCTTTCTCCAAACATAACACTTCTCATTTAAATCAAAAATGACTATTTTTGTCTCATTTGTCCACAAAAATTTTTTCAATACCATTCCGGCTCGTCCACATTATCTTTAGCAAACTGCAGAGGGGCAGCAATGTTCGTTTTTGGAGAGCAGTGGTTTTCACCTTGCAATCCTGCCATGCACACCTTTGCTCAGTGTTCTCCTGATAGTGGACTCATGAATATTAACATTAGCCAATGTGAGAGAGGCCTTTAGTTGGTTAGACGTTATTTTGGGTTCCTATTTAAATTGCTTTTGTTTGATTTGTTCATTGCAATCAGCTGAAAGTCTGTAAATTTTGATATAAACCTGATTTGCAATGGGGGTTGAATAATTTTGATTGCAACTGTATGTTTGCCACTCACAGATATGTATTATTGGATCAATTTCCTTAATAAATAATTGACAAAGTGTAATATATTTGTCTGATTAGTTTAATTGGGATCTCTTTGTGTACTTTTAGGAGAAAATCTGATGATGTTTAGGTCATATTTATGTATATGTATAGAAAATTCTAAAAGGTTCACAAACTTTCAAGCACCACTGTACACTGAGATTAACAAACAATGGACTGAAATACAGTTATCTCCGTTCCTACACTCACACAAATCTCTGCTAAAAAAAAAAAAAAAAAAAAAAAAGAAGCACAGAAATGTACATCTCAAAGCATTTAGCTCATCATGTTTGAAGAAAAAAGGGTTTCTCATACAGTATGTTCCCAAGAACACCATGCACAGAGTGAAGTACAAGTGTGGGACTATCATGATATGGGGCTGTTTCTCTGCTAACAGTACTGCAGCATTGAAGGAAACATGAATGGAGCGAGGTATCTTGGCATATTACAGGACAATGTAATCTCTTCAGCTAAGAAACTGAATCTGCGCCGAAGACATTTAAACAAGATTACAAACCCCGAAATACAGCCGAAATAACCTTGTAACCTTGGGGAATGAAGATGATTTGCCAAGAGAAATTGGTTAAAATTTAACCACAATGCTGCAAAAAGCGAATTATTTCCTACCGTACATGGCTCAAAGATGTAATTATAAACAACAGTTTTGCAGCAAAGCACTAATGTTAATTCATGGTGTTTCAATATCCATTCCCCAATCAGTTGTTTTTTTTTAAACATATCTATTTTATGATTATGAATACAATTTTTTTTCATATTCATAAGAACAAAGCCGAAAGACATTATGTGTGTAGATAAGAAGGATATATATGCACTGGAAGTATATTTAGAACAAAAATAATAGTGTCTGAATACTCATTTCCCCTCACTGTATAATGCTACTGTATAAAACATTTATGATAGAGGAGGCAAATTACTGGAAGCTCTATAAGGAAAGACCTAGAACCCCCAAACATGAATGAACGTTGCTCTACTGTTAAGTACATTGCACTCCAGACTGGTTAGTAAGAGGGGATTAAAATCATCAGGGACAGAGTCATCCGTCAGAGCTAAGGACCAGGATTTCTCCGATGTCAGAGACAGAACTTCCATCTCAGCTAGGGGGATCTAAAGAGGAAGAGATGAGGCCAAGGTGAGAACAGAGCCCATCTGGCCACAAGCAATTAGAGATACAAATTGTCACACACTCACAAAGGAATGTCTTGTGCCAGAATAAAGAATCCTTTTCTAATGATCCATTTTCAGATGTTCAACATTTGCTATTTTATACAACAAAAAATAATTGTAATATATAAAAAGACAATACTTCTGTCTATTTATGTAAAGCAGGATTTCTGTTATTGGCATTTTCACCCATCTCAGGTTTCCAGAATGTTGAAATGCTGTTTCAGTCAGATTCAGTGATTGACTGGCACAGATAGTTTTAGCTGAGTTACTGAAACAAATTGCAGAAGATGCAATCTAAAGACATTAAATTATCTGAAATTGCATCAAAAAGCTTTTAACATGACACATTTTGCAAACTTAACAAAAAAATTTCTGCAAAACTAACAGAGAATTCTGCAAAAAATGTGCATATTTCTACAGCAATCCATTTAATTGATCCTCACTTTATGACATTCAGGCCCAGACAGTAAAGTTTTAGCTAAACAAACTTACAGAAGTGTTTGTTAAATTAAACTAAAATTCTCAAAGTCAATATTTTGATATTGTATTCATTAAAAAAAAAGAAACCGAGTTATCTTAGAGCAGATTTTTTTTTTAATAATTGCTTGTGAGCACAAACCCCAGTGTTCACAGAGAAAGACAGAAAGGCCAAAGAGAGAGAGAGAAAGCATGGTGTTAGGCAGCAGGGTGCACAGGGGAGCCATTGACCTGTTTCTCACTGCAGTACTTGCTGGGGAGAGGGGGCAGAGCGTAGTAGTGGCAGATGGAGCCAGAAAGGTTGTCCATGAGGCTGAGCTCTCCTTCCAGTGAGCCCTGGATCACCAGGGATACCGAGTCAAACATGGGCCTCCGCTACAGACCCAGCCATTTGCAGACAGAAAAAAACAGAAAGAGAGAGAGCAGACAGACACAGGCAGAGGAAAGGAGAGGGAGTGTGAAAGCAACAGTGCACAGACAGTAGAAGCAAGGAAGGAAAGAAGTTCATAGACAACAGTTCAAGAGGCCACATGGAGATTAGACATATATGTAAAGAGAACCAAGAAAGCAGAATACAGTAATTAAGACCTTCAGTATAATATAATATACCATCTACTTACCTTATTTTGTGTGCTTAAATAATTAATATCTATAGGTTTTAGTACAGTTTAATGATTATGTATGCACAAATTGTTAATTGTAAGACCTGCATTTATTTATAAGTAATTTCCTCAAATTTGAATCTCACATTCACACTAACAAAGCAAATTATGCAATGTAATTATAGTACTAGGGTAACGCATACACTGATAATGTGCAAAACTTCCCATAACATTTACTGTACAGTACTGCAAACACAGTAGTCAGATTGCTGGTGTTAGAAACCATACTCCATCTATACTTCACTGGAGCCCAGCGGTTCCCAAACATTTTGGGCAAACAAAAAAAATTGACATTATGAATTTTCTGTGACCTCAAGCCATGACCACCCTCTATAACATTTGAACATTTTATTATGCCAGTAACATGCATTTTTTGCCAGGGTGTGTCTGATTTGACCTGACATGAAGCAGTCTGGTTTATATTTAACACATGATTTTGCATGGGCATGCAGAAGTAGCAGCGATGTGAGTGGCATTATTCACACACTCGCTGTGTATCTTATGTACATCACGAATATTAAAAGTGAGGTCCACAAGATGGTATGTCAGAGCGCAGATTTCTGCTGTCATCATGATTGTTGCTGGGCTGCATCTCAAAAAACAAAAACAATTACATTCAAAATTATTTACTAATCTAGAAGATACTAAAACTGGTTAGTGTTAATAATCAGTAACGTTCTAGAATAATATACGGAATGTTGTAGAAGTTGAAGGAGTATGGAAGTTGAGACATAATGCTTGTTTACCAGAGGTAGATGGATGGGGAATTTTGTCCATTCTTTTTCCTGAACTACACTGGTGCAGCATATCAGTATAACGAATAAGACTAAAAGAGCACATATTAACTTAAACATGAAAATAAAATAAAAATAAATGAATGAAACAAAAGAGGAGATTGTGATTTTCTCACTAAATGTTACTAAATGCAAATTGGCTGTGCTGTGATTATGAAGAAAATCCACATTACAGAAACTTTTGTAACTCTGGAGTGAATTTTCAGTTTTTTTAAGAATATGAAAACATTTACACACAACTTTATTAAAGGATTGATAAATGAGGCCTATTGCACAATATTTGTATATATTACCTAAACCTTATTACTGTATTAGGATTATTCTTGGCTATGTAGATAAGCACTAATGATGCCTAATTCATACTATTAAATAACCCATTAATCTTAGTATATAAATTATAGGTGCAGTATACTATATGTGTAGTGTCCAGTAAGAACTGGGCAGTTTATGAAATTAAAAATTATGAAATTATGATTATTTTTTAAACAAGGTGAATGTTTTTATCAACTAATATTTATCGGTAATAAGATCAAGACCTAAAGAATATATTATAAATGTTTAGAACATGCCCTAAAGATCCATACTAACACTGTAATAAAGGATGTATAAATGATTGTGGAACCTGATTATATAAAATTACATTCAATATTTTATACATTTAAATATAGTATACACGTCCTGTTGGAGTGAATGTGAGCATGTGTAATTTCACATGTAATTACCGACGTAATATTTCTTGATAATCACATATATCTAACACTGAAAGTTAATGTGTATCAATTTGTACATACATACAAATCCCACTGTACATAAATCCTTAAAACATACATAGTACTTGAAGTAATATAAAGTGGGCCGTTACCTCAAGTGTGTCAATTAATTCAACCAATAAAAACAGATTGTTTCTTGTGTTCACCCCACCTGAGCCTTGAAATACATCCATTTATTCTGCACTACCAAAGATCTCCACTGGGGAGCACAATAACTCTACTGAGACTGTCCACGGCTGCATGCAAACCAAACAGACCTCAGTCAGAGAGTGCTCCACTGAGTTAACTTAACATTAGATGAGGGATAGAAAAATGATGATATGAAGGTCACCATTTACTAAAAAATGGCATTCTAGAAATAGCCAGGCACAACAAAAACAAGCGAATGTATCAGTGCTTTCCCATGGCACCAGAATGACCTCTGGCTGCTTTGCATTTAAAAAAGGAAAACAGCAGGGCCATCTCTAAATGACAGCAAGAAACCAAGAACTGCAGCTGATCGGCAAATTTCAAAAGAAAAAGGAGAGGCAGGATATCAGGCAACATAAAAATTAAAGTGTGAAATGCTGTATTAATGATTTTGCAGTTATGAAAAGATAAAAGAAGTACTACAGCACAATGTTGAAAATTTTCAATAAATTATTAACTCAAATTGTATGGTTTATTTATTTCTCTTATACCATTTCATACTCTATAATCCTTATATTCTTATACAGTGGCATAAATCCTACTGAAAAGTTTGTTTCAAAGATGAGTTCCTTCATAGTAACATTTATTCATGTCCCCACATAAAAATGAATGAATGAAAAAGGGAGTTCTATCATCCTGCTAGGTGGCTTTAAATGGTTTCTGTAATTTCAACACTGTCATTCAATCTAATATACATTGTCATTAACGCTACTAATAAAGGACAATGAGTTTATGCCTCTTAAGCACGGCTTAGCACATGGGGAGAGAGCTGCTGTCTCCTTCTTCGACTGGCACTGTGGTGTACACCAGACAGATGATAAGAGTCAATGGTCAGCTTGCTCATTCTCTATAGCTGTCACATCTCACATGGTGCCTTGCTTGATGCACAGCTCAGCATTCAAAAACCAGCCAAGGTTTTTCAGCATACTGGACTCTGCTCTATGTGCCATGTGATTCACAGGTTGGGTCTGACTGGGTAATGGCCCTGTGCAAACATGCACAGCTGCTATCCCATACTGAGCAAGCAAATCTCCCTTAGTATCTGCCAAATCATCTTAATGTCAGTATGCTGCCTACAGAGTGATACAAATCCACCAACACATAATACAGTATTAGTTTCACTCACCTGTAATGGAGGCTCCAGACCTTGAGGCTGGTCTGTCTTGTGTGCTGTTGAGTCTCTGCGCATGGGTGCTGATGGGCTGTCTGGGGGATAACCTCTGTCCTGTGAGGCTCTGGAGATCCAGTGAGGCCCCGCAGGCCCACCTATGTCTCGCAGTGCCAGAGGGGAAATGTGTACTCCAGTCATCCCTCCATCTCCGCCTGCTGCTTCCAGCTCCATTTCTGCCTCTAGCTCAGCCTCCTCCTTAGCCTCTTTGTTGCTCTCTTCCAGGTGCTTCATGAGGACGGCGATTACAACGTTGACCAACACAAACTGAGCCGTCAGCACAAAGGACACAAAGTAGATGGGAGACACCACTGTATTGTAGCATGTTCCAGTGTCATGAGCGCAGTCTCGCAGTGTGTCCTGGAATGTACACATAGACTCATAGGTTTGCATGGAAACTTACTACATCAGCATAGGTAAATCTAAGCTGATTTACTAAAAGTCTTTTAAATGTGAAAAAATAGTACATCTTGATCCTTTTGGCAGTTCTGCCTTAATAAATCTGGGAGTGAACCTAAAAAATTAAAAATGCAGTGTCTATGCAAATAGATAAAAATAAAAACATATTTAGTCTCAGTAATGAGAATAATGAGAAAAGTTAAGAGTTCAAAATAATGGGAAAGCTCCTCAGAATTGGTCTAGCTTTCCTGGCATAGGCTTACTTTTATATTTAATATTCTCAGCACATTCAGAACTCTGATGACAACAGCATTCAAAACGCCCGTAAAACATTTTAATTTACCTATATGTTACCTATAGGTTTAAGTTACCTATATGTCATATGTACCTATAACATATGATATATGTTACCTATATGTAACATTATATAACAGAACACACACTTATTTCAATTGCATTCAACATTGCAGGCATACAGTATGTCTGTAAGTTTTTATTTTGCATTCATATTGTATTTTTGGACACTTTTTGATGTTTCACCATCTCTAATTCACTAATACGTATACTTGATGTGTGATTTTCCATTTATGTGTCAAGATTTACTCTTCTGGGAAATCATTCTTGGCCATCAAGAACAATCATCACACACAATAAACATATTTAAATGTTATTTTCTTCCATTTTAACTGAATGTGACATCATTTAGATATCATTTGTTATTTTCTTAAATCGCCCACTGACTACATGCAATTTATCAGAGCACACCAGTGAGATAAAACGTCTTTATTGGGGATCTAAGTAAATCAGGGACTCAGAGAAGACAACAATGACTTTTATGGCTCCCCAATGAGGCACATAAAGAGCATGTGAAAATGACTGTGAACCTCAACTAAAGTTCAGATGATGTACAAAATGGTGAATAATAAATGTACCTTCATAATGCCGTTCCAATTGTCCCCAGTGGACACACGGAACAGCAGGAGAAAGGCCATGCCAAAGTTCTTGAATGTGGCGTAGCGCCCAAGGCCCTCACAGGGGTGCAAATCATCACATACTACAATTCAAACAGCATGGATCACAAATATATTTACATTCAGTGCCATAAATTAGTGTATACCTTCTCAAAAAAAGGTTTAATCTAGAACCCCAAATAGTTCTTTGGAGTGTCTCTCTAGGGAAACCATTAAAAGTTTTAAGTATGTAGAACTAAAACAAAGGATTTTCCCTATCAGAGACAATTCAATATAGAATGCCTTTAGGAATATGAGAACCCTTAAAGATTATTTTTTCTTTAAGGCTGTACACTTTAGTAAAGCCGAGTAGGACATTTCTCATTCATACCATAGGTACACACAATTTATAAGAGCTTTTGAAAACAGGCCTACACACATTTCAACATAATCCACTTAAGTCAGTTGTGAGAAAACCATCCAACTATCTAACAATTCAAGTAAGCCATTTACATCATTGACAGAATAAAAATGCAGATGGTGCATCATCAGGCCTCTATCATAAGTGCTAGACTCTATTAAGGCCTATTGATGGCTTGTGCTTACTCAGATCACCGAACAGTTCTACTCCCAGTGCTGCGAAGATAAAGAAGAGAAGCATGAAGAGAAGACCCAGATTCCCCACCTGTAGAGAGAGAGAGAGAGAGAGAGAGAGAGAGAGAGAGAGAGCAAGAGAGCAAGAGAGCGAGATAGAGAGAGAGAGAGAGAGAGAGAGAGAGTGAGATAGAGAGCCAGATCAGTGTTTCTGAAGCATAAAAGGACAGAAAGAACAGATCCAGAAATACCACCTCCTGAGAGCCAAGTAACAAAAGAGCTATGAAGTGAGAGATCTCCAGGCCCATTCCCAGTAATTAGAGATGAAAGTTCAAAAGTTCACAAGGTTCCTTGAATGGGCTGTATGGGATAAACATACAAAGCAGTAACCATGCACAACCACATGGACAACATAAGTTTGACTTTTAAGGAAAATGAACAGCGTGAATAAACTGGAAAATGCTTTGTTCCAGTCCAAGAGTTATAAAAAAAGATATATTTTCATTGTCTATGGCTGGGCTTTTTCCAACTTTAATGAAGCATATGATTCCCATGTACAGTACATTTCAGAGTATGACATGGTTATGGATCACTGAACACTTGTATTTATGTCCCTATCTGGGCATGGGGGATGTTTAAACCACTGGCTTCGAGAAACGCAGAGAGAAATGGACATATCCTAAGTATGAGGGCATGTAAGGTAATGATAAATCATCTGCAAAGCTCAGTTCTTCCAGGTAAAGTTCTATTTTTACAACATGAAGTACCAAAACAAGAACATAGAGTACTTGCAATTATTTATGCACATTATTCATTCAGAATTGCTACATTATTTATTGAAATTATGACAGTATCCTGTGGTGCAGCATGTACCCAAATCAAAAGGCCTTCATCGGGGAGCCACAGAGCCCGACAGCATTAGAGAGAGCATGCTGAGCTGCAGAGTTTTTTTTTCTTCCTTTGCCTCCTGCTGTATTTGCTATCTTGCCATCGGTCCATATGTAGCATCATTACTTCACTGGCTATGGAAATGAGGCCAGCAGAAAAAAAAAACAGGTCCTGCAGAAGCTGGCCTTGGAGAAAATGAATGAACCAACATTGGCTCGGATGAAGAACAGACAAAACAGAGTGGTGGTATTACCTGAGGCAGGGCCTGGATCACGGTGTCCAACAGAGCTCGCATTCCCACAGCCATCTTCAAGAGCTTTAACACTAAAAAGAAATAGGGGAGTTTGATGAGGACAGGCTTTATCACATCTCAAATAAAATGTGTGTTACAGTGAGTAGTGGTCAAAGTAAAAGTCTTTGCTTTAATAGCTCCTTCAAGGGCTACTCTGTGATGCTGAGGTGAGAGGTAAGAATTTTAATGTGCTTCTTAAGAGAAAGAATGGATTAAAGAGCTATAAAAAGAAGACACGCTAGACACATTTCTTTGGGGTACTTAAATTGTATGTAAATAGGTAGCATGCTTGTATTAATATTAAGGTTGTAATTATGATAGTTTGTAAGTGGGTTGCAAAAGGCCAGATGCCCCTGTTGCTGCATGCATTGAAGACGGCTGGTGGTTTAATTAAGAGGGCGTCTCTAGGAATTTGAATAGAGAGGTAGATTCACACACACACAGACACACTCAAGTTTGTCTTCCTATACTTGTGAGGACCTCCCATTTACATAATTATTAATGCATCTAATTAATGCTATGCGAAAAAGTAAACCTAAGCCTAACCTTAACTGCAGTAACAAAAAGGAAATATTTTGTGTGTTTTACTTTATTAAATAAAAGCTGCAATTTGGGGGGGGGTGGGGGGTGGGGGGGTGTAAATCTATGTGGAGATCATCCAATGGTCCCCACAAGGCCATACCTGTAGAGATATTCTTAGGGATATATTCTAAGAATATAGATATTCTTACATTTTGTCCCCACCAAAACCTAATCATATGCCCCCCTCAACACACACACGGTTTGTGTTTGCTTGGTTGTCAGTGTTGACGGTATAATCTATAAAAACTCCCAAAGCACATCATTCATTAGGAGCAGAACAACTGGCCAAAACAGATGAGTGCCCCAGATTCTTACTGTGTGTGTGTGTGTGTAGACAGGCTATGTAGACTGAATTTCTCATTTCAGCCATCTGTTCTCTATCTACTCGATGTGCAACTGCTAAACAGTAGCCATACAGATGCTGAAACACTCACTGCAGAGTAGAAGTAAAAGAACCGAGCTCTTTCCAAGCAGAAAAAAAAAATCAGCAGGGCGGTAGAGCTGATTGAAATCAAATTGGAGACAAAAGGACTAGGATGAGTAATCACCGCGGGCAATGCGTAACACCCTCATGATTCGTATGATGGTAGGGTTGATGGGGAGTGAGGCGTTGACCTCGATCTCCTCCAGAGTGATCCCCATAATGGAGAGCAGCACGATAGCTAGATCCAACTGGTTCCACCTGCGGAACACAGGCACATATTATTCAGTACAGTGCATCAAATGAGAATTTCAAAAAGATGACGAGAATCCAATTTTCATAATTTAATAAAGCATTATTCAAGATTATTCAACCACAGCGTGATGTCAAAAATTTCATTTGAACTCAAATTAACGCAATACTTCAGCAGTTTAGAAGTACTTGGTGTATCTCAGTTAGACTTAAAACTACTTGCCAAAGAATAAATCACTTCCTCTGAGGTCATGAATTTAAGCACTGTCACAGGTGAAGTGTTGCCTAGAGTCTGTTTAAAGGCAAGCCAATTCACAGAGGCCTGTAGCCATGCAAAGGGGTCTTATCAGATATGAGAAATAACTGGAGCAAAATTGATAACACAAATCCTTTCTACATTTCATTCTGGCTTGATTACCTGGAGTGCTCCGATTAAGGTGATCTGTACAGTCTTTGTACATAAACAGAACATTTTGCAGGAATAACCTGATTAGATTATTTCCCAATAAATAATGACCTTTGGCCAATCACAGTCTTTTTCTTTTTAAGTCATCATTCTTAATACTGCACTTACAGACTAGTACACAGATGCAGAATGCTGAGAAACAGTTGTTTAAATGTTACAGTGCTCCTAGTTGTAAAAAATAATGAAATCTACAGTAGGACGTGTCTTCAATCTATATACCAAGGCTGGTGAAAATCAGATATGGCAAGTTGCTCATTTTGTCAAAACTGGCTCAAATTGAACATTTCATTGTTCAGTATCAATCAAACAGTTTGACACATTAACATTCCTTCAACAACATTTTTTTCTTCACCTGTCTGCCATTTTTTTATATAGTCTACTAGTGTTTGGACCCCTAAAACAACTGAAGTATCTAGTGTCACGATAGTTAAATATTGATGTAATGCATTTTAGAGGTTAATTTATAGGGTAAATACTGAGTATTTAGAAATGTCAATACTTGCTACATACCTGGTAACTCGATTGAAGAAAAATGTCAAGCATACAATATGTAGGTTTGCAAGGACTGAACCAGGAAATGTTATATACAGAATGTCTTTAATGTGTTTAAGTCAACAAGTATGTGATTACCGGTATGCATTTATACAGCTACAGTAGTAGTAGCATGATGACATCTGTGATTTAGTTAAAATCATTAAATTATTACAACTTCAGGTCACATGGAAGTATCTGCACTGTGATGACTGTTAGAGCAGTTGGTAGAGTGGAAAGCGTCCATATGCTTTGGGGTAATGTCCCACTTGTCTTGTACCTGTAATTGGATACTGGACACATTAAGGATGACAACCATAACTATTTTTTCTTAGTTACCTCCCAGTTAGTTATGGCTGTAATTATTAATGTAATTAAAAGTAATTTTGTAATTAAAAGTGTCAGGATTTTTCAAACCATGTACAGTCAGGGATCTGTTTAGTTATTAATAATTCCACAATCACCCTCAGTGCAGATTCATTTTTATAAACTATTTGAATATTAGGTTAATTATTCAAATGTGTACATTAATATTTTGGTTATTTATTGTTGTCATAAAGGTTTTTTATTACCTTTACTCCTTATTACCTCTGACAGAACACATTAGGTCCAAGCTGACATTATTTATAGGCCTACTTAATTTTCAGTTATTAAGGTTTGTATGAAACCTATTGAATTTAAGGCACCAGTCAATCAGGAAAAAATAGTATAAAACTATTAACTTTGATAATGGAGGACTGTAATTTCCACTGCTGTAGCACAATAATCACAGGCCCCATGGCTATGCGCCACGGAACCCACTTTAAGAACCACTGGAGTAGAATATAACTTTTACATCAGTAAGTTTTTCACTTAGACATTCTCAGACATCCTGGTGTATTTTGTGGTTTATTCATAAACTTCACTCTGTATCTCATACCTGTCTTTGAAGAAACGTCTGAATCCAAATGCCACAAGTTTGAAGACAGACTCCAGCACAAAGATAATGGTGAAAATGTAGTTGCAGATTTTCAGCGCTTCATCGAGCACCTGCAAAACATTGAGATTTTAAAAGCATATGAGATTTTAAAAAATGAGATTTTTTTGGAAAAGTGGAAGGATTTTCTTTTAGCTGCTGAAATAATTTATTTTTAATAACACTTTATAATATGTTCCTCCAACTATCACTAAGACAAATGCTGTATGAGAGAAAAAGTAGGGAAAAGACTGTTCTGGGCTGTGTAATCAGCATCAGAAAATCTTCAACAGGGCCCAGCTGCATTAATCAATCACGACACGACAAATGCGTTGTTAGCAACAGCCTCCACTACAAAACCGCCTACGAAAATGAAGAGTACTAAAGAGACCTAGGAGATTCAAAAGGCTTGTAAACTGATGCCATCTTGCTTTACTTCTACTATAATAATATAATGTACAAGAAATATCTATATAAAACATAATACTCCGATGTCTGTTTGCCTGGATTTCGATCTAACATAGCACTTGGACACATTTTACAAAATACAATCAGAAGAGCCAATGCAATGTTTCTTGATCTGGCATCAGATGTGTAACTACTTGAGGTGGCAGCTCAGTGGTTAAGCCTTTGGGCTACTGATTAAAAAGTTGTAGGTTCAAATCTCTGCACCAGCAAGTTGACACTGAAGGTCCCTGAATAAGAATCTTAATCTACTTTGCCCAAAGTCACTTTCTATCAAATATGTAAATGTACTTATGTGGAAAAATTTGCACCCACACTGGTGCTTTCTTGTAGAGAATGGTTTTGAACAGATGTTTGGATAGTCCTGAAGGAAGAACATGTATGGTGGTTAAATTAGAAAGTAATTAGTTAGATCACCACATTACTTAGATTATATAAAAATAAAATTACATAGAGTCCCTAAAATATTACTTATTAAATACATAATTTATCTTATATGCATAATTTATTTATGAATTTTTGTTCATTTTCATGAAAGGTGCTAGTGTTCTGGACACTACAGCCAGAGACAATTTCAGATGTATACTGCCTGGCACTAAAAGCAAAAAATGTTCCATATCAAGAAATACCAGATTACCACACTCTACTTATACCCAAAACAAAAAAGAACTCTCCCGTTCCCCTTCCCACACTATACTGCTAACAAAAACAGCCATCTATTTATAACCACAGGTCAGCAGGGATGAACTCCATTACCAACAGGGTCAAAGCCTGGGAAACCCTCTGGCAGTGATGAGCACTAACAGGGGAGGTAAGTAACAGCTTGCTTGGTAAAACTCCCAGGAAGAAGCTACAGTTTTGCCACTGCATTAGTGGCTCAGTCATCTGGATAACCAGTAAGCTAGCATTGAGTTTCTGCTAAAGGATAATACATATCTGTGATGAGAAGGGAGGATAAGCCTGTGGTTTTCAGAGGACTGTATTTGCTGCTGACTGATTAGAAGCTGATTGACTCTTTGTTTTTATTTCCCCCCCTTTTCTCACACTTTTCATTATTGCATCACTGTTCATTCTTGAAATATTTATAAATTTACGATAATTTATAAACATCATGAAAAAAGTGACCTTCAGTGAAATATATCTGAAAAACATTGCAAAATGTAAAGGATTAATTGTAAAACTACTCTAAGTTCTGAAGGTTGATAACGCGATGGATTTTATATTTGTATTCTATATTCACAACTTGTACTTGTGCTGTTGTAATACTATGTAGGGATAATTGAATATTCATGAGTAATATTCCATCTTAGAGGTCAATAAAAGAGCACCTAAGCATAATAATACAATGCAAAATGTAAAGCTAACTCACCTTCCAACAAAACAACAAGAACAATATGTAATTCAATTAGTACATTATAATGATGGCTATAAAGAGGACCAAACAGTATTATAATGTTATGGAATATAATTGGCCATTAGTAATTAGTTAATGAGATGACACTTTTCCAAATCATCTTGACTCCATGGGCCTACCTTGGGCTGCTGGTAGTGCTCCATGGACATAGTGATGACATTGAGGCCTATGACGATGGTGATGAAAAGATCCAGGTAGTGGCTAGTGCACATCTTGTGGATGAGGCGACGAGTGGGAGAGTAGTCAGAGTAGTAAGGCTTACACTGAGCCTCTGTCATGAAGAACCCATAAGGACCGGGGGGAGGGGGTGGAGGCAAGCATGAGATTAGGTTACATACAAAGGAACTTGTCAAGAAGACACACATACCCATGAGAAAGAGGAAGGAGGAAAAGGATAGAAAGAAAAGCTTGAAGACTAATGAAAGAAACAGAAGAAAAGGTCCTTCAGCAATCCTCAGGATCAGAGTCCAGGACGGAAGAGCGGTCCATTTTAACATGATCACTCATAGCCCCACCATCTCATGAACACATACACCCTTTCAGAACCCAATTATTTTAATTGGCTTTCCTGAGACTCATGTGCATCTTTTGTCTGAAACGTTTTCAAACATGACCAAATTCTGATTTGGATTTGGAGTCATTAAATGGTGCTTCTATTCTGTGGCTTCAAGTGGTCTATTAGTAAAATCCTATACTATTCCACATGAACCAGGCTCTACTTTTTTGGATCTTTAATGTGAGGATGGCATGGGACAAAACAAGAGAGAGGTGAAAAGGCATGGAGGGCTTGCAGAGCAGCAGGGATCAGGGGACTTATTACTCCAGCACACAGGCTGGACTCCTGGCAGAAGCTGTGCTCCACCATTCTCTTGTCAGCCCACTATGCAGACTGTACCTAAAGCCCTGGCACCATGTGTCCAATTGCAAGAACAGGTGCTGCCTGGCTCTGCTTTTTTAAAAATAGTGCCACATCAACACTATTCATTTAGTTGTATGGCTGCTCCCCGCTGGATTTAGTGCTTTCTGAGTGAGGGTAATTTGGAGCAAATTTAGTCTGAGAAGCTAATAGTCCTTGTTGGGACAGTCATACATATGCATGTACAGACAATCACTTTTTATATACACATACATCAGTGCCTGGGGATTAATGCTCTGTGGAGATTTATGGGACTGACAGTGGATCCTGCTGTGGGTACCTGCACTGGAGCCCCTGCTATAGATTATACAGAGAGCTTATTGGCAGCAGAGTACAGACAAAAGGAAACCTTGGGAAGACTCCATGTCACTAAAAAAGTGTTAATGTCTTTCTGTGTGTTGACTAAAGAGCTGTCTGCTCTTAGAACTGTCTGCCATTATGCATGCACTTGAAAATTGTACACCCTGTAGCATGAGGGCTTGGAAGAGGATACCAGTTAGACCCATGCTGTGCATAATTAACACAGGGTCACAATATGGGCTCTGGCTTATACTGCCTAACTGTTTTTTGTGCTCTCAAACGTGCTGACTTTAGAATTTCACAATTCCAAACTAAATGGCCCAACATGGGCAAAACTTTTACCTCCTTTTCATAGAATGGAACAGGCCTCACAATACAGCTTGCCTTTGTGAATGCTACAATATAAAATCCAGGGGGACAAACAAAGCAGGGCAGACTGCTCCAATTCTAGGGTGCTCGATTACTGAGACAGTTCAGAACCAGGGCATGGCGTCTCTGAGTGGGGACGCTTTTCTGCTTACAGGTGCACCTGGCTGCTTTTGAAGAGGTTGGCTCCCATATGACCTCACTGTTGCTCTGCCTTCCTCTATTCATCCTTGATGAGAAGCTCTCCCTCTCTTATTTCATTCTGACAAAACATGCACACATATATGCTCCCATATGCTCTCCTATATAGAGAGATCACTAGTAAAAAGATGAGAGAGAGATTTCACCACAATCAAATTTCTTTCGGGCAAATGAGTACTGCACCAAGAATGTATGATTCTTCTGTATTGGCTTGTGCATTACATAGCCAATTTGTGGCCTGCCAATGATGGCTAAAGAAGGGAAACAGAGGTGCAAGGAGCCAAATTTGCCACTAAAACCCCAACCTTTCACTCCACTCCCTGGAGAGGGTGAGAAGCTTGGCATGCCACATATGGAAAATGGATTAAATTTGTGTTCTTTTGGCAGATGTGCCCCTCTGATGTCAGCCTATTGAAATGTTTCAAAGCAAACAGCCACATAAGTATCAGCCAAGTCAGCTTTAAAGAGATTTAAAGTAGAGAGGGGAAATGGTCTGAAACTATTTTTAACCAATGCGAGAGAATGAAACAGTGGTACGGACCATAGCGCTTGGTTCACTCCATCTCCGTCTCTATTTTTGTAGCATAGTCTAATGATACCATAACTGTGACTTAATGGGGCATTTTTGCTTAGATGGCAATTTTATTCCATTCACCCCAATATTTCAAATGAATTTTTTTTTTCAACAACAATGTCTTACACTCACGCATGAGTCACAAGACTTTGGTCAACCATTAAGTCATTCGGTGTAATACCCATAAAGCCCAAGGAGAGGAGCTTTGATGCATTTCGATGCCTCTGGTGTATTCACTGCATTTAGAGAACATTGACCCTATTTAAACCCAGAGCTCAGGACCTCTTTTGGATCAGTGTAAAAAGTAAACTGTGTTGCCAGAGCAATAAATTGTACTTCCAGTTCCACTGATTTCGTTTATGAGGGAAAAACTAGGCACATATCCAGCATTCTTTTCAAAATGAAAATCAGGCCACTGTACACAGAAGCAACGTGTCCACATAGAAGAACATCAACATCTACCTCAAGAGCTTGGACAATTGGGAAATACAGACACAGTGTGATGTTATGAATATCATATGGTAAACACCACACAATAAGAAAAAAGACAGTCATCAGGTTATAATGGTTGCATGAATGGTTGTTGTTAAGGATAGGTCCAGGTAGATTTAGATTTAAAATAAACTAAATTATTATTAATATAATATTATAAATGTGTTATAAATATTATAAACTACATTAAGACCAATGTATTTTTATTTCCTTAAGCCGAAGTGTATTATTTTGATGACCATATCTACTAAAACCCTGCTTTATATGCAGAACACATGGATTCATAATGCTCTAATGAAGATATTGAGCTTCAAATAGTAATTGTTTTTTTATGATTAATATAATATTTGTTTGAAATCTACTTCCTCTGTGGTTTATTTTATAGTGTTAGATAATAGTTTATTATTGACCGCAGAGACACAAACTTATTTGTACTCTCCTCTGTGTTTTTCATAAACATGATGCTAGTTGTTGAGAAGCATATCTATAGCAGTGAAGGCCTACGAGGGCTCGTCACACACGTAATGCCATAAGCTGAACTGGTTAGTCAGTTCTCACCCACAGCACTCTCTTCCGCTTCTTGTTTTAAAAGATGTATCTCTGAGAGTGTATCTCTGGCATTAAGACTGGCAGTAGGCAGCTGGCAGTAGCAACAGTAGATGTATTCATCTCTGCACACTGTGATGTTTTATTGTATATTATTCCTCTGATCTCATTATTCCCTTTTTACTTGCTTAGAGTACATTAATAATTTAGGAGTACTGTATGTGCAATACACCCACATTACTTTTTGACTGCATACAATCTTTACAATGGTTACAGCTTAGCATTATTTTACTTGTTAGAGCACATCTTGCATGGTCTTTTGCCTATATTCAGTTTGTTTTTGTTTTTTTACTATGTGAAATAATTTATTTATCATTTTTGCACTGTGTCTGGGTATTAGTGTGCAACTGTAGAACAAGTAGCACAATTTCACTGTATAAAGATGCTTAAAGCACTCTTTATGCACATGACAAACCCTAACCCTAACCCTAACCCTTTCTGGAGCAGTAAGCTGTGTCTTTGAAATAACATTGTATGGACTGTGTTAATTATGTGCATCCAATGAAAGTGCCAAGATTTAGACCTGTATCTGTATAGAAACACCAAATGAAGTGTAACTAATGAAACATGTAATATGTAATCACAACAAAACAGAAAGTGCCTTTCTTTGTCTTAATGTTTCTATGTTGTACATTTTCATGCTCACTTCAGTCCTTGCTAAAGTAGAACCTGTTTGAGATCCCACATAAGTAGGGTAGCATTTATTAGCGCAAATGACAGTTGGTATATTAATGTATTATTTGATGTATCTTATCTATTTTTTCTAAATAATCATTCTTGTTTAAGAGTCAGTATATTCATTATTTAAATATATTGGGTAGAGAGCCATAACAAAAGGCTGTTTGTGAGTCTATGTGATGTGGGATGTATGTGGAAGTGAACTGAGGCAGATTTTTCATGGGCAGGCTAACACAGCTTGAGGAGTTAGACTAAACACTGCGTGTGTGTGTGTGTGTGTGTGTGTAGAGGAGATTGCTGAGTGCACTTTAAAGTGCAAGTGAGGTGAAATGCATGAGTAGTGAGTAGACTAACGCTATGGAGGCAAGAAAAACACATAAGGCTGGATGTCTATGAAAGATTAAAAAAAAAAATGTGGGGTGGAGTGCAGCCATATAACTTAATGATACATCCAGATGAACCTTTCATTCTTGTTTCATTTGTTAGAGATGATTTTGCAACACTAAAACAAGTAATCATTAGTGTGTTCGCAGAATTAATCAATGTCTTTTGGTCACTGGTTCAGTGAGATAAGAGGCATTCTTGCTGATATGTATTAAAATACCAGTGTGTTATTTCCTTTACGTGACAGACTACAGTTGTACACTATAAGCCAATACACACTGAGTCAGAAACCAACTGAAAAAAAAGGCAAATTAACATAATCATCAAACATGTTTCTGCTGGATGTCCCAAATTCTGCCCTGTTAACACAGATAAATCAGGGAAAAAAAGAGATACAGTAGGAGGATAGTGAGGCAAATGAAGGAATTCAGACAAAGAAATATTAAAGAAAAATAAATCTTATGCCATATATGTCAATGACAGTAATGACAGAGCATAGTATAATAGAATCAATATAGAATCAAACACACACACATACACACAAGAAACAAGACAACACACACAGAAACACATAAACATCATGCTGGTAGATATGGCAGACAAATCACACTTTCTTTCTGAGTCTGACTTGAGTGAGATGGCCGTTTAAGATGAAGGATGTATGGTGAAACATACACAGGGCGTGGAGGATGGGATGCAAAATGAAAGTGATGATCTGCACAGAGCAATGACATTCTTCACCATTCAACACAAGCGTTATACAAGTTTAATCCACCAAAACCTCTAAGATTCATCAGTCTAACCTAGATATACATTCCTCACTAATAAATGCATGCTGTACTATCGGTGTCACTTTACTTACTAAACAACATGCCTTAAAAGAAATAATGAATAATAAGCTGGGAGTTTGGGGGATTAATCAAGCAACCAAACAGAAAACTAGTTTACTGGTCATATTATGTGGAAAGAAATGTTCCAGAAACGATAACTGTCTACATGAACACCCATCAGATAACAGACTACAAAACATATCTCTAACAGTTCACTTGTAGGTACAGCAATCAATCACCAAGTCATGAAGTATCCAAGAAGAATTATTTCTGTCTTGTTCCAGAAGAAAATCTACTGCTCTGAATCAAGCATGTACTAAAACTGTCATAGATTACAAACTCGTTTTCTCACAGGACTGCCTCGTTTATTCTTCAGTATGTTACATTGTCATCTGGGCACCAGTACATGTGTCTGACTGCTGTGAGTAGACTTGTGATCAGTGAGAGAGCAGAACAACCAGTGACACATGACCTATTTTGTCCAGTGGTATATAATAGGATTATGACAATGTACAATGCCAATTCTGAAAATGTTGGGACAGTATGGAAAATGCTAATAAAAACAAAGAGGAGTGATTTGTAAGTGTACTTTGACTTGTATTTAAACAGAAAACAAATGCAGACGAGGTATTTGATGTTTTACCTAATCAACTGCATAGTTATTTGAAGGTTAATGTTTATTTTGAAATTGATGCATGCAACATATTCCAAAAAAGTTCGGACAGGGGCAGTTTAGGACTCATAGCGATGTGAGAAGTTGAAAAAAGAAGGTGATGTGAAGCAGGTGAGGAAATTGTCTAATCATAGTATATAAGCAGCTTCCAAAAAAGGCCTAGTCCTTCAAGAACAAGGATGGGTCGAGCCTCGCTAATCTGCTAACAGATGCGTGAGTGAATAATCCAACACTTTGAGGACAACATTCCCCAAAGACAAATCAGTATGGATTTTGGGCATTTCACCTTCTACAGTGCACGATATGATTAAGATTCAAGGAATCCAGTCAAATCTCGGTGTGTAAAGGGCAAGGCCAAAAACCACTTCTGAATCCGCGTGATCTCCGATCCCTCAGACGTCACTGTCTTAAAAACCGCCATGAGTCTGTAATGGATATCCTGACATGGGCTCGGGAATACTTTGGTAAAACCGCATCAATCAACACCATTCGCCGCTGCATCCACAGATGCAAGTTAAGGCTTTACTATGCAAAGCAGAAGCTATACATCAACACTGTCTAGAAGTACCGCTGATTGTCTGGGCTGAGTCTCATCTGAGATGGACAGTAGCACAGTGGAATCGTGTTTTTTGGTCTGACGATTCAACATTTCAAATAGTCTTTGGAAAAAACAGCCATTGTGTTCTCCAGGCCAACGAGGAAAAGGACCATCCAAGCTGTAATCAGCGTCAGGTCCAAAAGCCAGCGTCTGCTATGGCATGGGGGTGTGTCAGTGCCCATGGCATGGGCACAATTAATGTAGAAAAATATGTACACATTTTGGAGCAACATATGCTGCCATCCAGATGTTGTCTTTTCCAGGGACATCCCAGCATTTTCCAGCAGGACAACGCCAAACCACATTCTGCCTGGATTACAAGCGCGTGGTTGCGTAAGCAGAGAGTGCGGGTGCTAGCATGACCTGCCTGCAGTCCTGCAACCAAAAAAAGGCAACGAAGACCCTGTACAGTTGCGTAGCTAAAGAAATTCATAATGGATGAATGGGGGAAATGTCTACTTGCTAAACTTAACAAACTTGTGCCTTCAGTGCCCAGATGCTTAATAAGTGTTATTAAAAGAAAAGGTGATGGCTATACGAGCATTAAACACATAGGTAAACACATAGGTAAACAGACACTGTGATGCCATCTTATGCTCTGGCATTTGTTGTATGATCCTGATGTTTTTCTTTTTGTTCCCTTCTCCCCTCTATGCCTGTGATTGTTTATGATGGTTTATATGTATGGTGTTGTTGTGTTTATGTTTTTCTATGAACCCACGGTGGAAACAAATTCCCTCTTTGAGGACAAATAAATGATCTATCTATCTATCTATCTATCTATCTATCTATCTATCTGTCTGTCTGTTTGTCTGTCTGTCTATCTATCTATCTATCTATCTACAGTATCTCTCAAAAGTGAGTACACCCCTCACATTTTTGGAAATATTTGATTCTATCTTTTCATGTGACAACACTGAAGAAATGACACTTTGATACAATGTAAAGTAGTGAGTGTACAGCTTGTATAACAGTGTAAATTTGCTGTCCCCTCAAAATAACTCAACACACAGCCATTAATGTCTAAACCGCTGGCAACAAAAATGAGTACACCCCTAAATGAAAATGTCCAAATTGGGCCCAAAGTGTCAATATTTTATGTGGCCACCATTATTTTACAGCACTGCCTTAACTCTCTTGGGCATGGAGTTCACCAGAGCTTCACAGGTTGCCACTGGAGACCTCTTCCACTCCTCCATGATGACATGACGCAGCTGGTGGATGTTAGAGACCTTGTGCTCCTCCACCTTCCATTTGAGGATGCCCCACAGATGCTCAATAGGATTTTGATCCATCACCTTCACCCTCAGCTTCTTTAGCAAGGCAGTGGTCGTCTTGGAGGTGTGTTTTGGGTTGTTATCATGCTGGAATACTGCCCTGTGGCCCAGTCTCCGAAGGGAGGGGATCACGCTCTGCTTCAGTATGTCACAGTACATGTTGGCATTCATGGTTCCCTCAGTGAACTGTAGCTCCCCAGTGCCGGCAGCACTCATGCAGCCCCAGACCATGACACTCCCACCACCATGCTTGACTGTAGGCAGGACACACTGGTCTTTGTACTCCTCACCTGGTTGCCGCCACACACGTTTGACACCATCTGAACCAATAAGTTTATCTTGGTCTCATCAGACCACAGGATATGGTTCCAGTAATCCATGTCATTAGTCTGCTTATCTTCAGCAAACTGTTTGCGTGCTTTCTTGTGCATCATCTTTAGAAGAGGCTTCCTTCTGGGATGACAGCCATGCAGACCAATTTGATGCAGTGTGTGGCATATGGTCTGAGCATTGACAGGCTGACCCCCCACCTCTTCAACCTCTGCAGCAATGCTGGCAGCCCTCAAACGTCTATTTCCCAAAGACAACCTCTGGATATGACACTGAGCACGTGCACTCAGCTTCTTTGGTCGACCATGGCGACTCCTGTTCTAAGTGGAACCTGTCCTGTTAAACTGCTGTATGGTCTTGGCCACCGTGCTGCAACTCAGTGTCAGGATCTTGGCAATCTTCTTATAGCCTAGGCCATCTTTATGTAGAGCAACAATTCTTTTTTTCAGATCCTCAGAGAGTTCTTTGCCATAAGGTGCCATGTTGAACTTCCAGTGACCAGTATATGGGAGTGTGAGAGCGATGACACCAAATTTAACACATCTGCTCCCCATTCACACCTGAGACCTTGTAACACTAACATGTCACATGACACCCGGGAGGGAAAATGGCTAATTGGGCCCAATTTGGACATTTTCACTTAGGGGTGTACTCACTTTTTTTGCCAGCGGTTTAGACATTAATGGCTGTGTGTTGAGTTATTTTGAGGGGACAGCAAATTTACACTGTTACACAAACTGTACACTCACTTCTTTACATTGTAGCAAAGTGTCATTTCTTCAGCGTTGTCACATTAAAAGATATAATCAAATATTTACAAAAAACGTGAGGGGTGTACTCACTTTTGTGAGATACTGTATGTTACACAGTGGTAAACAGTCAATTGTCCTAACTTTTTTGGTGTGCGTTGCAGTCAGCAGATTTGAAATGAGTGTATATTTTCAAAAATAAATTAAATTCACAATGTAAAACATCAAATAATGTGTTAATAATGTGTTTTCAGTATAGTACGGGGTGAATATAGTCAATACAGCCAGAGTTTAAATCTAGCATTCACATAATGCAACTCATAACCTTGTTATGAAGTCATCTCTGATAAAACAATAACAAATGCACATGGTTATCTCTGCCTGAAATTCAATTAACAGCAGCCAAGCTAATCCTCTTTCCTGTTCTTAACTTGGGATGCCCATCCCGAGGTAATCAGTGAATGTGCCAGCTCCATCTCAAAACCAGCCTCTACGAAGATTCCAGATGATCCCAACGCTCTACACATGTTGCTCCTGGGATAGCAATGGGCCTGAGCCATTCTGCTCTCTGTGCCGACTAGGGCCATTCTGGTGCCCTGCTTCTGGAGTTCTCATCGCTTGGAGGCCAGTTACTGATGCTGAGGATGGCCCCATATGGACAGCCTAGGGACACTTGGAAGCCGTAGAGATGGCATTTGACTGCAACTGATGCGGGCAGTTTTGGTGCGGTGTTCAGCAGAATAGACTTCATGTTGAGACTCTGGTTAATCTCCTGATTACACAGCTTCACTTTTGTTTTATCATGTAGCACACAGTTATAGAATGGGATTTATTTATAATTCCACTATCCATTGTTACCCAGATGAGGATTGTTTACCTTTTGAGTCTCATTCCCCTCAGGGTGTCTTCCTCTTATCATCTCAGGGAGTTTTTCCTTGCCACTGTCGCCGTTGCCTCTGGCTTGCTCATTAGGGACAAATTTAGCAATTTAAAATTTAGATTGGAAATGTGTATATTTCTGTACAGCTGCTTTGTGACAATGCCAAATGTACAAATAAAACTGAATTGAATGAATTTTAAAATGACTCTTTTTTTTTTTTGCTTTTTCCATACTGTCCCAACTTTTTTGGAATTCGGGCTGTAGAAATACATTGGTACTCTAGAAACAGGTAACAGTGTAGAAGTACAATGAGCTATAACCATTCTGGGAATATTTCTACTTGAGCATAAATCTCTCTTAACATTTACTTTAATTTCCAAAACTATATGGCTACTTTTAAATTGTCACTGATACACTTGTTACATAGTATATATAGTATATATAGTATATATTAGCACAATCCACGGAACTGGCGCTTCAACGTCGAGATGTTGTTCTCGCCCACATGAGGAGCTTGGGGCTCAGGATGAACCTCAAGAAAAGTATGCTTTCTCCAGTGCAGAGGACAGATTTTTTTAGGGATTATATGGGATTCTACTAAGATGAGGGCTTTTTTATCCCCAAAACACGGAGGGTCAATCCTATCAACATTGAGCAAGATAAAACTGGGTCTGGGCATCCCCTCCAGTCTCTACAAGAGACTGTTGGGCCTTATGGCAGCAGCAGCCAACGTCATACCGTTGGGCCTATTGCACATAAAAACATTACAGTGGTGGCTGAAAAGTCAGGGTTTCATCCTCAGACAAAACCTCTGAGAGTAATCAGTGTCACACGGTGATGCCTACGTGCTCTGGGTATTTGGAGGTGTCCCCAGTTTCTAGCCTCAGGTCACACGATAATGACAGACACCTCCCTCATGGGCTGGGGTGTGGTCTTAGATGGTTGTCCAGCTTGCGGTCTTGGAGCGGCCCTCATCTGGAGTGGCATATAAATCGCCTAGAAATGCGGGCCTTATTTCTAGCACTGAAGTTCTTTTTTCCTCAATTGAGAGGTCACCATGTGTTAGTTGTGACAGACAACACAGTGGTGGTCTCATATATCAACGACCAGGGAGGGTTACGTTCACGCCCCCTGTTCAGGCAGGCACAACTAATTCTTCTCTGGGCAGAGGGAAGGTTCTTGTCAGTGAGTGCAATGTACATTCCGGGCAACTGGAATGTGGGGGCAGACATCCTGTCGAGGCAGGGGCTGAGGCCTGGGGGTTGGAGGCTCCATCCACAGGTGGTGGAGACCATATGGTGGAGGTTCAGCCAAGCAGAAGTGGATGTGTTCGCCTCCGAGGAGACAACACACTGCCAGCTGTGGTTCACCCTCACTCCTCCCGCACCATTAGGGATGGACGCCATGGCCAAGGTCGCATCAATATGCTTTCCCCCCAATCACTCTGTTCCCACAAGTTCTACCGAGAGTTTGCCAAGACTGTCTACATCTGCTGCTAGTAGCACCTTATTGGCCAGCTCGAATATGGTTCTCAGAGATAATATTCCTGCTAAATAGCACTCCTTGGGAGATTCCCATCTGCAGGGATCTACTGTCTCAAGCCGGAGGGCTGATTTATCACCCTCGGCCAGAACTATGGAAACTGTGGGTCTGACCCCTGAGGGGCACCAGCTCATAGATTCTGGTCTCCCAACTGAAGTTGTAGAGACCATGTTGCCTCTGTGGGGCAAAATCCTCTAACTTTGAGGTTTATGTGTGGTCTCAGGCAGCTGAGGCTCATCTGCAGGCCGTGCATACTTTCCTGGGACCTTTCTGTGGTCCTGGATGGTTTATCAGGGGCCCCATTTGAACCCTTAGAGTCAGCCTCTGAGAAGCTTCTGACTCTAAAGGTAGCTTTTCTGCTGGCCCTGACATCTCTCAAGCGAGTAGGAGATTTACAAGCTCTCTCTGTTGCCCCTTCCTGCCTTGACCTTACCCCTGGATTAGCCAAGGCCTTCCTGTATCCTAGGCTGAATTATATTCCTAAAGTGCCTACATCTGCTGCCCAGCCTGTGGTGTTGCAGGCTTTCTGCCCTCGTCTGTTCCTCACATGGAACAAGAGAGAATGCACCTGCTGTGTGCACTAAAGGATCTCTGTACTACCGTCCAGCGCTCCGGCTAGTGGCGTAAGTCGGAGCAGCTGCTGGTCTGCTTTGACGGCGACAGTAGAGGTGATGCTGTGTCGAAGCAGCACATCTCTAATTGGACAGTGGAAGCAATCTCTATAGCTCATGAGGTGCGCGGTCTTGCTACGCCTCTGGGCATAAGGGCTCATTCCACTAGGGGAGTCGCCTCCTCGAAGGCTTTGTCCAAAGGGGTATCCTTACAGGATGTGTGTGCTACTGCAGGGTGGTCTATGCCACACACATTCATTCGATATTACAGCCTGGATATTCATTGTGTCTTGCAGTGACCCTCGGGCTTGGGTCTTTTTGAACAGGCCATACCCTTGGTATGATGTAAAAAATACAGAAAGAACCCTTTTTTTGACCTTTATATGACACTCTCTCCATGTGCATGGTTTCATATCTGCTGACAAGCTAGCAGTAGGCTAACAGTATGCAATCTTTCTCTGTTTTTTAAGTTACACAAGATACCTACAGCAAATGACACAGTAGTACATCTCAGTTCCTGTTAGAGTTTTATTCAACAAAGTTTTAATTATCTTCATATTATCCACAAGAAATATACCTATTGAAATATGTATTAATTTGTCTATTTATAATAGTACGCATATTTGGAGTTAAATATTGTAAAGTACTTCAATTAGAGAAAATTATATATCTTTACATTAAGGTGCACAAAGTAACTAGCAACTTTAACATTAGTACACTACCCACAATTAAAAATAGCATAACTCAAATGACTTAGGTTCTTAGGTTCTAGGTGTAATACAGCATAATGATTTTGTTAACCTAACTTAAGAAAAATAAATTGTCAATCCTGAAGTTCATGGATAATACATTGGTAATAATAAGACTATAAGTTGCATATATCATGTTACAAAATAATAAGTCAGTAACTGTAATAGTTACAGAGTTACAGGTTGGTTAAAAAAAAGAGTTAAGTACTGGTAACAGGATTCATAAATAAAGGTTCCAATTTCTTTTTTTAATTCAGTAAATGTAGCAGGAGGTATTATATATATATATATATATATATATATATATATATATATATATATATATATATATATATATATATATATATACATATATATATATATACATATATATATGTGTGTGTGTGTGTGTGTGTGTGTGTGTGTGTGTGTGTGTGTGGATTATATCTGTGTTGGATTAGCCTGATTTAACTTGTGTGTGTGTTTGTGCTTTCAATGGCTCCCGTAACGAGCGTGCATGCAAAAGAGAGAGAGAGAGAGAGAGATAGGGACAGACAGACAGACAGCTCTGCTGCCATTAGTGTCTGAATGGATGTATGAGCAACAGTGTAAAGCGCTTTATAGAACCATTTACATATAAGGTACATTGTTAAAAAATTCCTTACAGCAAAATCAATGTTTTAATCAGATTCTCTTAAAAGCCTAAATGATTGCAGGCATTATTACAATGAAATAGTTCTACTGCAAATATGTGGCACCAGAACTGGAAATGACCAGTGTTCTCCAGTGTTATTTAGCTGCTTTGTCTTTAAAAGGCCAGGTGAAGTATTACATATAAACAAAGCGATGGAATGTAATTACAGTAAAACTAGATGGCACTGAAGTTGTAATACATTAACCTTTTTCCATAGCGCTTCTCTGTTTTTGCATTACATATGCACCACATCATCCTCTTGTGGTATCTGGCAATAAGAAAGGGTTTCTGTATTACAAATCACAACACTTTTCTCCTAGACTTTCTCCTGGAAATCAAAATGGGAATACTAATTAATATTTAGTACTTATTGCTGAAATCTGGGTTAATTAATGTTATATCACACCAAACATAATGCTAGTTCAGAAAAATATATACCTTTAAGAATGTCTATAGAGGAACACAAACATGAAAAAACACATTCAATTGCCAAAAATGTCTCTGTTAACTGGGAACTTCTTTTTTCTTTTCTTTTTTTTAGCTTTTACCATCTGTTCATTCACAGAAGCAGACAGTTATATAACATAAAGAACACAAATGTCTCAGGTTCCTTTGAAGAATTCAACTGATGTTGAAAGCTGGAGGATAACATGACACTATTCTGCCAATAATATTTGCCAAGTCATGTCATTATGTCCTATCATAGCTGACAAGAAAACATTATTATTATTATATACTGGATGTGGTTAATAACAGTAAAGAATATAACTAATTAAAGCATTATAATCATCCAGTATTGCTCTTTTACATGTTTGCCTACCTACATGCCTGTGCTGTTACTCAGGGATAGATGAGGTAATACACCAAGAGAAAAAAGTTATAAACGAATAAACCTAAGAGCACACCTTAATATTAAGGGAATCCATCAAAAGACCCATCATAACCGAGCTCCATTTAACATAACAATAGATCAGGTTACATATTATTTCTCTCATAGAATGAGCTTCAATTATTTAGTTTCCCAAGCAAAATCCTCCTCACAGAAATCAAGCTAATTTCTACACATTTTACATTTCAGACTACAAACAGTATACATAATTAACCTGAAGCCTACAAATAAATGTATTTACTGATGTAAAAATCGAATATTATATTATGGATGTGAATAGGCACATTGTGTAAGACCGTGCCATCTAAGGCGGTGTCCTCACAGGCCTTTGATGAGCTGTATTAGCGTGTAACCAACATTGAGAAAAGAAGAACATGGCTTCACCCCCAGCGAGTCTTGATTAATCAACACGTTTGATGTGTCCACTAACACACAGCAGCTGCGGCAGCCAAAGCAGAGAGGAACAGGAGCTAATAGAGAGAGACAGATTGGGGTCAGGAAGTCTCTTCTACAGAACCCATGCAGAATTCTCAAACATGCTCAAGGTAAGTGGTGGCAAAGCTAATTAACACATTGTTTGCTCATTATGAACAAAACAGAGCTTGCCAGATGTCCATTCAGAAAGCAAAGATGGAATTCAGATATCACATGTATACAGCATGCACATGCACTAGATGTATACATACGCAATATGTGGTTGTGTTGGTTATACTAAACTAAGTATATTTAATGAAATGCTGAAAGAATAAGACAAATTTAGAGTAACACTGAGTGGTTGAAGGGAACTGAGAAAAGAGCAACGCAATTGAGTGAAAAGCACTGGAGGGTGAGTTTATAGGGGAATAGCTGCAGCTGAAAAAAGTGGGCACTGACAATGACAGAGAGCACAGAGGTCTCCCAGTTTGACTACAAACAATGCCAGTACATACACTCTACACATATTAACACTCTGCTAGTGGAGTTGCTAGATTTGAAACCATGCTGTCACATTTACAGCTGTACTACTGTATGTAATAGGTTCGAATGGAGCCAGAACACAAGGAGGTGCTGAGCTGTGTTGCTCGAATCGACAAACGATTATTGTAATATACCAAGATACCTCAATTTAAATTCCAGAAATATATTATGTGATGTTCACTAGAAACACTCTATGAGCTTACTTTCGGCATCATGTGTTTTACTAGACTTTCAGTTGAAGCTTGTATTGTATTGTATTTACAAAAATTGTATTTTGTAAAGATGTGAGAGCTGTTCATCATAGAACTAGTATGAAAATGGAACTCACAAGAGGACAAAGAGTTTTTAGATTAAAGAAAACTTTCAAAAGCTGCAAAAATATTTATTATTATTACTTTTTTTGTTCTATTGGTAGCAACAGAGGAGTGAGCTGAAGAAGTAGAAGGTGAGCTGGCTAGTGGATTTTCAGCACTTAGAGACATCCTTACTTTCACGTGGTTCAAAATTTGTGATGCCAAAAAATAATAGCACATGGTTGCTCTTTCGTAGTCATTAAATCAATGTAAATAAACATCACAAGCAGCATTCCATACAAATCTCAATTAATCCTATTCCCAACATTGCATAGTGACTTGGGAGCTGGGATTTCTGAAACACTCTTGAAACACTTAATAAATACAAAAAAGTGAGGATTTGGTAACTATATCCTCTTAAAAGCACTTTGAATATTAGGTTGTAATGGTAACTTATGTGAAAACTGACAGTCAGCACTTTTACGTCAGTTCTTTTTGAAACAATGCAGTAATTATATAACAACAAACCGGCATAGCTATAAATGAACTATATTTGAAAATGTAATAATACTTGCAATTATTATGCAAGTACAGTTGAATATGTAAGTACAACTAATGTCAAAAATATCAGGTACTTAATGCTAAGCAGTAACACCATAGTGGTAAGTAATACCAAACTGGTTTAAGACTGAACAGAGTAGGTTGGTGCATGTAGCAAATGTATAATAATAGTAGTAACATTACATAATTTTCAACATTATTCTCAACATTTAGGAAATCATGTCCAGATATGTCTGATATAGTTTACATTAGTTATAGTGTGCTTACATTACCACCCATTAAGGTCTGAGTGAATACTGAATTGTAGCACCAACTAGTATGTACCTATAAGTGACCGTATACTTTAATATCCACCCTGAAATGTATGATCCAGGCATGACTGGTAATTACAAGATATTTAAATATTAAATAGTACATAGCCAGCACACTGCAAATAGTGTAAGTAATTTGTATGAAGAGCCTTAATAAGGTATTTCCAATTACTTAACTTTATGGTAATTATTCACAATAAACTCTCACTTTCTACATGCAGCTACTTTAACTTCAAAGGGAATTAAGAATGTTGCATTCTCAGCTAGCAACATAAAAAGTAAATAATGCTTGTTCTAATTGACCAGTCAATATAGCAAACTATACTGTTTTCTTCTAGAATTGGTGCAGTGATGGTTGAGCAGCAAATCACAAATTGTTGCCATTGACATTACTCACTGAAGCATGTACATCAAATAAATAGATGAGCTGTTACACAATCATGCAGTCTCTGAATAACTGAACAACAATGAGTGTTGTTGTGTGGTTGGTGTGTGTGTGTGTGTGTGTGTGTGTTGTTAGAACAACTCATTATGTCACTAGAATTGTGAAAATAGTGATAACTGGTGAAAACAGGTTACATCACAATACAAAGCGAGCACTGAGTAATGACATCCAAAACAGATATATCAGAGGCAGACAAATTACATAATGCTGGACGTGTAACTCTTCCCCTCACAGTCAGACACAATGCTTCACAATGGGGGCAAAAGCAAGAGCATAGTCTTACATTTGATTTATAGCTAGCACTTACTGCAGTCTGATACCTGGTTATTACACTCAAGCCATAATGGTTATAATCTGAAATAATTCCTGTATTCAGTTACAAATAGATAAAAGCTACATTATAGTATGTATTGTATTAGTTCACAGAGTGCTCTTGATATTAGGTAGAGCATCTCCTTTGTTTTCTCACCTCTTTCTGTCTCTCTCACTCTATCTGTCTGTCTCCCCAGTGTGAGCGTGAGGTTTAGCTGGTAGGAGCCGGTGATGCTGGTGGACAGTTGATGAGTTGTGGATAAAATTATGTACACACATGTCCACAGACAATTCTCACAGGCTTAGATGAGGTGAGGCCTTGAACTAGTGAAGGTGCCCTCCCTCATACTACCCTATAGCCAAAGCCGCTTAAACACCACCACGGTGAACACACAGACATGCCAGAAATACTCTGTACCTGTCAATCCGCTCTCAGGACTGGACCAACTGACACCCGTCAGCATTATATCTAAAAGAATGAGACCATGTTAATCAGGCGAGGCCTGGGAAGCCTGCTGAAGGAGCTGATGTATAAGCAGCAAAAAGTAGCAAAAAGAGTGGATGTTCGGTGAGAATGTGCTGATGAAACAGCCTTGTTTGTAGCTATTTCCAATTATTCTGAGTCCAACTCTAGAAATCAGTGGCTCTACTGTTTTTGCTTCTTTAAAGTTATTACAATAGACAGGTATTTTTTAGTTTTCATCTTTTGATGTCTACACAAACACTATACAACTATAAAAGTTTCCAAACAAAAACAAGCTAAAACAACAGAAAAACACCAATAGACTCACACTGTTGTTCACTTTAAGCTAATGCTTAATGATAAGGGACGTTCCCAGCAAAAAAAGAAAAAAGAAACTGAAACTTTCAAACAGGAGTGAAAATGAGGTACAGTAATAGCCCTTATTTAAGTAACCTAGTACACACAGAGCACTTAAATAAAGAAAAACACAAATCAAATTGAGATATGTATGAATGTAAACAGATCCTGCAGAGGTCACGAAGAAAAAACAGAACAAGATTGACAGCAGCTTGTCCTGCACTAATATTGTCTGTGCTTGTGAGTGTTTGTGTTACTTGTGTAGTGGTTCCACTACTTTTCAGTTACTCATCACCTGCCTTTGGGTATATTTTCAGCTGTATTTCTCAACGGTACAAAGTGACTGCTATCATTTTTTCAAACAATCTGCTGCTAAACCTCCATCATCACACTCGGGGGTGGGGTGTTCTCTTACTGCTGAAAATAGTAGGCAGTTTACTAAAAAAAAAATAAACACAGAAATTGTGAACTTGTGTTGTACGACCTAGACAACTGTTTCGCCAAACAGTGCAAAACTAAAGAATGTTTACCACTGCCCTGCATGCATGGGAAGAGCAGACTTGGCAGACCCCTGGGTCAGGAATATACCACACACCCTGCTCTCCTCTGTCAGGATTCAGGCTGGCATGCAGGCCATGGGACATGCTTGAGCTACGTTCCCAGGCAGAGGGGATCAGGCTGCAAGGGGGATTGTCCTAGCTACGTGCCGGCCCGGGCATTTCATTCATTGCACGCCAATCATTCTGATTAGCACTAGCGTGGAATTTTGCGTCGAATCTAACGGCCAAGCAGGACTCAGAAAGATGTGGAAAGACTACCGACCAGCCAGCTCTTTCTCCTTACTCCTTCTCTTTTTCTCCATCCTTTTCAGGCGTTTCTCCTCGCGCCGCTTGGCTTCTTCAGCTTCCTGGTGTCGCCGACACTTGTGGAAGTTCTCCACCACCACACCCACAAACATATTGAGCACGAAAAAAGCCACGATCAACAGGAAAGAGATAAAATAGAGCAGCATCCAGGGGTTGTGGTTCATCACAGGCTGAAACAAAAAGATTAATCAAATAAATGAACACAGTAATGATTCATAACAACACATTACAAAGCAGGAGAATGAAAGAATCAACTTGAGTGAGATATGATTGTGTCTGCCTGTAATCACAGTAACTATGCACAATATAATATTAATATTAAAAATCTTGATTCAAATATAAAAATGCTTTCGCTACTGCTATACCAGTAATGAGTCAGCTGTCATTTTATCAGACAAGAGACAAGAAAATAAAACTAATAGAGAGAACTGAGAGAAGTAATAAAAAAAAAAAAAAAGACAGCTTCAGAATTCTCAAATGTAAAATGGACTTCATTAGATGAAAGTGTAGTGTGAAGGGCAGGTACCTGTTGATCAACCCCTACAGCATCTAGTCCATCGTACATAATGTCCACCCAGCCATCCTTAGAGGCCAGTACAAAAAGAGACATCAGAGCCTGATGAAGCACAAAGCAAAGACAGTGCAGTTAATGCACATGTCTAAAAAAAGCACAACACACAATTTTTGTTGAAAACAGGGTAAATTACTAAGCTTAAAGAGGGCATGGCTAAGTGCTTACCTGTCCCAGGTTGTCAAAATTGTACTTGTGCCTAACCCACTTGTATTTAGCAAGATGGCAGTCAGATTTATTTGTTATATTCCTTGTATCCTCCCCCTGGCACACATAGAACTTTCCCTTGAACAGCTGTTTGGAGACAAAGAATGAGTCTACATATTCAAGAGTCATTTACATCTTAAGAAGCTTTACACTGAGGACCAATCTCATTAGCAGGAAATTTCACATTACACATTACACCATGGCTTACCCATGAACCATTATTAAAAATGGGGTTTATTGTTTACAGGAAATGTCATTGGTCAACATGAATGACATGTCAACTAGAAGAACAAGACTGACTTTTAATAAAGCTGAGTCTGGTCATTGACTGATTTGCCCTCCATTATATTATATATATAGAGATAGAGAAAAAAACAACAACAGAAAAGTCAATTATGCCTCTAATATTAACAGTACATACAGAGAGTCATGAACAAATGGCTGTAGGATTTCCCCATTAGCTTAGGGAAGTTGTGGAATGATAATGTATTTCATAAAAATCAATACTAGCATATAGAGGGCTGGATTCTGGGCCCCAGGTACCACTCTGCTTGGCCCTAGCCATACGTTCTATACAGAAAATATATATTTGTAGAGTATTAAGTTTCATATCCAGTTAATGTTAATATGAGTTAATGTCATAAAAAAGTTTATATTATATATTTCCAGTTTGATGTTCAGTGATGAAGTAGAAATGCTTTTGTTTGTGGTGAGTGAATGTGAGACTAAAATGAGGTTTTTTAGAATTCAGTCAATGTTAATATGAATTAATAACATTCAATAAGTTAAGAAATCTTAATTTAATCCTCAGAATTTAGTTAATGTGTTAATGTTAAATTATTATTTATTTAGTAATGTGTAACAACTTGTTGAAATGGAGAGAATTACGTTTTTATTTGCATTTCCTTCAGAAATGTGGAATTAATTATTATTAATTAAAAAGAAGGTATAAAAGGCAGAACCACCAAACTATCAGTATGGGCATCGGCCGATATCACACTGAACATCGGTTATCGGTATCGGCTGAGAAATTTAGTGTCGGTGCATCTCTACTCAAAAGCTGTTGGCTCACACAATATATACCATTTGATATTGATAGGCATGTATATACGACAATGGTCACACCATATATTGTATGTTGTACCTAATAGAAAATCATTATAGTACAGGAACTTTAATTCACCTGAACCCCCAAGATGCCGAAAATAATGAAGAAGGCGCAGCAGATGACCACAATGTTTCCAATTGGTTTAAGGGATGACATCAGAGTTTCAACCACCAACTTGAGCCCTGGAGCCCTGCTGATCACCCTAAAGTAGAGACAGGACACAAAACTGATTATAACCCTTAGTAACAAGGCAGAAGATATTGGCTTTGTTAATCTTCAATGGAAAGTGAATAGATAAAGGCTACATTAAGCTATATAAACAGATGTATTGGAGACACAATCATTAGGTAGGTTACAGAATGATCATGCCAAGGGAAAGTGTATGTGCAGATGGCAGGAGATTGCCCACTGTCCAGAACTGATCTGTGCCCACTCTCCATCAGTAGCCCTGTTCCAGCCAGAAGAATGTAAGAAAGAGGAGCTCTGTATTCCCACTACCACTACAAGAAGAGTGGTACTCCATACAGTTCACCTACTATAAGGTGAAGGGCAGTTTGGCAATTAACACAGAAAATGTGACTCCTTAATTTATACTTTCAGCTTGCTAACATGTCATGCCTTTTCAGCAAATCTGTCACATACAACAAAGAAAAGAGACAGTCATCAGTGTAGCAATGTGACTGAGCAAAACAGCTGGAGCAACAGCAGAGCTATCATCCCCTTTGTGGTGGGCCAGCACACACAGCAGCACACAAACACCCACACACAATAACACAAATGTAAAGACATAACTGTGTTTTTTCATGACTAACTCAGGTGCTTTTAAGTGGTTCTGCCAGACATTGGATCGGCAATTAAGAAAGTTTAAAAGAGTACTGCAAGATTCTTAGGCTGTATACTATAACAGATTCAGAAACATGGCAGTACCTCTTGTTAGTCTGAAGAATAAAGGCTGCATAACTTTTCATCTAGCAACAGGGATTTCCTGGTAGAGCTCTAAGCTAAAGCAGCAGCATCCTGATTTGATCCTGAGCTTTGATCTCCTTAAGAAGTGCCCTGTTATTATATCAGTGTCAGAAGATGGAAGGAAAGACCATGATAAAGAGACAAATCTGATTTAGTTAAAGCAATCAGTTGGAAAAAAAAAAAAACAGAGAGAGTTCCAATAACAGATTACTTCCTCTTTCCTTGATTTACACTAGATCTTCCCAGAAAGCTTGCGTGTTTATATTAGATCAGACAATCAGAAGCTGTTATACTTGATGTGATAATGTCAGATAAATCATGGAATTGACCAACGACAAGAAGGATCAACAGGTCGAGACATTTACTGATCTGTGACATTTCCATGTTCAGGAATATGCTCCTTATGAGATTTTACCCTTTAACTGTAGAGGGCACTGTTACCTGAGATGCTGAAATGTGTGTGTATAAGCGGCCATGCGACAAATGATGATACCGTAAGCACATCAATGAAGAGGTCTTAAAGAGAGCAATAGGCATGAAGCAGACACTGTAAGAGATTTGACTTTTGAGCAAAAACTCTGTTGAGCATATGAGAATGTAAGACAAGTTGAATCGCTTCTAGTAAAGTCTAATGTGCTGCCCCAACTTGGGGAGAACCATAAATATGGAGCAGACATGAATTTAGAGTAAGCACTTGTTTGCAAATCCCAGTGGGAAGTATGAGGATAACTCGGCCAAGCCTAAAGGGACCAGCAGAAACACAGAGGCTCCTGAATTTAACTTCACATGGTTCACCGCAACAACACAGCTTCTGCTGTCACTTGAAACATGATGAGCATTCACTGTATTCAGATTCCGTCTCCCCTACACAAGTCTATTTTCTCTGTAGAAAAAAAGAGTCTGAATTAACATCAAGTACAGTATGGAGAATCCACTTGTTCCTGAGGCACAAGCTTTCATTAATTACACGATGCTGAAGTTGGGCTGGGCTGACTGGATAGCGATAGAGAGAGAGAGAGAGAGAGAGAGAGAGAGAGAAGAGAATGCCACTGTTGTCCTACACACATACATACACTACTGATCTAACCAGCACAACTAAAGGTAGAATGTGAAGACAAAGAAACAGCTGATTTCAAATGTAATTATCTGTATTTGTGTCTGTTTATTGTTTCATATGCTGCTTTCCAATTTTCCAATGCCTACTATCAGTCCTAAATAGTATCCAAGATGAGAACTACAGTAGTATGTCCCAAATCGTAGTATGTTGAAATGAGTACCCCAAAGGTACCCGGATGCTCTACTATTTCCAGTAGATTTCTGAAGTGTCGATCCATGGACATTTTTTCAGCAAATATTGCTCACAACCCCTTGTGCAAGGGAGGAGGAGCTTTGTGATGGTTTGATTAGACAAATTCAGCCTGTAAACATGGCGGACCTGCGTCTGATAGATCTGCGACGACCTGCTGCTTCTCTCAGCAGTAAGGTAGGACACATTTTAGAGAGGTGTAAATTAAATGTGGACAAATAAATGAAGGGAATGGTAAATTAAATTATATAGTATAAATTATATAAGGAATAATGAATGAGGAAATGCTGAACTGCAACGAGGAGTTTGTTTAAGGTCACAGTGTGTGTAACAAGGCAACAACGTTCTCTTCCGTTACATGACATGTTAGTGTGTCCCAGTACTTGCATACTCTTTTGCTACACACTCAAAAGTATGTACTTCTTCTTCACAAAAAACGTTCATAATTTTAGTGCATAGTATAAGTAGGTGAATTGGGACGCAGTAATATATTCATATCTGCATCTTTATTCAGATTTAAACCTAAAGGGTCCATGGCCTAAACAATATTTTATTTTTTATTTTTTATTTATTAATATACCCTATACCCCTGGAAACACTGGAAAGTTCTTAATTAGTCTCAACTAAAGATGTGGTTTTAATCCAGCTCACACAGTTATCATTTTTGTTTGTACCTGCCTGCTCGATTTTAATAAATTGAGTTTTCCCAAAATATAAACAAACTAGCAACCTAATTTAAACCACTGAAACCTTTCCTGGATGTTACCAAGTAAGCATGAAAAAACCTTGTAAATGCAACACACTGTGACCTACACTCAGGTTAATGAACCTTATCTTTCTTTGTCCCACAAGCCACACATCTGACCACTTGCCCTCATGACAGTAAAAACCTCCTGCTCACATAACCTTTTTGTTGCACCCTTAATCTCATGTTGCACATTTCTAGTCTGGATGCTCTGTCAAGATTTTTTTTTGTCAAGACAAAACCTGTATACAGAATAGAGAAACAAAATGGACAGAGTTCTCTATCATGTCTTGCCTCCTCTCCTGTCTTGTTCCCTTGCTTCCCAACACACTCAGTTAATCTTCAGAAATTACAATTTTAGAGGCAAAAACAATTACACATGCAATTACCTAGAAACAATAACGGATTAAAGGTGTCTCCAGAGAACCTAAGAAACTAATGAGACCATAATACAAAACCAATTGAACCCATCTGTGTGCCTTCCTTTTTGTTGCTCTTCCTCTTGATAATTACAGCAAATATGCAATACAGGACAACTAACTCGTTTCCGCGCATCTGTAGAGACGGTAGCTTAACAAATGAATCAGAGACAGGGTGAGCACTCCGAAAATTTATAATTAAGGAGGGTTAACGAGAACAAATGTTAATAAAGCAGAGTGTGGCTACAGGATCTCGACATCATGCTGTATGTTGGAGGTCAAATTGGACTCATCCTAGAGAAAGGACATATTAAAAGAGCCAATGATCTAAGAAGAATGAATGTGAGCACACAGATTTTCACATCATGTTAAGGTTGATTTAGACAAACTGGTGGCGTTTTGTGCAACATCGAGCAACCAGCGGGTCAGACGATTGAGGACTCAACATGGGAGAGTATGTGGACATATCAGATAACCCAGTCTACTACATTGCAGTGACATTATTAATATCTCTGATGAGACATGGTCACAAACATAAATGCACACGCAGTCACAAAATAACACACTTCCCCACTAAACTCTAACACACTGATAAATAATCCTACCTTGAATCTGCATTAGCAAGCCGCCCACATATGGTGTATATTACCCAGCCCTCCCTGCACCAGGCACATCTTTACTGGGGCAGCTAAGCTTGTGCTGCGGAGACTTTTTATGACTTTTTTTTTTTCTTTTGATTTCAACTTGGACTCCATGGCTGAGTGTATTAACATAAAACCCAGAGACTGAAGAAAGGTTTAAAAGTCAAGTAAATCTTTGAAAGGTGTCCAATGATGCTGAAGCCCGCATGCAAGCAGTAAAATGCTCCGGAGCGTTTTGGCGGCTGGCTCGGCTGTGAGCGAGAATAACACACCTTTCTAATGTAAACTCTGCAGAGCTGAAATACGGAAACACACGGCACAACATGTTTTATTCACGTGGCTTTTGGTACTTCAGGGAATCTACTGTGTACAACAGCAAACTGTGTCCGTACACATAATGGGGAACATGCACACCAACACACACACACACACACACACACACACACACACACACACACACACACACACACACACACACACACACACACAGACTCTCCACTCAAACAGTACTCTAACCCAGTATTCATGCTAAAACTGCAGTGTCAAAATGTGAAGAAAACCAGTGGCATAGCAGGTATAGGGAAAAAGCATTGGAATGGAGTGTGTGTGTGTGTGTGTGTGTGTGTGTGTGTGTGTGTGTGTGTGTGTGTGTGCGTGCGTGCGTGCGTGCATGCGTGTGTGTGTGGTGCAGGTCTTAAAAGTATAATCAGTGATTTTGGCTGAAGATAGGGGTGTTAAAACTAAAGTTGAATTTGGTGTTCCCCATAAATCTGCAAAATCTACACACACCCAAACTGCACATGCTCCCTAGGGTAGATCTGAATGCTAGTGCAAGAGCTGGTGCCTCCTTGTCCTGAGCGGTTAGATGTTTGTGGTCAGTTGGTTTTTATTACATTTACAACACCTGTGTCATCACAGTGACCAGAGTCTGTCCTTCGAAGAGATGTTTTATTGCCAGCTGCCAGAAACTGAGAAGACCGTCACATTTTAGAGTATAAAAAAAAATAATTGACCTCACCTTATTAAAACAGTGTTAGTAATTGGATCAGCTATAACTCGCAGTAAGATGCACTCAGCAATTCTGCCTCCATTGCTGGCCTCACATCACCATAAGAGAAATTTCTTCTGATGGACAACATCATAAAAATGAATTAAGACACATGCAGATTCTCCTCTGTGATGTCTCTCTGAAAGCATGATCATCCACAACCTTCACACATGGAACACAGGCACTACCTAATCAACAACAAACATGGAATGCAGTTCTCAGCTGGAATGCGGTCCCTGAAAACACACAATGTCTCACAAGTGGAATTTTCTTCATTTCTTTTTCTGCTTTTCTTCAGGAATACAACAATGATGATGTCAAACCCACCCTTCATCATTATTGTTTTAAATCCCAAACACTAGAAAACTACAGATCAATGCAGGAAGAGGATGAATGAATGATGAGAGGTTAGATCCAGTAGAAGCACTTTGCAGTCAAATTGGATGAAGATTAGATTTCGTGCTCCTCTTGAATATTTGATCAGTCTTTCAGCTGGCTTCAAGAGGTTCTCTTTACAAGAAGCGAGGCATGAGGCATATGCACATGCACATAACTGTAAGATAAGGCATCTCATAGATTCAAGGAGGAAATATGACCTTTTCAGAACATAGAGATAAGAAAGCAGGAGAGTTAGAACTGAGCCAATTTGCAGAACAGCAGTATAACTACATACCGGAGGGGGCGAAGAGTTCTCAGCAGCCTCAGCACACGCAGCATGCCCAAGATCTTAGTGCCACTGTTTGAAATCAAAGACACCAGTATGTCAATGACTGAGATGAGCACCAGCATCCCATCCAAAATATTCCAGCTGCTCTTCAGGTATGACTTCTCTCCAAAACACCAGCCCAGGGCCACCACCTTCAGCACACACACACACACACACACACACACACACACACACACACACACACACACACAAACACACACACACACGCAAGATGAGCAATCACTAATTGAACTAGTTCAGAATATATTACATGTATATAAAATTTACATGATATTACATGTAAGGGATAAAAGACGCGTAAAATTGAGAAAAAAATTCCATGCCAGTGTGGTGTTATATGTGGTGTCCTACGTAAATCACAGGCTCATCGCAGCCCCAAAGCTGATTCATCACTCTATAACAGCATACCCTAAAGTGTTTAATAATTACATTTAATGTTATGAAACATCTGCAAGAAAAATGACTTCCTGTTATTACTTATAGCAGCTATAAACAGCCGTTTTCTCCTCAGTCTCTTGTTTTCCTTTCTCCTGAAGTTAATAAAACAGTAAAATGTCATGCTTGCCATGTTAGAGAGAAACCGGAAAGAGCTAAGTCCCTGATCCTGAAGACTCTCTCATTGGGGAAAACCTGCTGACTGTTACAAATAACTGAAACTGGAGACTCCTTCCTTAAATGTTACATAAATATCTTCTTACAGAAATGTATACCCTATACCCGTGATTATAGTTTTTCTGAATTAAATAACAACACGTTTTCTTATTTTTTTTTAATTTATGTGGAGTGTCTGCCATACAAGTCATTGTATATGAGCTGTTACTATAGAAACAACAACAACAATAATTGTGAAAACATGTGAAATAATTTAAACATATCATTGTATGTCACAACCCGAACTACTATCAGAATCATGCTGTTATAGAAAATTTATCCACACCTTCTGATTTGAGAATTCAAACATTATGTTGCATTATATTATATAATATAATATAATATTATATTATATTATATTACAATGTAGGTTAACATACATAAACTTTGTTAAAAAGAACTCAAAAGTGTGACGTCAATGCCAGAAACAGCATTGCTTCCGACTCCTAGTAACACAGAGCGGCCTACAAGCATGTCCACCGTCTACAACTCCAAGAACACAGAGTGGCCTAAAAACAGCACCCAACAGCAATCACAAACTCTCTAATACTCGCCATCTTTCTGACTGCACACACTTGGACTCAATTACTGCCACACTACACAGGACTCTCAGTGTATACGTTTATTGTGAACAGTCTCGGGGAGTAATGGAATACATGTAATCAGGATACAAAAAACTGGTAACTGTAATCCGTAACAGATATGTCAAAAAACAAAGTAATCAGATTACAGGTATCCTTTGAGAAAAAAAAAAGAAAAAAAAAGGGGAATATT
Source organism: Ictalurus punctatus (assembly GCF_001660625.3). Lineage (NCBI taxonomy): Eukaryota > Metazoa > Chordata > Actinopteri > Siluriformes > Ictaluridae > Ictalurus > Ictalurus punctatus. The sequence continues at coordinate 13,908,027 of NC_030428.2, read as the reverse complement.
ATCAGGATTACAATTTTTTCATTTAAAACAAAAGTAATGAATCATTTGACATAACACAATATAGTGTTAATAACAATATAGCTGCAATATAACAATATAGCTGCTTGATTATAGTTCTGGTTCTCTCTTGTCAGTCGTGACTTACATGAGCAACCTCATGGTGCAAAGTTAATTTGGTAGAAATGAACACAAATTGTTCTCTGAAATGCTTTTGTTAGGGTGACCTTACATCCTCTTTTTCAGACCTTAAAAACACGTCCGGCCGGGATTTCTAAATTTGAGAAAATGTCTGGGATTCAGCTTTAGTGTTATGTTATGATGTGCTCATGGTCTAATACTGCATCATGTGTGCACATATTTGCATTGCTTTAAACCCTCTCTGTAATTCCCGCCTTCTCACACACCAACTGGTCGATAATAAAGCGCTTGCAGCAACTATTGGCCAAATTCCTGCCTCTCAACCATTAGCCTACTCTTAGCGAACGCGCTAAGGTGAAATGCTGTTGTGTACGCCATTAAACAGTTGCTTGACAATAGCAGCAAATTAAGCTGTCCTGAAATTAAACAATACCCATGGCCATATAAGGTCATTTTTAATTTCATGTTATCACATTGCTTCGTATTACATGGCCATTCAAATGTGTAAATGATGGCAGAAGGGGCAGAAGGTGCACTCATGGCATCTGATATTTATTTTATTCCATGGACATGCAAAAGAATGTAGGAATTTATATATATTTATGTGATGCTAATAGTGCTAATAGTGTATTCAAATCTGCATTCATAGTAACACTATTTTGAACGCATTAAGACATGAAAAAAAAGTGTTGTCTTTGGAAAACCAGAATATGGGCACCCTAACTTTTGATGTAATGTTACCCGCATCAGAGACAGTGATCTTTTATTCATTAATTTATTTATTTATGTTTATAAAAACAAATCCAAACACTGTACATGTTTAAGCGCTAAAATAAGCTCTAAATAAAAGTATTTTAGATCATATTGCTTTTCTCTTGACTTTATTTATATATGTGACCTTGAAGTAATCCAAAAGTAATCAGATTACATTACTTTCATATTGTGGTACTTGGATGACATTACTGATGACATTTTTTATGAAGTAATTTGTAACACTAACGGAATACATTTTTAAAGTAACCCTCCCAACCCTGATTGTACCTGTGAGATCAAACCGTTATTCGGCTCAAGTGTTCGTGGTCACAACTACGTTTCTGGTTGTTTGGTTTATGTCTTTGTCTTTTGCCCAGTTAACTCTGTTTGCACATCGCCAGACTTTTGCCTAAATTCTGACTTTGATTCTGCCTCATGTTTTAGATTTGTTTGCCTGTTTAAGAATAAAGATTCTTAACCTGCAACTCTCGCCTTCTCTGCCGCCTGACAAACGGTATTGTGTATTTTGGCAGAAACTTAACCATAATCTCGTGTTTTAAGTGCATATTTAAAAGACATGCTTCTTAGTTTCTCTTAGGATCTTTGCTGTACTACAATGGCAGTTATAAGCTGAGCCTGTGCAGTAACTTAATGGCACAATACGTTCTAAGATGAGCTCACAGCAGCAGAAGTAAACAAATCCAGACAAAAAATAGGATCATCTCCCAAAAAAGCCTTCCCCAGGAGAAATGCGAAGGCTCCTAACGCACTGCAAATGAATATATCAAATATCGACGCGATCAAACCCGCACCTGAACAAAGGCACGTCAGGCACACAGAGCCGCACCCCTGCAGCACCCCTCCTGTCTCTCTCACTCTTTGCCCTAGACACTTTTTGTAAGGCATTGTTAATTAACCTCCAGTGAGTACAATTATTCTGTAGCATGATTTTCATTTGAAATCACTTGAGTGGGTGTGACCTGGCATATAGCAGCTCTCAAAATAGAATACCTAGACCTCACTGAATGACACCTGTGAACTTTTCTGGCTTCTCTTGAGAGGTCTCAGCATGTTCATCCATTTCAATGCTAGTCATTTGAATATCTGGCAGACAATCCTTTCTGCGTAGTACTAACAAACGTAGCACTGAGAGTTGAAGGCACATCTTAAAGGTGGACTTAACGGCTGCCTTATCTTGAGTCTGTTGGAATTTTTAAATTTGGCTATTTGAGGGAAGCTGAAGCTGTCAGAGGGGGAACACTCTTTCAACCTTTGTCCAAGTATCTATGAATGTCATGAGTGGGTCTGGCCTGGCCATGCTGATCTAAAGCAGAAATGCATTGAGCATTATTTTTTGTCAGGCAGGGCTTAGAACCCCACCCCCCTATCAGAGATGACCAACAAGCCAACACCCAAGCAAATGCCAGTGTTACCTCCTACCTTTATTGTCATTTCAGTCACGAAGATGGCTGTGAAGATGTAGTTGGACACCGTCAGGAATATACGCTCCTGTGGAGAGAGCAAGACGAGGAAAGAAAGAGACGGCTTAGTCATTGCAGTATCACACATAATGCAGTGCTCACTGTTTATGTGTGTGAGCATGTGAGCCACATCGCATATTAGAGATGCCTCCTGTGAAGTTAGCTATGGCGCTGTGACTCTGCCCACGCGTAGAGTACTCCAAATGCATTAACATCTCACAGACACACACAAACACACACACAAACATACAGGCAGTACATGAGAAACTGTTTATCACATTCAATGGGTACATTACCCATTTACCTTAGTAGGTAATGAGGACCATAGTATTCCTACCCCAAAGAAATCAGTTCCAATTTGCAACTTTGCAGGGCATGAATCAAACAGGTTAAAAATGGAAATGCACAGTGTAGTTATTAGCAAATCTGTGAAAAGTAAACTCTTTAAAAAACAACTGCAACTGCCAAAAACTCTCAAATAACACTCTTAGCCAGTTCTGTGAATATTTACTTTCTGTTGCTGACAATCCCCTCTGATGCCAAGACCATACTACAGCTCCCTCAGATCTAAAAAGCTCTTTGTAGAATTGAATGATAAAATTTTAAATCCTTTACCACTGTACAAGTAAAGAATAAACATGAGAGACCATGACATTATAGAAAAATAATCAATTATTGGATGGTGTGATGCCATTACCATCCCAAAGCTAATTTTGATTTTGCAACAATGTCATATCCAAAAGTGTTTTATTCCTCCACTCCACTTTTAATTTGCCAATGATTATTTTTTATTCCACATATTTACATTTGTATATTTACATTTACTTTTGTGCAATGTCCACAAGACAAGTAAGTTCTGTTATCCATCAATTTTCCATACTGCTTATGCTACATAGTGTCACAGGGGAGTCTGTAGCCTACCAGGGAACTCAGGACACAAGGTGGGGAACACCCTGGATTTGGAACTACCAATCAGCCTACAGGACAGTGCATATCTGTGGACTGGGGAGGAAACCAGGGAGAACATGCAAACTCAGCAAACACAGAGCAGAGGCGGGATTCAAACCCCCAAAAGGGACGAGGTAAGCGTGCTATCATTAAGCCACCACGCACCCCATTTCCCGTTGTCATTTACGTTATTGCAGCTATAAACAGTCGTTCCCTCAGCAGGCTCTTTTTTTTTCTCTTGAAGTTGATAAGACAAAAACTGCAGCATGTCATGTAACTGAGAAACTCTAACTTGCTAATTCCTCTAATTACTCTCCTGAGGCAAAACATTTACTGACTGTTCATACCCCAGTCTCTTTCCATAAATGTTAAATAAATGTCTCCTTACAGAAATCTTCACCATATCAATGATTATACATTTTTCTTTGTTAAATAACATTTTTCATCCTTTTATAATTATGTGGAGAAATGCTAAAGTATTAGAGTGAGTACATTGATATAAACATGTGATATGAAATACAGTTGACACTACAGTCCCAGCTGCTATAAGAGAATATTAAATCAACACTTTCTGAGCAATTAGATCTGAGAATTCACCAGTGCTGTGGTATAATGACTTTCATATCACAGTAAAAGTATATCTTTTGATATTGTATTTTTCAAAAATAATCACTGATTATCATCTATAGTAGTTGCTTTATCCTGGCCAAGCAGAACAGTTGTTGTGACGGAAGTGATACCCCAGTCTATTGCAGAGTATCACACACTCAGACCTAGGGGCAATTTAAAGTAGTCAAACAACTTACCAGCATGTTTTTTTGGACAGTGAGAGGACAGTGGAGTACACTGGGTGAGAACCCACATACACACAGGGATAAATACAGCACAGACAGTAACCTGACCGCAGGATTAGCCACTGAACCCTGAAGCTGCTAGATTCAATTATAAAATGGGTTATATTTCAACACTTATGTGGAAATGCCTACTTTTTTTTTTTTTTTTTTTGCTTAATGCCAGTAAATTAAGAAATTACTACTTGAAAAAAGGACTTAATCAAATTTGATAAATTCATCATCATCACCCTGCTAGAATATGCTTAACATTGATGAGCCTTTATCAGTTTAAGTTGGTGTGATCGATTGCACACAACAACAGACATCATACAACATTTAATTCGTTTTCATCATCAATTAATAAGTTAACTTTTAATTGCAAGGCTCTCATTTTTAGCTAGTTGAGAGGAACCCACAGATAAATCTCTGCCATTACACTAATTTCTCTTGTGTCAGGTGTATACTGTCTCTTTGCCTTGCCCTTTACCAGCCCTGCTTTGCCCTGGATAAAGGCATTGAAAATTAGCTCCATGATCATATTGCTGGCTGATAATCAGATGCTGCCTATACTCTGCACTGCTTCAGGTAGCATTCACACTTGTTACTTGGCTTACAATAATGCTCAAACTTACATTTACTAATCAGGCTATGGAAAACATTGATGGTAAAGGTTTTGTTTTTTTCTTTTATCATAGCTGTCACAAACTTAGCTCTGGACCTGAAGCCCATAATAAAGGAAACCATATGCAAAAGTTTGAGAGAGTGCTTTGCTATTAAACTCATGGGTCAGGGAAAGAAAACGGCACTTCGACAGGCCATTTCCATCTCTCCTCTTTATTTATGCTGCACTTCCAGTCCTCATGATTGCGTTTTACAGCATCTACACAGAGCGCGTCAGCTCCATACTGTTAGAGAGGGTCTGACATCATATCTGCAGCATTTGTGCCATGTGCACATGTTTTCATTAATTTCATTCATGGTCTGTAATGTGTACTTTTGCGAGGTCATGAATGAGGAAGACCATGCCAGGGGGCTTAACTGCTGGATCCCTTAAAGTCTTGGTCACTCACCTCTAGCCTAGCTCTATCTGTCAGTGCTTCTAACTGTTGAAACCCTGCTCTCTCCAATATGCACAAGCACAGAGTAAGGTACTAAATAAATCTTACTACAATTCCATTTGCGCCACACCTCCACACCATCCCAATATATTCATTCTTACATTAAGTTCTGACATGGCACACTTGCTGAAAAGCACACTTTTTACAGGAGGCTCAGGTGTGGAGTCTGATGGAATTTGTTAATATCTAAATGAAAAACATGTCCTCATATGTTGTATTAATGCCACATGCTCAGTTAGCTACCTGTTACTTTACAGAGACTTCGTCATAGAGCTGTGACTGTTGTAAGGCATGGAGAGCAATGTATCTGATTAAAGTTAAAAAGTTCATACAATTAAATTGAACAGGTGAGGTGAGAGAGAGAGGGAGAAAGAGAGAGTGTCTGTGACTACATGTCAATTAGGCATGTCAGTTACACTTTATTATCACGATGTTAACACTGTTATCAATGTTGAACGGCAATATTATTTTTGAGTTGAAGCATATTTGAGTATGTGTTAAGAGTAGATGAAATTCCCCTATGTGCAATCGAGACACTGGCTTGACTGATTAATGCACTAACTAGTCATGATTTATTCATCTTCAGCAAGCATATTATTCTTGTCAGGTTCACGGTGGATTCTGAGCCTATCTTGGGAAAACTGGGCATGAAGTGGGAAAACAGTCAGGATACGATACCCGGGGTCATGATCTGGCTGCTAAAAAGAAAACTATTGCAATTATTTGGCAATTGTATGCTTTTAAGCCTAACAACAAGATGGAGCTGGAAAATTTCAATAAAATTTGGATCTACTGTATCTGCAGAAAACATGTTACAGTACATTCAAAGATCAGGAACACACATCTTTATATTTACCATCCTGTTAAATGCTGTAAAAGATTATCACAGCTAATTTACGATCACGTTTCCCAACTGATATTTCAGGTGATCCAACCAGATAAAGTCAGATAAAGCCAATCAAAATGCAGAAACATGAGAAAGAAGGGATACATGACCAAAATCAGAAAATTCTTTGCGAAGGAACTGGCTCACGTTGCCTAGATTATTTCAAAGATACAGTATGATTAACCCATTTGACCATAAGTGCAAAATCCCAAGTACTTTGAGAGCAACACCTTCCCGAGTAACTAGAATAAAGTTCATTCTGAGATGGAAGTGGCTGTAAGCATGACAGATGGCCGTTAAGCCAGAGGGCATTGGAGAAAACTACTGCCTCTTTGTGGTCATACCATAAAATGCAGGTTTGAAGGAGTCATATTTTCCATTTTTGTCATTTTATTAAACTCTTGTTCATATGAATGATGGCATTGCCTATTACAATAAAAAAAAACAAGCAATTTTGAAAAATGAATGTTATAAAGGTTTTTGTTACTATTGTGGATACACTCAATGATACCTTTCCTTGTTGCTATGTCAGTACCTTTAATATGAACTTTATACCTGGGCAAGTGCCACACTATAAAATCTAATTAAACATTCAGCAGGGGTGCAGGCTCCAAATATAGAATCTAAATCATAAAGATATATACATAAAGGCGCTAAAACTACATACAAATTGTACAAATGATTTACTTCATGGACATATAAGCAAAGATATAGATGTGTACATTTTTTTCCCTTTATTTTCTCTATACACTTTACAGCTTTACTATGCAGGTTCAGAGAGAGGCAATCAATCCAGAAAGCCTCAGAGGCAAAAGGTACAAAAAGTAAAAGCCAGATTACATACCAAAAAAAGGATAGAAAACAGACTCTCCCATGGTTCACAATGTGTCTAAAAAAGAACAAAACAACAAAACAAAACAAAACAACAAAAAAAAAACGAGAGCTTTTGGATCATTTTTGCCAACAGCTTCAGAATCCTCCACCATTCTGAGTGTGACAAAGAAGGAAAATAAATACCATTGCAACAATGACTGAACATGGTCCATTTGCATTAATTCCTATTTCAAGCCTTTTCACAAGTCCTTTTAGTCCAAATCATAAGCTTCTGAACTCTAAATGCCTACAGCTCTGTTAAAAATGCATTTCAGTACTGCATGACTTGCCACCTACCCTGGGCTTCTTTGAAAAGAAAAAAAAAAGGTAAAATACAGGAAACAGATAAATTTATCATAATGGCCCCCTGTGATCTGTGCTTACTCACACTAGTACCTACTCCATCAGCTGTCTATTAGAAACCTGCTGCTCATGTTCTGAGCAGATCTCCCTCGAGTCAAACCCACACACTTCACTCACAGACAGATAGCAATGCATGCAAATCTGTATCCTCTGTATATCATCCACATATGCTATCATTAATCACATAGTGTATGTCAATACTATATAGTAATGTGATTACTTGAAAGCAAGAGATATTCCAGTTTAGATTATATAAGTCCACCCCTACTAACCTACACATGCACACAGGTTGATTTCCACATATCATAATATTAAGTAATCCCTTCTGGAAACAGTATATGAGGAAGAATATTTTTTTTTTTTTCTGTTAATGATGGCACTTCTCAATTTTCTATATTCCCCTGACATAACCAAAAAATATTTCTGCATATGTTGATCTGATTTTTAGCATGTGTTATATGAAAACACAAAACACAATAAGCTTCCAGAATACACATCTTCACCAGAGAATAGTCTACTTGTACTCATATTTGGACGCATGAATATTTCATTTTTTTGTATTTCATTGTGTGATGAAACAAGCAGAGAGTCAATATTTAAAAAAATATATTTTGTGAAAAAAATCCTATTTTAATGTTTGCCAAGTAAAACAAACATATAAAAAAAAAAGTGGTTTCCTTGTTTTCTCATTTTCATTAAAAAAAAAGAATGAACGCAACCTTAACCCTTTGAGAACTCCATTATTTCTGTGAATATTAAAGCATGCACTCTGAAATATTGTTTACATTACAATGTCATATGCATCGACAGCTTTTTAGTTCCAAGGCACTATTATAGAAATTAGATTGGTTCACACTTGTAACGTTACTGACATGCAATAATAATAATAATAATAAAAAGTTTAAAGAGTTTTAATTTCCTTACAATAACAGAATTGAAAAAGCCTCTGAGCCACCTCAGCACTGTTTTGGCAGATTAATTTGTCTGTGCATGTTTTTAACACAAACATATATTGTGTCTGTAAAGGCTGTGCATGCTTTTTATTATTTAAGCTATTCATTTGGCCATTATTTATAGGGAGCATGTATAGGCCCTCTGGTAGCATCATCAGTTGGGGTTATCCCCTGCTGAAAAAACACTTGAATGAAAATAATATTAAAAATATCAAGGCTGTCTATTCTGAAGATGCCATGCTTACTGTGAGATGGGGCCATGCATGCAGAAGCAAAGCCAAATCTTGGCAAATATATTTTCATCAAAGGCTAAAATGGGCTCCATAAATAACTGCATTGTAAATGAGCCAATTAAATCTAAATCTTTCATAGAGTCAAGAACTTGAAGAGGATTAAAAAGAACTAATTACATAACAATTTTACATAACTACCTCAAACAAAGAGTCACAACATCCAATGCCTCTGTAACTGCTGGAGATACAAGAAGATAATTTTTCATGCAATATTTTGGCGTCTCCTTCCGACATCCTGACAGTGAGATTAATGTGATGTGACATCAGGATAACACAATCTATAGGAAATCCCTTCTTGCTGGCAATTTCAGAGACCTTTACCTTCGTCTGTATTATTTTGCTGCTGGGTGTGTGGGCTGTTAAACTGTCAAACTCCGAATAAGAATAAACTCTTAAACTGAGCTAATCTTTCATTTGGGACTGAAAAGAGGCGAGAAGAAGAAACAGAATCCTTTTACATTCTCGTCCTCTAAATCCTGCATAATCATTCATTTACCGAATGTGTTCATTCTAATGAGGCTGAACCACAGCAAATGGTGCACCTATTAAATACAAAATTCAATTCATGTGCAATTTAATGCTTCCGATTGCTGAAATGCGGTGAAATGTGTTTTTAATTTGTGGGTGTGATTTGGTGTGTGGCTTCTTCATTTGTCTTTCAAACATTACGCAAATTATGAACTGATTTCCAGATCATCTACCTATCTGTTAACATATCCTTGTATATTCTTGCACTATTAGCCTTGCAGATAACTGAATCTATTATCAATACAGTGACTGAGCTTTGCCTTAGAAACAAGCTGCACTAACTATTCCTATGAGATCACTAAATACCGTCCTTACCGATCTTCTGATCCTCTAATCAAATGTGACTCTATGTTTGTGTTGATGTGCACTCACAGGACTCTTTGCCTCAATCTTGGGCCTCTCCATGGCAATGGTGATGCAGTTGAGGAAGATAATAACAAGCACCACATGGTCAAACATCTTGTGCGTGATGATTTTATTGCAGCTCACACGAATCCTGTAAGATATGATCAAGTCAGGCGCTTAGAATACAGACACGGCATGAAAGAATTAATACAGATTATCCAATAATTATGCAATTTTAGGGCAAGCATAGACTGTATTATATTAGCCTCACTTTCAAGATACTGAATGCTTAAGAATCATTAGAAAATCACTGCAAGAGGCTTTGTGTTTATGCTTTTGCAAGTATGATTGCTTATTGAATCGCATGAACATTAAAGAAAGAAAAAAGAATCTAGAGTCTGAAATTATGGCAGAAGAATGTGTTGCTCCAGGACATTCCTTCTGAAAATGACTATAACTTGGATTTTTTTTTTTCATAAACTACAATGCATAACTCATGTTTTAGCAGACTAGTAGCTTGTCTGCTACAACTTTACTTCAATCCGTATTCTTCCTTAATACACTTTATGCCCAAATGTTTGTGGACACCTGACCATTACACACATATGTGGTTCTTCCCCAAACTGCTGCCATAAAGTTGGAAGTACACAGTTGTCTAGAATGTCTTTGTATGGTGTAACATTACAATTTCCTTTCAGTGGAACTAAGATGCCCAAACCTGTCCCAGCATTACAGTGCCACTGTGCACAATGTAAGGTCCACGGAGACATGGTTTGCTAAGGCTTATGTGGAAGAACTCGAGTGTCCTGCACAGAGCCTTGACCTCAACCCCATTGAACACCTTTGGGATGAACTGGAATGCTGACTACATGCCAGGTCTCCTAACCCGACATTAGTGCCTGACCTCGCTAATGCTCTTGTGACTGAATGGGCAAATCTCCACAGCCAGGCTCTAAAATTTTGTGGAAAGCTTTCCCAGCAGAGTGGAGGCTGTTACAGTAGAAAATGGGAATGAATTATGTACCGGAATGTTTAACTAGTACATATGAATGTGACTGGTCAGGTGTCCACAAACTTTTTGTCATACAGGGTATATTTATGGCTTCCCATAAAAAAAATAAATAAATAAAAATAACACATTTTGGTCAAAACCTAATTTTTGTCTGTTTGCCAGCATTCAGGCACAAAGACATCTGGGTTTTCCCAGACCACCACACACATATAATATACAGTATGCTGTGCTACACTTAAGGAATTGAGATTCCAGCTTGATCCAGCTTCATAAAACAAACCCAATGTAAATTTCAGATGCACTAGTTGCATGAGATGCACTAATGCCCTTGTGGCTGAATGGACAAATCCCCATAGCCATTCTCCAAAATCTATTGGAAAGCCTTCCCAGAAGAGTGGTGGTTATTATAACAGTAAAGGGGGACTAAATCTATAATGAAATGATCGAAAAGCATATATGGTTGTGATGGTCACGTGTCTAAAATGGCATACTATGCACTGTATACAGTATTATAATCTATACACTATTCCCTTGTACAGTATAGGCAACACCTGGGTTTTTTTTGTCAAATAACACTGTTTCTAAATAAATTCTAACTAAAGGAAATAAATATAACTGACATTTCATTTTAAAATGTAGAAGCTCACTTCTGCTATGTAGAACACACTGCAACTGATGAGTGCAAATGTCTCCAATGGTCCATGCTTCATTTTTCTCTGACATTACATAATTTGGGTATTAATAGCACACTATATTTCATATATGCATGAACCCACTAGCACTAATCATATGCAAAGTACAGTATTTGAGAGAGAGCTCCAGACTCCTAACAGGAAATATCCAAAGCAGCACATTTCTTAGACTTCCTTTTATAATGTTATGTATATAGGGCAGAAGATGGCTCTGTCTTGCCAAACAGGTAACCAAGATAATTCCTAGCCTCCTTTTAAGCAAGAATTCACATTCTAGACATAAACACATGCATCTAAGCGGTGCTGCTTAGTATAGAGGATGATGAGATCAGCTTCTGAATATGCAGCATGGTGAGAATCCACATCCTTTTGGGCACACTTCAGGAGAAGGAGGATGTGCGACTGATGTTTAATTAGTAAAGTGCTGGCAGAACGCATGATGTGAAGCTGGGATTTCTCCCCTCTTTTTATCATCTAACAAATACTCTATAAAGCATAGTGTGAGGATGGGAAGAGGCAGGGCCAAAACAGTGGTCTGTGCATACATGTGAGTTCAAACTGAAGCTCTGAGAGTTTCCCCAGAAGCGTTCTTACTCCAAAACGCACCTGAGAATAGGGCAAAACCAACTAAATGGACAGTTTGAGTGTGCTGTTAGTGAAAAATGGAAGACACAGCATATATGACAGGAGAATAAGCAGGATCACCTGGACTCGGGAGGAAACAGGTAGAGAGACCAGGTGTTTCTCTGCCTACACCATTCAGGCTGCTTATGCTCCAGCCAGCGGTACAGACGTGCTCGTCGACTCTGCAAAAAAAGAAGGGGAAAAAAACAAGAAGAAAAAGAGATGCTTAAAGAGATAAAAACCTCTTTTCTTCCTGTAGAGTCAGCAATTCCTCTATATCAATTATTAATATGCAGCAAATAAGTACTGCAGCTGTTCTTACCAAGTTTCCCTCCTCATCAGCATTGTCATCCTCACTGTGATGATCATCTAATGAGAGCTGCATTGTGGCCCCCGTGGGTGAGCTCTTCCCATTGCTGATCAGATTTGGTGGCCGTGTGCTGTGGATGCTAGCTGATCTGTGCAGGTACGGCACCTGCAGCGTGTCTGGAGGCAGGTCGAAGGAGCTGCGTGTCTCCAGAGACTCCATACGCCTATGCCGTGGCCTTTGACCAAAAGAATCTGTCCTGCTGAGGGAAACATTATCCCCTTCCAACGTCCTTCCTCTGCCACTGCCCCCTCCAGCACCATCCTCATCAGAGCTGGAGTGGCCGTCTCCGGAGAGCAAGGAGCGTCGCTCACCCGACTGCTGCTTTTGCCTCTTCAAACTCGGTGCTCGGCCTAGACTGTTCCAGCTGGAGCGTCGACTGTTCCAGCTGCTGCTGGAACTCCAGGGGGCATGCGGGGAGCTCCGCACACTTGACTGCAAGGTGAATGGCAGGAGGAACTTTCACAATATTGTCAGATAAGGTCTTTACATTTAGACTTTTATACAAAACCTTGTTAAAGTAATTCTGCCACCAGAAAGACACGCATGTTTGCTTTCACAGCCCATATTGCTGTTGAGTCATCAAATCATATTCAAACTGACTGAAGGCTGGTTTATTCTTCCTTCAAAAAACCTTTAGAAAGTAAGAAAAGCACATTGAGAGGTGAGGCAGGAAGTTGAGAAAAAGTCATTCTCTGAAATAGAATAGTCTCAACGTGCCACCCACCTCCGCAGCAACTGGCCAGCAATGACGTATAAAGGGCATATGGGCAATTGGCAGGAACTTTGGATATTCCTCTGACAAGATGAACTAACAAAGCTATCAGTTTAACTAGCGAGGGAGTACTATTGTTCCTTTTTTAAATAAAGTAGTTTGTAGGGGATCAACTATTTTATTAACTGAATATACTGTATGCATGGTTTTTGGATGTATAATATACATACAAAATCCATCAAATTATGCAGGTGGTTTGAGGCATTGTTCTTTTTTTTTAAAGCAATACAATGGAGCTGCTTCTAATCCAGTCAGTGCTTAGGGACAACTGCCTCAATTTATTTAATTGTGTGTTTAGTAATAAAAGCAGTAAACCACAATAACAAATTTGTTTGTCAGTCAGTTTTCTTTGATTACTATTTGTATATTACTGCTGCAGCTGTTTAGAGGATGCAAAAGGGCAAAAGAGTTATTAGAGAATATTCTGTTTTTGTGTATCTCTCATACTAGATAGTTTTAGATCTTCACATGAAATACAACATAAAACAAAGGCAAGCTGAGTAAACACACAATACACTTTTTATCATTTTTTTTTCATTGTAGCAAAAAAGTGATCCAACACCTATCAGCAATGTGAAAAACTAATTGCCCCCTTAAACTTAAAATCTGGTTGTGCCATCTTTAGGGGCAATAACTGCAACCAAATGCTTCCAAGACCAGACTTTCACTTACTTCTAGGAATAGGACTTGCTCCTATGCTTTGGATCATTGCCTTACTGCATATTCTAGTTGCACTTGAGTTTCAACTTATGGACAGAAGACTGATATTCTCCTTTAGGATTTTCTGGTCGAGAACAGAATTCATGTTTCCCTCAATTATTGTAAGGTGCCCAGGCCCTGAAGCAGCAAAGCATCCACACATCATCACACTTCCACCACCATGCTTGACCGTAGGTATAATGTTCTTTTTGTGGAATTCTGCGTTGGTTTACGCCAGATGTATCGGGACCCCTGTCTTCCAAACAGTTCCACTTTCAACTCATCAGTCCACAGAACATTCTCCCAAAAGGTTTGAGGATCATCAAAGTGTGTGGCAAAATTCAGACAAGCCTTAATGTTCTTCTGGGTTAGCAGCGGTTTTTGCTTTGCCACAATTCCATGGATGCCATTGTTGCCCAGTGTATGTCTGATAGTGGAGTCATGAACAGTGATCTTTATTGATGCAAGAGAAACCTGTAGGTCCTTTCATGTTGTCCTTCACTTTTTTGTGACTTCCTGGATGAGTCGTTGCTGTGCTCAGAGGAATTTTGGAAGGTCGGCCACTACTGGGAAGGTTCACTACTGTGCTGAGTTTTTTCCATTTGGAGATAACGGCTCTCACTGTGGTTCTTTGGAGTCCCAGAGCCGTTGAATAGCTTTGTAAGCATTCCCAGACTGATCTATTTCAATCACCTTCCTCATCATTTCTGGAATTTCTTTTACTTATGGCATAGTGTGTTACTGGGTAAGACCTTTTAACGAACTTCATGCTGTTGAAAATGTTCTATTTAAGTGTTGATTTGATTGAACAGGGTTTGCAGTAATCAGGCCTGGTTGTGTCTCGTCCAGCTGAACACCATTATGAATGCAGTTTTATAGATTTGGGGAATTAGTAACTACAGGGGCAAATACATTTTCACACAGGCCCAGTTTGTATTGGATAACATTTTTGCTTCAATAAATAATATTATCATTTAAAAACTGTATTTTGTGTTTACTCAGGTTGACTTTGCATTATCTTAGATTTTGTTTTAATTTCTGAAGCAATTTAGCATGAGATATACACAAAAACAGATCAAATCAGGATGGGGCAAAATACTTTTTCACAATACTCAGTACGTTTACATGGACAACAATAATCCAATATTAACCCAATTAAGACAATACTCTGATTATGAAACTACCATGTAAACAACGATTATTTATTACCTTAATCCAACTAAAGTCATACTCGAAGTTAACGCAAATCGAATTAACACATGTGGAGTATTCCTGTTTTAGTCACATTATCGACGTGCATTACAGACATGTACACACCTTAATCACACTATTAACGTCGTGTGGGAGTTTTCATGGCATTTTGCGACAGGACACGTACACACACAGCAGTGCTCAACTGTTTTACGGCAAACAAGACAGCACGGCTGCATCCGACACCATGTAATTGCCTACTATATAGTAGGAGAAATACATGTATCTCAGCTACTATATAGTAGGTAATTATGTGGTTTCGGACGCAGCCCATGGATTCAAGCATTCGTCTATTTGCAGCCATTGAATGACAAATAATTAACTGCACTTGAAGCTTTCGCAAAATGAAAAATGAAACACTCAAAACTGTATATCGATACGTGAAATTCTATAGGGAACATCGTACGGCGTGGCATGGGGACGTAATGACGTGTGCCATTAATAGATCTATGTTCTATAACATGTAAAACAGGAACATGAAAGGAGTATTCTAAAAGCAACTCATATAAACACCTTAATCACAATATTGTCTTATTCAGAATAATGTCAATAATTAGATTATTGCTGTCCATGTAAACATAGTCATTATAGCATAACATACACTATTTGATCATTTTTGCTGTTTATTATAATTAAAGAACATGTGAAAACTTTTGTCTAAATTTTGTATCCTTATATCTTAAGGGTATACACATATTTAGACTCCGCTGTAGCTTTAATGTAGTTTGGTTACTTTTGTCATGTAGCTTGAATTATAACAACAATTCTCCAAAGAACAGCAAGTTAAACTACATGTTTTGTAGAGTAACTTTTAGCTTACCTCACTGCAAGTATTTTGCCCAAGACAGACAAAACATGTAATATCTACAGCTTTATGTGTACCATATTTTGCTTAACCATACATCTAATAAATGTTTGCTTTTTGCTTTTTAGCTGTTTAACACAATGCTCTATTGTTTGGTTGACAACCTACAAAGTTAAGAACCACCTACTGTTCTGAAAAAAAAGGGGGGGGGGGGTGGGGGTTGGACAGGCTTTATGAAACTCAGTTTGGCCTGTCCCCAGGCTTCGTGGTACTGACCGGAGTCTTTTCATGGCAGCCAGGCTCCACAGAAACATTGCTGCCCCTGCGTGACTCGTATCCCAAAGCGAGGTCATCTCCTCCTGAGATCTTGGGCACAGGCATGGGTGTTGCAGCCGTGTGGGTGATAAGAGGAGGTGTAATGCTGGCCTTCAGATCCATATGGCCATTGATGGGTACTACTACAATCAAGAGTGACAGAAAGAGATAGGACATACGCAGTAAACATCAGGTTCCTCTGGAAGACATGGCAGATAGCTGAAAAATACATGAGGTACATTTTCTAACATAAATGTTTTAGCATGCCCTTAGCCCCTAGCAAAGGGAGGGTGCAAAGCACAGAAAATAACAAGAGAGGAAATAAGGTCAGACATCTGAGCTCACACAGTGTTTTTTCAATAATAATACTAATAGGAAAACAATTATTACAGAGAACATGAAAGTTTGCGCAAGGGAAAGATCTCACCAGATGAAGCCGACACATCTTTTTTGCTTCTGCACACATCGTCAATGGTTTGTGTATAGAAATCTGCTTCCGAGCCTGACTTGGAGCCATCCCCCTTAGGTGGAAAGAGAAAAGGTGTTAGTGTAGGACAAGAGGGACATGAAGTTCAGTGCAGGTCTGGCCTTCCAATCCCAGGAGCCCTCACACCTAAAGGTCAGAGAGCAACTGTGATCCATGTGAGAGTCATGCATGGACAGTCTCAGTCTGCAGTGCAGCACCACTCTGAAACCACTGTCATCACTGAATTAGCTGTTTGCTTATACAAGGTCTAAATATTTTTCAAATGTATCACTCACATGTATTTCTGAGAAGATGATCTCATGATTAGACCATCTGCTTTATTTGTGTAAATACGAATCCACATGGTGTTGAATATGTGCGGGGGCTTTTTTTCCGGCCCACTGGAAGAACAGCATTAGTAGAACAGACACATTCAATAATCGCACTGTAGAAATAAACTCTGCTATTTTTATCAGAGGCTTGTGTCTCTTTATTTTCGCTTGTATCCCCCTCCCTCTACAGTCACCATAAACCCAGTGTTTCAGTGTGGTCTAGTGCAAAACTTCAGCCTTGGGTGGTTTGTCAGAACAGCAGCACCAGTTAAGAATCTCTCTCTCTCTCTTTCTCCCTCTCTCTCTGTCCTTCATCCACATTCCATTTCATTCCTCCTGTCATTGTATAAAAACAATGAAATTGTTATTCTATCAATGTAACATGACAAAATTAAAAGAGTAATCAAACATGTTGGAAAAGTTTTTTGTTTAAACAAATAATTAATAAATAAAGTGTATAATCTAGAAAATAAAAAACTTAATCTCAGGTAAGGCTGAAGATGTGAGCTGGAATTTTAATCTGTATATATTAATAAAAGCAGATATCCTATCATATCTTATATGGTGACCATCTGGGTGATTTCGAACATGAAAAGAAGGAGCAAATTGGATTGGGAGAATGGCACCCAAATGAATGAGCCAGTTAAGTTGTGGAGTTCTTGGTCATGAAACTGATGCCAAACTAATTATTTTTGCATTCCCTTTTGGTATATGATTTTCATACTCACAGCACTATGATGTTCAAAATGAGAGAGGAGAAAGATTAAAAGAGAAAGAGTATGAGAAAGAGTAAAAACTATTCTGACAAACCTTTCTAACTAATGTCAGTGCCTCCCACTGGTTTCACTTTAAAACAATCAAGTCCAAACTCCACGTTTTTGAGCAATTGTTTTTGCAACAAAAGGTGACAACTGATTGATGGATGTGTGAAAAAGCCCGAAACCAGTGGGATTATTGGACAATAAAACAATAATTATTTCCCACCATGGCTAAAACAAAGCATGGTGAACACTGAACAGGACTTGTCAAGATGGGAGGGCACAACATCAAGTACAATACGAGCAAAAACAAAAGAACTTCAAAAGATTTCTGAATTTTAAAAATTGAGACTCAGAAAGAGATCTTGCTTTATGTGTGGTGGTGAACAAAACACAATAAGCACAGCTGTGATAGGTTCGTAGGTAGCAGTGCAAACCATTTCCCACAAATTTTGTTTGCCTGTGTGTGCTTTTACTCTTTAGGTTAGCATCATCACCCTGTGTAGTTTTTCACCTCGAGCTGGCTGAGTGGAGTTACTAGGGCAGATCTCTGTGTATCCATGATTTGGCAATCTAAATATTCAGTCCCATGTGGTCTTCCTCAGCAGAGACAGACCAGAAGGACTGGTGAGATATGTTTCAGGGTTCACTGGTTTTGGGGCTTTAACTAATCTTCTCAGTCACCTCAATTGGCAGCATCCTTCCCTATAAATGCCTAAACAACTGAACACCGCTTTGGTGTCATCCTAGGTTAATGAAAGTGGTAATAATTTTAGTAGCGAATATTATCACCTTCATTCAAAGCTGGGTGTGTATGGATGGGGTTGTTCACAAGAGTAGAGACTAAACTTTCTCAACTGATTATAATTGGCAATCTTCACATGACCTGCAATATGTTAATGACTACTATTTTAGAGAAAGGTGACTTTGCATTTGTTTACATAGATGATATGATGTTGAGCGACAGACATATGAATCCGATGCTAACCTTTCATTATGACCTCTGACTGCATGTGTCACCTAGCACAGCTGCATAGATGGTAAGGGAAAAATGAAAGCGATGATGTCCAGAATAATGAACAGACAGTCTCCTCAACAGGATCAAGAGCTTTTTTTTCCTCCATAATTACCAAACCTCCAATCTTAGAGTCCTGTTCATCCAATAGAATTGGTAGTATTACCAATGATGACGTGGAGTGTAAGCTATGATAACAAACTAAATGAACATTAACCAAGGGCATATCACTCAAGTATGTAAGATAGTACTTTAAGCTATCTTGTGCAGAGTGATTTTCAAGTCCATTTAGAGTGAGTTCCCATTCCTTTTATTTGCTTTTGTTTAGTAGTCTGGCTGGCTTTGCCTGATTTCACTGTGGCTTTCCATAAGCCCACAAAAACATCCTCTCCAAGCCAGATAAAATAAAGAGGCTTTGAAAGGTTTGAATTTTGCCTGCAGGCATCGAGCAAGTGAACCTGAAGAGGGACTTTAAAGACAAATCTGCTTCTATGCAAACAACCACAAGTGACACCGTGCACACTCTGGGGACCTCCTGATTAGTCGCAGTGGGTTACACGTCAGGAGGAGTGCTACATACCCCTGAGTCTACTGGCAGCTGAATACAGCTCAGCTGACCATGCAAGTCTTCCCTCTTGGCCAGTTCCTAAAGTGGAGATGTGTTAGATATTTTTTTGTACCGCAGATAGAAAAGTAGTTAAAGAGACAGAAAAGTAGCATAGTATTAAGGAGAACTATTTTTAATCAGAAATAGATACACAAATAACTATAGCAGATAGATAGACAGACAGATAGACAGACAAACAGACAGACAGGAATATTGATATCTGCACATTTGCTGTTAACAAAAATCCTCACAACATGGCAATTTAAAAATATATTAGCTGCAATAATTAATATTTCTCAGAGCAGTAGATGAAACCACAATGAAGTGGTAAGTGGTAGCTCAGTGGTTAATATGTTGGAGTTCTGATCAGAAGGTTATAAATTCAAATCCCAGCACCACCAAGCTGCCACTGCTGGGCCCTTGAGCAAGGCCCTTAACAGCTCAGTTGTATAAATGAGATAAAATGTACAACTCCTATTCTGAAAAAGTTGGGACATTATGGAAAATGGTAATAACAACAAAGAGGAGTGATTTATAAATGTACTTTTTCTTGTATTTAAACTAAAAACATATAAAGACAAGGTATTTGATGTTCTACCTAATTAACTGCATAGTTTTTTGAAGGTTAACGTTTATTTTGAAATTGATGCATGCAACACGTCTCAAAAAAGTTGGGACAGGGGAGAATTAGGACTAATAGCATAGGGCTGCACAATTAATCTAATATCGATCTCGATTACAATTTTGACTGCCCACTAGTACATGAACATGATTGACTGCGATGTTGACGTTTAAAGTTCATCCTACGTTCATAGAAAACTCCACTGCATATCAAATCAAGCGCTTCCTAAACTTACAGCCAGTCACC
The DNA here is from genome assembly GCF_001660625.3 of Ictalurus punctatus. NCBI lineage: Eukaryota > Metazoa > Chordata > Actinopteri > Siluriformes > Ictaluridae > Ictalurus > Ictalurus punctatus. The sequence goes on along the minus strand of NC_030428.2, from coordinate 13,887,929 downwards.
ATAATGCAGCGAAGAGATGATGTCATTTTGTATGCCGAAGCTGCCAGCTTCGCTTCGTGCTCCAGCACTTGAGCGAGGGGAAATCATTACACTAACAACTTGCTAAATGGGACTACAGACGTTGTCGGGGACATTAAACGTCATCACACAGAACAGGAAAAGTCTTTGAGGATAAACTGGTTCAGGTATGCTGTGCACAATTCCCCAAAAAAACCTGGATGATCCACATTGAAAATCCGTATTATGGAAAATGTTTTAAATCAAGTTTGGAAAAGTTATCGGAAGCTTGATGATGGTTACGTTGAAGTCAAGCGACTGTGTTGTAGTTCGTTTATAACTTACAGTTAGCTGTTTATTTCTGGCAATTGTATTTAGGCTTCAAACTTCATAAAAGTTGTGTTCATTAGTGGAAATTATCTTGATGGACAAAACACTGTTATTGCCTTTTCTGCATACACCTGAATTGTTTTCATTTGGTTGCATATTCTTATATTTGATTGTATATTTTCATTTGGTTGATGGCATTTTTATTTTCACTTATCCTATATTTTGGGAACAATTTTCTTTATATTTTGCTTCTACGAGATGATGCACTTTAAACACCAGTCTAATTTCATGCAAAGATTTGTACATCATCAGGAATGTAGCACAACATGTAGGTGAAAGCAGTGGTCTGTTTATTTAAATGTGAAAGTCCCTAAAATCAATGAATAGTCGTGACAAATAATTGTGATCTCAATACTGATCAAAATAATTGTGATTATCTTTTTGGCCATAATTGTGCAGCACTAAAATATCGATGTGACAAGATGAAATAAGAAGGTGATGAGAAACAGGTGAGGCAATCGTCTAATCATAGTATATAAGGAGCCTCCAAAAAAGACATAGTCCTTCAAGAGCAAGGATGGGTAGACAATCTGCCAACAGATACATCAGCGAATAATCCAACACTTTGAGAACAACATTCCTCAAAGACAAATCAGTAGGATTTTGAGAATTTCACCTTCTACAGTGCACAATATCATTAAAAGTTTCAAGCAATCCGGTCAAATCTCGGTGTGTAAAGGGCAAGGACGAAACCACTTCTGAATGCTGTCACTGTCTTAAAAACCGTCATGAGTCTGTAATAGATATCCTGACTTGGGCTCGGGAATACTTTGGTAAACCTTTTCAGTCAACACCATTTGCTGCTGCATCCATAGATGCAAGTTTTCCATACAGTCCATAATTTTTCTGAACTGGTGTTGTAAGTCGCTCTGGATAAGGGTATCTGCCAAATGTCGTAAATGTAAAGGTCAATGAAAGGGTTCAACATAAATACTGGCTTACTTAGACTGAATGATTGAATGAGTCAGGAAATTAACATTACACGCTGGTGTAACTGAGATCACAACCATTTCTATGAACTCATTGCATGGAGGTATTGAAGCAGTTGCCGAGGCAGCACGGTGCTTCCAGGGCTCCGATCCAGGGCCTGCATCTCTCTCCTTATAACATATCTCATTCATCTGATGATCTCCCTGGCAACCTCAACACATAGCAAAGTTTGGCCAGGGAAAAAATAAACGCTGTGTTTTTGTTTAAGTAAACCCCTTTGGGATATATTAGGCAAAAGGAATGAAGTGCTTTGGCAATGAAGTAACTAAGTTGAAAATGGAGGTATTTCAGAATATACTTATTTAGCAAAGGCAAAGAAGGCAACATCCGGCTAATTTTTGGGACAGTAATTACAACAGAACATTTATCTTTGAAATCTTTAAAGTGGATAAAATAACTTCCTCTGCCATTATGCAATAAAAAAGCTACTTCAGTCTGGCAGACAAAACGACCAGGCATGTTCACCTTAATGTCTGGAGATACTTTGAGCTACGACCACCTCATTCAGGCCATTTAACAATGTTTATTAAAGCAAATTCGATGGCACAGTTAAGTATTTAGAAAAGAATAATGTTCCATCTGATAACTAAAGCTGTTATCCATTAGCCTCAATAATACATTTCTGCAATTAGTAAATGTTTTGGAATCAACCTTGATCTATCAATCTTTTTGTAAAGTTGTGTGTAAATGTTTTTGTAAATGGTTTCTAAACCGAACTAAAAATTCCCACTAGATGATCAGTTTCTGATAGAAATCCATCCATCCATTTTCCATACCACTTATCCTAAGTGTCATGGGAGAGCCTGGAGCCTATCCCAGCGACCTTGAGGCATGAGGCAGGGGACACCCTGGGGAAAACTCCAAAGCACAGGGAAAACATGCAAGCTCTGCACACATAGGTTGGAGGCAGGATTTGAGCCCCCAGCCCCAGAGGTGTGAGGCAAACATGCTAACCACTAAGCCAGTGTGACCCCACCCTCTGATAGAAATGTGTACAGTATAATAATTCAAACTATTAGACTATGTCTAGAACAGCAGCGGAGAATGGTAAAATTGTCTAACAGACTGACTTTTCCACTTTGTGATTCCATTTTCACTGTAGTGTTAAATGTGAAAAATGTGCCCTTCATCACTGCTTGTCTAAAGCAAGAAGATCAAAGTCGTTGTTTTTACAGCTTGCGGCGAGAGAGATGGCGTTTAATTAAAACGGCACAGAAACCAGTCTGCACCTCTTTTCTTTTCAAAGAAAACCCCCTCCACCTAAAAAAATGATACATGGGTATAGCCTTCATGTCTGAATTATCCAGGGGTTATCCTGTTCTTCCCATTGTTTTCTTTCTGTCTGTATACCTGGCACAGAGGAATATCTGCTATGTGTTGGGTGATAAGTGCTTGCATAAGACCAGAGGGAAAAAAAAACAAAGGAGAAAACGAAGGGAGGAATGTGAGACAAAGTGCTCTGAGGTGAGCAAGAGCATGGAGCTGGCATGAGATTGATGGTCCCACAGTGAAAACGCAACAAGGAACTCATCAATGCCTGCTGAAAAAATGAAACCATTAGAGAAAAAGGAGAGCGAAGAGAGAGAGTAGAGGTGGAGAGAGAATAGCTGAGAGGAAAAAGACAGACTTGGAATATGATCAGCAGGAGAGGAATGGAAAGAATGAGAAAGACAGGCAGGGGTAGGAAGGAGGAGAGCAGAAAAGGAAGAAAGAGAGCAAACAAAAAGTAAATGATAGAGGGGGAGAGCGATCATTTGAGGATTGCCCTACCTCCGTCTGGAAGCCCTCCACTAAGATAGCCACCAGTAAGTTGAACAGAACGTAATTCCCAAAGGTCATTAGGGCGATGAAGTAGAGAGCCGCGACAGGTGAGGTGGAGGCCATGCCATTATAGAGAACCTTATTCCAGTCTTCCTGGGTGAGGATCTAATGAAGGCAGTCAAAGATTCAACACTCAACGCTCTTCTATTTCTACAGATATACTGAAATCAAAGCTGAGTTGTCAAAGACAATAATTCTTTCACGTTATATTGGGCACAATTACCTGAAACACTGTGACAATGGCCCAGAGCAAAGAGTCGAAATTCTTGCGGTCGGGCAATGTGTCACCATCTCTCTCTGAACCAAACTTACACCCAAACAGGTGCATTCCCAAAATACTGTTTCAAACAGAGTGAGAGTTATCAGCTTGTTAGAAATGTTAACTTCATACAGTTTAAATTCGGTGGTACATTTAAGACTGTGGAAATATTCGGCAAACATTAGTATATGTGAGAAGGTTTACACCAAAATATTAAATAAATATATACTGTAGACACCACACAATATGGCAGAAATATTTAGAGTCACAATTTTATGGCTCAACATTATAAAATCACAGAATTGTCAGCATCTTATAAGTTTTGGTGTACAGTTGATGCTGTAGCATCAACTGGTTTCATACATAACTGGCCTCTTTCTCATGCATTCAGACCTGAAGATGAAGATAAAGAGCATCAGCAGCATGCAGAAAGTAGCCACATTGTCCATAGTCTTCATCAGAACCACGAGCTGTCTCTGCAGCGCCGGCATGAAGCGCACCAGCTTCAGCACCCGCATCAACCTGAAGGTCCTCAGCACTGACAAACCCCCACCCTGCTGGCCCACGATCTCCCACACACTGCACCACACACAAACATACAGACATCTTGTAACTCATAATATACATACAATCATCTTAACTCCTCTGAGAGTTCTAAGTATTCTCAGATAAAAGAGGCAAGTTCAACAGTGTAATAAATATCAGTGCATGAATATGAAATCAAAATCGTCATCCTGACAGCTGACAGTTACCAGACCGAACAGCTACCAGCTGTCACAGGCTCAGTAATGGTGGCAATTTGTCAAGGTGCCACTATTTTGAAGCAACTGCCAGAAAGAATTCTAATAATGATGATGAATATGACAAAATATTACAGCTGCAGTGATGCTGACAGCGTGCTTCTAAACTCCTGCATTGCTGACACACACGTACCTTATTACGACAATAATGCCATCAAAAATGTTGTAAGGGTTCTTGATGTAGCCAAAAGGGCCATATACCAGCAGCTTCAGGAGCATCTCCAGGGAAAAGAGACTGGTAAACACAATATTACTGATCTCCAGTGCATTGGTTAGCTCATCAGGCTGAGGCACATGGAAAACAAGAGAACAAGAAGGACAGGAAGTCAGAAATACAGTAGTTTTAGAACAAACAAAAGGCTCTAACAGCTCCAGAGAGCGAATATAATTTAAGGCAGAGATAGGAATGTTTTATTACAAATGATTAATTACAGACTGCACACTGAAAACACAGTACTAGTAAAACAGATTAAGAGAATTTTTTTTTGGCCACTAGGTTGCTTTAAATGTCTTCATTTTATCATTTTATCTCAAGGCACATGTTTCTGTGGTTTTTAGCCTACATAAGAGTATATAAACAAACAAACAAATAAATAAATAATCCACACACAGTGATCTGTGGGGTCCAAACAACCTTCTCAAATATTTCCCCAGTGCCCAATTCTTGTCAAGTTTTATAAACCAATAAAGAGACCATATATGAACATGCTCGATGCTAATCGTGTGAAATGCCTGCTGTAATCTTATTGGATAATGGTGCCCATGCATTTGAAGTAAACCTGTCGTCGTTAAAAAAAATACACTTAGCGTAACGATGCAGTATACCAACTTTCAGCTCAATCAGACTTACAGTTTCTGAGAAACATCTATTTCAACTTAGTCCCCTTTTAATGACCATGCAACAAACTTTGCTGCCCTGCTGAACTGGACCTTTCCCTAAACATGCCTTTCAGGTTTCATGGGAATCCATCCAACTAGTCTTGAGTTACAGCTGTTTGAGTAAACTAAGCTTGCCCCACTAGGATTGATTGGAATGTGGCAGCCATATTGTTTACAAATTCCTACATGATCAAGATTCAAACTCTGATGAGGAATATGACACAACCTTTGTGAAGATAGGGCAAAAATCTTATGATTATAATAATTTGCAAATCCATGCAACCAATCATGGAGTTACAGCTGTCCAAGTAAATTAGGCTCCTCTTCCTCAGAACTGAGTGGCAGGTGGCAGTCACTGTCACAGATCTCAATATATTTTTTGATGATTATTAAGGATCACACTCTGCTGAGTTGTTTGACAACAAATTTCACGAAGATAGGCTTAAAAACCTGGGACTAGTTTGCAAAAGTAGGTTTACTTAGTTTATAATCTACAAAAACAGTAGGGTTCCAGCACTTTTGGTGCTTTGACCCCTAATAACAACGTTAACCATGTTAATGTAACCATGACAGCAGCAGCACTTATATTATCTATGTGATAAATTATCTTAAAACACACACACACACACACACACACACACACACACACACACACACACACACACAGTGAACATGCCTAATTTCTAATGTTCTAATGCAGGGGTGAGGAGGACAACAATATGATAGTGACACTGATATTGCAATGTATTACATCATGATCATTTTCTGAGAGTGTTGCAGGTTTTCAGTGTGTGTCACTGGTGTTAGGACACTGACCAACTCCATTGTTATTCATAAGAACTTATTTCCTGCTTTAACCTGTTTTTGTTAGAAACGTTATAAAATAAATAAAAAAATATGAAAAAGTAGATATAATCTGAATAAATTCTGGATTATTAAATATAAGTATATTCAATTCTAACAATTAATCCATAGTAATATTATTACACTATTCCATATCATAGAAAATGGATGCAGCCTCCTGCTGGTTAAAAGTCTGCATACATTAGAGAGCAGGGCATGTAAGATAAATGAATGTTGTATTTAGTGACAATCGTAACAGAATTAGCACTGCAGGATTAATAACATTAGTGTAACACATTAAACACATTTTCTCACTGTTTAACACAGCACCTCAGTTTAGAACCCTGCTGCATTGAGCAATCAGCATCATGCTAATCAAAACTCTCCAGAACAAGTCAACTGTAAAGAAGAATTACTGAAGATATAATAGTTTAAACGATGCTTGTCTCACGGGCTCATACATAATTTCCAACAAGAGTACATGTTAGGAAACATGTTTCCAGAAAATGAGAAATGCAAACATTGCTACGCCCCCAGAGTTTTCCGTTAAAACCCAAACCCAGTCTGTGCACTTTTAACATCCAGAGGAGTAACATCATTCAGAGTCATTAAATTTGATGTTTGACGTAACTATTTTTGCATTTAGTGATGCTCACAAATATATATTTATATATAACCCTAGTTGTGCCCAAATGTTTGCATACCCCTTGCATAATGTTAATACTTTTAACAAAATAAGAGGGATCATAAAAATACCATGTTGTTGTTTATTTAGTAATGTCCTGAATAAGCTATTTCACATAACAGATGTTTACACATAGTCCACAAGACAAGATAATAGCTGAATGTATAAAAATTACCCTGTTCAAAAGTTTACATACCCTTTATTCTTAATACTCTGTGTCGTTACCTGGATGATCCACAACTATTCTTTTTTTTTGTTTGTTTGTTTTTTGATGGTTCTTCATGAGTTCCCTGTTTGTCCTGAGAAGTTAAACTGCCCACTGTTATTCAGAAAAATCCTCCAGGTCCTGCACATTCTTTGCTTTTCCAGCATATTCTGCATTTTTGTCTCCTTTCCAAGAGCAACTATATGATTTTGCGATCCATCTTTTCACACTGAGGACAACTGAGGGACTCGTACACAGCTATTCCATAAGGTGCAAATATTCACAGATGCTCAAGAAGGTAACATGATACAATAAGAGACAGCGGGGTATAAACTTTTGAACAGGATGATCGGTGTAAATTGTTAGTATTTTGTCTTTTGGAAGACATGAAACTATCTTATTTAGTGTCTGATGGGCAGCACTAAATGAAAAAAACAAACAAACAACAATTTACACTGATCAACCTGTTCAAAAGTTTACATCCCCCTGGCACAGGCACGCACTAACTTTTCCTCCTGTTATACGTCAGAATTTGTGTTATCCTGAAAGAATAGAGTCTTATTTGTCTTAACTGATGGATTTCTTTTAGTCATTACTATGAAACTACATATTTCATATTTTCATTAAATTTATGAGTGCAGTTGAAATAAATAAACTATTATTCTATATTTTATATATGTGTATATAAAATTGCAAGCAAATATAAAATATATCTAAAATTGCAATTATACTATCTGTAGCCAGTCAGTTGAGGTTCACATTATAAGTCCCCTTTTACGTAAATTTACACCAATGCAGGTGCTCTTGTCTGATATGAATGTTTTTTGGGGATTATGAAGTGATAATGAAGTGATAATGTGACAATCACTTGTTTTACTGACGTGATAATGTCAGTAAAACAATTCCTTATGAAGGTAAAACATCAGTCACAGTCATAGAAAAATGCTAGGACTTTCAGAGCAGATCCAGAAAAAGCAATACTGCATATGTGAGCTTAACATGAGCAAATGCTAAAACATTTGGTGAAAATGTTTCCTTTATTGCATTTTACCCTTTCCTCATATCACAACTACCTCAAAAGACAGAAACTGCCTCAGCAAGTCTAGTGATATTAACTATAAGCTTTTGTTACTTGTTAGATATACTGTATTACCCGTGTAAGTGGTGTATCAAAACAAAAGAAAGAAAAGTTGGATGCTAAATATATATTGGCTGATCGACTGCATTGTGGCTAAGAAAAAAAAAGTTATATAAATTCTTTTTGGGTTAAATTATTCCTTTAAATAAACCAAAAACCCAATCCAGGATGTAATCATAACTGTATCAAAGACCAACATAAAAACAAGAACACATCAGCATGATCTCAGAACGTTTACCACAAAAGAGCAAACCACTGGTATTCCTCCAGAAGAAAACAGCCAGGTCACATAAAACAGTGCATGATAAAAGTACATTTAAAATCCTGTTATTACTCTGAGTCCCCAGAGATGATACAGTGTATATAAAAATGGCTGTGACTCACCCAACATTCATCCAGTAAATACAGTGAAATGTTCTGCACTTTAACCTCATATTAGATATTATCATTTCATTTTGAATCCAGAGCCAAAACAGCAACAATTGCATCAAGGTCCAATAACTCACAGACTGCGGTGTTTGTGGGTCCTGCAGTGTTTGACATGTTGGGCACACAGTCTACCCAGCAGGAAGCCCTTCAATTCAAATCAAGACCACTTATGGGAAGAAATCAGCACATAAAACATTCAAGCCTGCAGGGAGCTGAAGAAAATTTCCAGGAAGAATAAAAGCATGAACTCTGCATGTATTTCTGGTCTACAGACTTGCTTGATGTAAAATGAAAATAAAGTTTTGTGAGGCCTATGTCACACTTTCAAGAATATCTGGAAATAGAGATAGCTCTTTACTTTTCTTGAGTTTAAGAGCCATATCTCACCACCTATTATCTGCAACAGTTCCATCATTCATTCATTCATTCATCTTCAGTAACTACTTTATCCTGGTTGCGGTGGATCCGGAGCCTATCCCGGGAACACAGGGAGTGAGGAAGTAATAGGGACGGCAGTCCATCGCGAGGCATAAACATTCACAAACAAATTTGCATATACAGGCAATCCACCGACAGGCATTTTTTGGGAGGTGGGAGGACACTTGAGAACAAGGAGAAAACCCACATGGACACAAGGAGAACATGTGAAAGTGAACACAGACAGTAACCCAAGCTCAGGATCAAGCCAGCTGCCCCGGAGCTTTAAACCTCTAACTGGGCAGTCAGAGAAGGAACAGGACCACAATCGTTGTTACAGTGAATATGTGTTACTCTTTCAATGTTCATCTGAATTTATGACGGTAAAACACACAGCACTGGGTTGCATAAATGACTGTGGGAAACACAGTGTTCTCCAGCAGTGGATAAATTGGGATTTACTGGCATTTAGTACACTTCAAAAACTCTACTGTTCACAGAAAGAAGACTTTTTCACAGGGTGAGTAATAAAGAAAAAAGGATGAATAAACGAGCCTTAGACCGCTGATGGGCTGTTACTTCTATTATGCCAAACACACAGAGACAATACGGAGACTTTGTAGTTATAGTAGTTATTTTTTGGAAGGAGAAACCTCTAGATTATACTGCTGTATAGGCATTAGGCAATGAACACAACTCTGGCCTTGAGGTTTGAGATGTAAATAAATAACTGTGGATTCTGATAACAAATGAGCTCATATGATTACACTGTGTAAAGGCATGAGAGTCCAGTTTCTGAAAACAGTGAGCAAAAGTCAGCACGCCCAAGATATAAACCTCTTGAAAAACACTGGCTGTCCTTATCACAGTCAAAGCAACTGATCTAATGATTAGAGCTCAGTGCAGTACTGGGTACAGTCTTAATCATCCTCAGTGTGCTCCAGTGTGATCACCATCAGCATCTCCATGCCAGCACGCCAGCACTTGATGCAAACCAGACGCCACCATCAGCTGGCTCAGCCAGCGCAGCAATAACAATGACAGCCCCATCCTGAAGAGCAGAAAGCAGGAAATGGACAGAAGGACTAAAGCGGTTATTGAAGACAAGCCCTCTAATGACCATGTTAAAACTCAACTTTCAAGCATTTACAAGTACTGTGGAGCCAAAAGTCATGTGGCACATTTTTGGCACGAAGATAAACATTACATCAGGAGGCCATAAAAGGAAAAGCTGTTAACAGGAAGGAGAATAAGATGACCAGGATTAGATCCGTTCACAATAACCACACCCTGCCCACAGGCCTACATCCAGTTCTCTATTTTAGTAGCTTTTGTTGGAAAGTTAGTGTACATTCCTTTAAAAGGTAAAGTAAAAGGTGAGGATTTGGAAGATTTTTCCCCTTTTCAGCATATGCCATATTTCACATGCTTTTTTTCTTTACTTTAATTGATTTTTGATGCTAATCAAATTAATTCTGCAATTATCTGAAATTGCACCTAACTGCAAACAGCCTTGGCAGATCTAATTGGGGAAAACCATACTTGTAATTAGACATTATGTTAAGAGTGCCAATGGAGTGGGATAGTCTGAATACTGATACTGAACACGTATACATATCCATTCATGCTGTTACTTGCACTGTATAATTAATCAGTGTTTTCTGCTGCTGATGCACACCCGACGCATTCTCAAACATTTTTTACTTAATACCAGGAATTAGGAAATGATCTCGTCAAATTAAAGGAAAAACAGTGGCTCTGTTTATACTGTGCAGCATTTTTGCCAGTTTAGCGCCACTTGTCAGAAAAGCGTCACTGTAAATCAATACAAAGTTATTCTTACTTATCCCCTTTATCCCATGATGAAAGATTTCTATCATTTTGGGAGTGTCCTTTTCTGAGATGACAATGTCCCCATCTACAGTGAACAAGGGGTTCACGGAATTGTTTGATGAGTATGAAAATGATGTAAATCATATGCTATGGCTTCCACAGTCACCAGATCCCAAATCTCAACCCAACTGAACACCTACAGGTATGGGATATTTTGGACTAATGTGTTTGAAGGAATATTCAGTATTCAGCATCAAAGCTGGACAGGCAGCTTCTAATACGCTTTGATAATATCAAGATCTAATACATCTTCTAATAGGCTTTGATTCTGATGTGCTAAGCTGTTTGCGCCCATTTTCAGGCTTAATTAGTTTGCATACTGAGGGGAAAATCTTGCATATTATGTATAAAACTGGCACAGGAACCTAAACATGCAATTTAAGCACCATGCGAAACATAAAGTGCCCTTATCGTCTACATACAGTACATATGTATTTGTGGGAGGATTGGGGAAAAAGGGATGTCAGTGCAAAGAAATGGTGGAGAAATGCGGAAATCTAGTTTCACCAAAACCAGGTGTAAATCAGTGTCTTACTCACTTGCTCTGAGGTGTATAGGAATTAATGCTATATGCATTGATTTGCCTCAGCATTAGGCCAGTTTTTTTTCTCATTCTATATTTTCTTATTGACCGAACACTCTCCATTTCACATACACATTAAATAAATAAATAAATAAACTTTTGTGGTATTGCCAATTTTCAATAGAGTGTTTAATTAATATTTCTTTTAAAACATATGAAGTAGATTATTCAGTACACATCAGAATTTTTTTTTAAACCAATTAGTAATCAAAATGCATATTAGCTGTATTAATGCCCTTCATACTGCTTAGGCTACTTTTCCTGACACAAGGGTCTTTATTTAACAAGAAATTCATTTACACATTATTTTCATTTCATTTCAGCTTTTCCTCTTTAATCCCAAGCGTTTTGACAGTTCTATGGCTGATCTTTTCCACCACTTCACAGCAGCTTTCAAACTGAGGAAATTACAAGCAAAACTGGTTATCACTAGTTGTCCAAACTTTTGTATACCAAACAAACTATAATCAGCCACAATTCGTAACTTCTTCACCTTTTTTCCCTGCACAATTTATACAATACTCCTTTAAAATGCAAATGGTTTAGGGAGAGAAAATGTGCCATGTACACAAGACATACTGTAAAGTATACTGCATGTTTAGGCTCATATGCAAGGCCAAACTACTCCTAAAATCCTATACATGGGAACCTCACTGTATTGTGTACAGATCATTTTATTATTATCATTAAACTAAAGATGTGAGCAGTTATTCTACACAAGAGTTGAGAAATGCTTATAGTGAAAGTCTGTTATTTTTATGCAGGCTTCAGCCTCGATGGAGCACCTGGAAGCATCTTATTGCACCACTGCAAAACATGATACCAGATCTCCATATTCCTCATGAGGCTTATTTGAGCTAAAACTTTATGCTCCCCATAAACAGTCAGCCATTTCTGCAACTGTGTGTAGTTAGACTTATTCCAAAAGCATACAAAAAGCCAGTGCTACACTCGGTGAAATATTTCTGATACAAAACAGTTGCAAGAGAGGAGTTTTAGAAAAAAAAAATATATATATATATATATATATATATATATATATATATATATATATATATATATATATATATATATATATATATATATATATATATTTATATATGTATATATATTTTCACTGAGTTTTAAGACTTTTACCCAGATGACCTAAATCCATAAACATGGGCACAATCCAAGAACAAACAAGCTGGCAAGACCTGAAATATCTCAAAATGCTCTTTAATATTATAAAAGCAAAAATGGAATAAATATTTGGAGGGAATATAAAAGAAAATCCTCACAAAAAAGTAAAGAGAAGAAACAGAATTGAATTGAAAACCCTAGTGTATGAAGCTTACATCATCCAACTATTACAAAATTCAGTTCATGTCTGGTCTGCAGTCCTGTGCATGTTAGATATAATAAATAAAAATGCAGTGAAAGATATTTATTGTGGATTTTGAGAAACCAAATTTGTTGTTCATACTTAGCCTGGAGCTTATCGCAGGGGAGACGGGGCACAAGGCGGGGGACACCCTGGACAGCGTGCCAACCCATCGTAGGGCACAATCGCACACACTTCAGACAATTTAGGAATGCCAATCAGCCTACAACGCATGTCTATGGACTGGGGGAGGAAACCAGAGCTTTCAGAGGAAAGCACAGGGAGAACATGCAAACTCAGGGTGGAAGTGGGATTTGAACCCCCTATTCTTTTTCTTATTATTAATAATAATAATAATAATAATAATAATAATAATAATAATAATAATAATAATAACAATATTATTAAGAAACAGATCTTTTCAAACAAAATCTTTCATCAGCTGTGCAAGCAATGTGCTTCTGAAGCTGTAGGAAGTGAAAGAGTGGATGTTTGGAATACACGCACACACCAATATATTATATATATATATATATACACATACACACACACACTCAGCAAAAAAGAAACATCCTCTCACATTCAACTGCTTTTATTTCCAGCAACTTTTCTGAAAGAAATTTTCAGGTCTTAACATGTGAAAATATTTGGATTAACATAAGAACATTCAACAACTAAGACATAATTTGAGCGAGTTTCACAGACATTTGACGAACAGAAATGGAATAATGAGTCCCTGAGCAAAGGGGGGGTCAATATCAAAAGTAACAGTATCTGGTGTGTCCACCAGCTGCTTTAATACTACAGTCTCATCCTCATGGACTGCACCAGATTGGTCAGTTCTTGCTGTGAGATGTTACCCCACTCTTCCAATAAGGTATTTGCAAGTTCTCGATCACGTCTGAGGGGTACATGGTTACATGTGATTTTCCATTGCGAGGACGATCAGCTATCCTTCCTGTCTCCCTGTAGCACTGTCTTAGGCGTCTTACATTACAGACATTGCAGTTTATTGCTCTGGCCACATCTGCAGTCCTCATGCCTCCCTGCAGCAGGCCTACAGCATGTTCACGCAGGTGAGCAGGAACCCTAGGCATCTTTCTTCTGGTGTTTTTCAGAGTCAGTAGAAAGGTCTCTTTAGTGTCCTAAGTTATTGTAACTGTGACCTTAGTTGCCTACTGCCTGTGAACTGTTAGTGTCTTGAGGACTGTTCCACATGTGTATGTGCAATAATTGTTTGTGGTTCATTGAACAAGTGTGAAAAACATTGTATAAACACTTTCCAATAAAGATCTGTAACTTATTTGGATTTTACAAAATTATATATATATATATATATATATATATATATATATATATATATATATATATATATATATATATATATATATATATATATGTGTGTGTGTGTGTGTGTGTGTGTGTGTGTGTGTGTGTGTGTGTGTGTAATATTATATATTAGCCCATCCCTGCAGTCACAAAGTCTCTGATTGCATCTTGTGTAGCTCGCTTTGAAGCTAGTGTTGAAGCAGAATCTTTAAAAACTATTATTCTAAGGAAATAAACATAAGTGATTATCTTTAACAGGCAGATTAAAGGTTAGGTCAGAAAATCTGTTCACCTTTGGTGTCAAACATTTAAACAAAAGATTAATCAATAACACCAGTAAACTTCAGGGATTTACACTCATAATAACAGGATTACAGAGTGTGTCAGAAAGTGAAGCCAAAGACACCCTCCTGTCTGTAGTGATACTAAAGGCTTCCACCCATGCATCAATATTTGACCTGTTAGGAATGAGAAGGAAAGTGGCCTCATAAATTGCGGCTCTAATCAGTACCATTCAGAAGCACCCAACAAATATTGAGCCTTGTTTTGTGCCAAGTGTGAGAGAACATGTAACAGTCGGTACTATAGCCAGGGCACGAGTGCTGAAATCCACGGCTAATAAAATAACAACAGTGCAAGAACAATAAAAGCACCTCATATAAATTAAATTATACTACACATTCATCATCACTGAATGGTGGATGAAACAGGCTATTACTCTTTGAATGGGTAATATTACATGAGGAAACTAGAGAACTACGTCCCACATTTCATCTGCAGGCTTCAGTTGGGGTTAGAAATGAAGTGCTGGGCGATTTGAACACCTGCCAATTCCTACCCAAAGCTACCAACCAGAGAGGGTGAAGACTAACACATGGTTCCTCCAAGACACGTGAACCCAGCCAACCGCATTTTTTCAAACTACACAAGATATTCTGAAGCACCACCTGCACTCTTCCGCATACATGAGCTCATAGCCTACTGACAAAAAGTTTCAAGCAACCCAAAAAGTATCAATCAATCAAAAGTATCAATCAATTATATTCTTAAAATGTATCAATAATCTTTTATTCTTAAATAAAAGAAATAATATGAAGATAGTATGCAGAAAATGTTCAAACAAAAAGGCTTATTTTGCAGTGGCCACCTTGGTAGCACCCTAGTGAATAGTCTGCATCGCACACGTAACTTCCAACCTCTGCTGTAAGCAAAGATTGAGGAAAACAATGTTCTTAAGGAAGTGATGCATAATGTCAAAAGATGAAAGAACAAAGCTCTTGAGTCACTGTAGATCAACTGTCTAGTTAACAGAGGTTTAAAGAGTCCTGCACAGGAGAACACAGGGCCATATCCCAATCCAAGCTAATAAGCATAACAAGAAAAGGTGGTGATAAGAAGACCGGACCAGTAAAAAAGAGAGGAATAAAACCTCCAGGATAGTAAAAGAGAACAGATGCAATTAGGCAGGTTGGCATCAAGTTTTATTTGCTCAGGGACTAGGTCAAAGAACCAGAGTAACCTTGTAAATCCACATTCCTTCTTAGGCCGTCTCCCGCTTTCCAGATGGGCCACAAGATAAAGGCAGCTTCTCTGCCAGAATTCTTCAGCAGTCAACACTAGAGGAGATACAGAGAAGGGAAACACCGTCCATGTGTGTGTGCTGCCTTCCCTCAGGCGATTGCTAGCGCCACAGGAGCATAGCGAAACCAATGAAGAGCATGAGCTCACATTGCCTTTCTTTCAGGTCCAGCACATTCACTCAAACAAGTCACATGCTCGTGCACCAGTCCAGTTCAGTTAACACACCAGCTATCATGCAAGGTTCAAAAGTTCATATACTTGATGCAGTGACGCTTGGGATTAAACAAAGAGCAGTTGTTAAATATGATTCATATTAGAATAAGTCAGGAGAATGATGGATGTTTTCTTGTTCAAGAATTAACAATTTTCAGACCAAGGGGAAAAAAAACACCTTCACATTTACCAGAATGTCAAACTTCTGTGAAAGGCAGACAATTTTCCTCTCTGTTTGCATCCAGTCACTGGGCAGCAACTTCAAGCAGCAAATGGGTACGAACGAACCATGGTGCGTGCCCCCCGGATGATGTGGAAGACTGCAAGGCATGCGAGCACACTGTGTAAACATGGGACGATGAGTTTCAGATGTGCCTCGGCTGCCCTCTCATCAATTCAGTCTTCACACTTGTGCTCCTCTGCCTGCATGGACCAAATTACTCCTCTACAGTAAACATGAGCATAAGATGCGTGAAAAGCCTGGAATTCCACAAGCCTCGGGAAAAGTTATACAAAGGGCAGGGAGAAAGAAACCGCTGATAGCGTGCAGATCAGAACTCCATCTGTGCACAAACAGCTATCAACTGTCACCTACATTACCAGTACTGAAGTCTGAAGTCTTTGCTAGATGAATAATCAGAGCATGGCATCTCTCTGCTGAGTGAGAAAGTTATTGAACTGCTGCCACAGTCAGCTGGGGTGTGAATCATGTTCCTGAGAGGACCTTTGAAAGTGTGAGGTATTGTGTTGTGTGTCTCTAAACTTTTAAATGTAGGCGATAGGTTACAGACACCGATTCTGTTATTCCACAATGAACAGATTCATACATAACTCTCATCCTTATTTCTTGTGCCACTTTTCGGAACAAAGGAAGACCTTTCATTTCTCAGCAGTGTGTCATCCTACAAACCATTAAGCAGATGAAAGATGTACTACCTGCTGTTATTCATCGCACACAGACACTTTAAGCAGGACACAGCGGAACATGGACGTGTTTAATCCACTGGCGGATGGTGTCTTGTGACTTAGGAAATATCACAAATGTATTTAGTACTCAGATCTATTTGATAGATTGTCAAGTTGATCCTTGTTGATCCTTGTTCATCCTGACCCTATTCCATTTTAAAGAAACTGCTCTGTCATATCGGCACGGAGTAGGGGTGTGTGGTTTGAACTCTTCACAGTATGATAACCTAGTCTAAAAATATCACAGTTTCACAGTATCACTCTATTAATCAACCATTTAAAAACACGCAAGCCGCTGGTGAAAATATATCTGTTAAGTATGTTGCCGGAGGAAGTTTGTTGTAATGATGATCAAGTTGCATAGGATAAGCGATCTCTGTTTAAATCACAGAAATGGGAGTGTGGTCATGCATGTTTTCACACTATAATTCCATGCCTGATACATATACCTCATATTAATATAATATTTGTTCTTTATTATAGGTGCTTGTTACAGTGCTGATGATCACGCAAGTTGCACTTAATCATTAGTAGGTCACATGACAATAACATTTCAATTGGCTCTGCCTGTGCTAGGGACTCAAAAACTTACCTAAAACCCCTGTAAGCATTGCTTCTCTGAAGAGTCCTTTTAAACCTTGTCTATATTTATTGCTCTGCTCTTTAAATTCAGTCAATACTTGTCTTCATTTAGTTTTCTCTGGAGACAATAGAAAAGATTGAGTGCTTCCTGGAGTGTCTTTATACTGAAGAAGAAGCAACATAATGTTTACCAACATGTCATTGTGGACAAGAGACATATTGCCTATGGTTATTTCTGCTAGTCCTTTTAAAGAAGGTAAAATAAATCGGAATGGAATAATCTTTCCAGACATATGTATTTGCAGTCGATAAAAAGTACTGATGTGACAGATTTGGACAGGACTAAAATCCCAGAGATGAAAGAGAGAGTGGCTGAAAGGAACCACTCTCTCTTTTTTTTGGCTTTTGCTGAGCCAAAAAAAATCCAAAAACAAACAAGCTGCAAGCAGC
Organism: Ictalurus punctatus; assembly: GCF_001660625.3. NCBI lineage: Eukaryota > Metazoa > Chordata > Actinopteri > Siluriformes > Ictaluridae > Ictalurus > Ictalurus punctatus. Next base: position 13,870,116 of record NC_030428.2, on the reverse strand, counting down.
AATGAACAGGCCCTCGTACCCAGGTGCATGTTGAGGCTTCTCTGCCAGGGGAAAGCCATTCCATTTTTTTTAGCACTTTTTAACACATATATGTTGTTAGGAGTGTATCACGATGTAAAACATGTCATTTCCTGTTGGCAATAGGTGGCACTATGACTATAACGGAATATTGGCATGTAGATATCTTCAGGCCAGAATTCATATCAAAATGTGAAGTTTGGTGGAGATTGAACATTGTATGCATAGTTATTACAACTTCCTGTTTCATGGTGAAACATTGAACTTTGTCAGACCGCCACAGCCACACCATGCAGTGAAAACTCAAAAGCTTCCCAATTTAACATCACCGAGGCATTTAGATTAGACTGAACGAATACGATGCTGATCTGATTAAATCTCTGGGCGGAGTTCGTTAAAGTACGGGGCCTGGAAATGGCTATTGCCAGTAAGTGGCACTATGACTATAACTGAATATTGACATGTAAAGGTATTCAGGCCGGGACTGTTATCAAACGTGAAGTTTAGAGCAGATTGGACAACTAAAACAACTTCCTTTTTCATGGTGAAACATTGAAATTTGTCAGACCGCCACAGTCACCCTGTCCAGGGAAAACTCAAAAACGTATCAATTTAGCATCGCCAAGGCCTTTAGATTAGACTGAACAAATATGATGTTGATCAGATGAAATCTCTAGGAGGAGTTCGTTAAAGTACGAGGCCTGGAATGACAAAATCTGAGAATACATATGCATACTGATGTTTATATGTGTAGGTGAAACAGTGCGATGCGCACATCGTTGAAATTTTGTAGGTGGTGCTATCGAGCCATTTTGCTGCACCTAATTATAAAACCTGTATCAGATGTAAATATCTGCCACTTCTGACACGGGTGCAAATTTTCATGAGTTTTCGAGTATGTTAAGGCCTCAAAAATGCTATTCATTTCGGAAGTAACCATCCAATTATGGGACCATGACACCATGACTACAACCCTAGCATGGAGTTTTCCAAGTCTCAGTGGTCAGCCAATCAACATACAGTATCACATCATAACCATCACTCCATCATGCCCTTAACCCTTAAACACATGGTTGTTACTTCACTGTCCATACCTACAGTCTTAAAGCAATCACCTGTTTTATAGCACTTTTACCTTCACTTTTTTTCATGAAACTACAGTACAGGGTGTCAAACACATTAAGGAAATTAAAACTTTTTAGCAAAATGTCTTCTAAACTTTTTCATACTTGGTGTTAGATATCCTTTAAGAATTCCCTTGACAAAAGAAGAACGTATTGAAATCATTCTTATGGCTGGATCAGGAAGCTGTCACAAGGTTGCAATGGACTTTAACAGGAAACATGGCAAGCACATCACACACGACACTGTTGCCAAACTTATTAACAAATTCAAAAAGACTGGAAGTGTTGCGGACCAACCAAGAAGCGGACGTCCATGAACATCCACTGACGAAGACACAACCGATGTGGTGCTGGCAAACATAGTCCCCTATGTATGGAGATTTTTGAGACACCCTGTATATGACCAGGTTAAATGCATATTTCTGCTTTTAACACATCTTCAACAAACAAGCACCTAGAATAAGTAGTGCATGTAAATATGATAGGTTAATATTAGTTCGACAAGCACTAACCTGCTCATGGTACTCGATTCCCATGCTGAGGGTATTGATGAGGATGGCGATCATGATGCCTCGTCCAAAATATTTGCTGTCTACAATCTTGCGGAATGTGTCACACACTAGTCTCCAGAAGTGCACTACCTTCACTGCCCGAGCACCTAAGGTAAACTTCTTCTTCCTATTTAGGTCTCTGCCATCCCGATAGTGTGTGTCTTGTGTGAATTCATACACTCCCTCACTGTCTGAGTCTGCAGTCTCATTTGCTTCAAGTCCCTCTGAGTCATTACCCACTGATTTGATACAGTAAGGGCAGGTCTCAGGGTCAAACGTCAGCATAGCATCCAAATTTGTACCACTGCAGTTGGTATTGGAGAGCTTGCGTGAAGAATTCCCTGCAATGTATTAGGTACATGATTAGGCTTTAGATATATAAAAGCAAGTTTAATTTTTCCAATCATTCCACAAGACTTAATGGAAGTACCTCCAAAAAGAATCTATCAACTCATCCATAATTATGAAATAGCTGACATTAACAGAATGGAAAGAAAATCATCATAGGAATGACCGTGGTTTGTTCATTTACCTGCAGGCCCTTGTGTGTCCAGCAGGCACTGGGATGTGTTTACATGGAGTGGAGGTATGTTGAGGTTGCTGAGGATGTTGGCAGTGCAACAGGCTCCTCCAGGATCCAGCGCCCTCTGCCTGAGTTGTTCCAGGGCTACACGAGGCTGCAGAGTCGGATAATTCTTATGCACTGGTGCGGCAAACGGCACTGAGTTCCTCTTGTAGGCCTGCAACACTGGATGACCTAATGTGGGGGCACGATTTGGATCCAAGTGGCAGGTCCTGTGGTAGGTGCTGTGTATAGATTCGGCGCTGCTGGAGCCCAGCGCTGCAGAGCAAGAAGGGGATGGGTCCTGCAGAGGCACAATGGTGGGTAGAGTAAGACGTCCCGTTCCTGCTCCATTCCTGTTGTTGTTCCGCAGAGACACCTCCATCTCCTGGGCACCGTCACTCCGGATATTCCCATTGCCAAGATGGTAGTGATGGTGGTGGTGATGGTGATGGTGTACAAGGTGATGAATGGAGCCCTGCTGCTTCCTGTGCCTTCGTCTCTTGGCATTTGGAGGTTCAGGGGTGGGAGAGGTGCATATCCTGATGCCTGCCCGGCGAGCAGCTGCCCGCATTAGGTGGCCTAACTGCCTGGTAGCTTTCCGAACAATGTAAACCAGGTATTTGAGGAGCTCATCGTAGCAGCTACCTGGCTCTGAGAAGCTGGCTAGAGTGCTTGCGTTGGACATGAATCGCACTCTCTGCTCCTTCATCAGCTGACTTTCACGCTGCTTTGTTTCAGAGAACTGGGTGGCTATGACAACTAGGCAGAGGTTGATCATGAAGAATGAGCCCACCTAGAGAGAGAGAGAGAGAGCAGTTAACTGACAAAAACTTAATAGCAGTTTCAGCACAATTTAGTTTTGCTTAGCTCAGTTTTTTTTTCCCCAGGAATGTGTCCTAGTATATACATTATGCCTTATTATGAACAGTATGCAGTTACTAGGCATTGCAATCAAAAGCTCATAATACTGGAGAACTGTAAATGATTGCTGCTACTTATTCGTGACTACCTCACATAGAATGGAATAACTAAAAGGCTTTGGGTTGGGAGTAGACTGAGTGTTTAGCATTAAATACATTACAGCTAATACATTACCCCTTGGACAAATAACACTTTTACCCACTCCAGCACATGTATCTCTTTACAAATGTAACACTCAATTGTTCTGACATAAATGTCAACATTTAAGAATGTAACTCTGAAGAAATTCTCCTGCAAAGTCTCCTATGGTCTTTGAGTCTGACCCATATGAAAATATAAGCTATATCTAACATATTCCTGAATATTAGTCAATAAACAGTACTGTGCAAAAGTTTTAGGCACCCCATTTTTTAATATAAACTTTGTTCTAATATTTTTATTTTATGACTTTTACATGATCAAGTCAGTATAAAAAACATTTTAGATTTCATTAGAACACAGCACTAAACAGAAAAATTTTTACATAAGAAACACTTTTCAGACAAAAAACACAATGAAGGCTGCTGGGTTTTGCTGCAAAAATAAGAAGCAAGTGCGACAGTCAATGTTTCCAGAAGAACTGTGGCTGGTTCTACAAGATGCTCAATAAAACTTACAGCTCATTTTCTTATAAAACTTCACAAACTGCATCGGAGACTACTATTTTTTATTTATATTTTTTATCGCACCAAATATTGACTTTGTTTCATTTACTACTGTTTACTGCTCTTTATGGTATTTTTTAAAATATAGAAACATTATATTATTAAATTTCATTATTTTGAATGCATCTTTGCTTTTAATAATGATAGTGAATAATCAAATATGGTTTTAATTAACTAAATAATGATTTTGGGACACCCAAGCAGAGATATGCTGCCCTACACATAGTGCATGGTTGTGTGGTACAGCAGTGACTTTAATTAGAAAAAAAATCTCCCTTGTCCAATGCCTGAAATCTTTGGGCTAGTTTCAAGTCTCTTTGTTAATTTTTCTTTTTAGTGGTAGTTAGGTTGGGAATTGTATTAATATAATCTGAATAATATTAATTCATATCCCTAATACCTAAGTATACATAGAATATATTGCTAATCATGTAGTACATTGTGTGTAAGAGAGGAATAGCACTAGATCTTGTCCAAAAACTGTGTGATGGGTTGAAAGCCACTCACTATAATCAGGAAAATGAAGTAGATAAAATTGTAGAAGGAATGTGCGTCCATTACAAAGTACATGATGTCCACCCAACCCTCCAGAGTGATGACCTAAAGAAAAAAAAAAGGAATTCAGCTGTCAAGCAGTTACACATTCAGTACATTATATATCTCTTATCTGGTCAAAAAAGAAAGTGTAATAAATATTCTGAGTCATAATAACCATCAAATATTATATGACAAAAATGCTTATTAGATACTCTGGTCAGCCTTAGAACGGCATACAAATGGCACAGTGCAGCTGTTGTTTCTGGATTCAAAAATGCATCATTAGGCAGTGATGAGATCCCCAAGCATGACCTGGAAGACCAGCAGACTCAGGGGAAAATTCTAGTGCAGAGATGCTCTCTGATTCTTTAATCCCATCTGTTATTCCTCAAACAATCAGATGGAGAAGAGAAATAAATCTCCTGTAATCTTTAGAGCAATAATACAAGGTGCTGTTGGACTACTAATTCATTAGAGCCATTAGACTTCCAGGCTACAGTATTGGCAGCTTGCAGAGGGACAATTAGGCCTTCAAACCCTCTCAGTCCTCAGTATGTGGCAGTATCCTTAATATTTAATAGATTTCTATTTTTAAAAAATTCCTAAATGTGACAAGCATTCCCACTGAGACTTTTGTGGCACATAACCAGTGGTTTAATACAATAATGCATTGATGAATTAAGACTTTAGCATTGATTTATGATAAAAGGTTATCCAGTGTTATGAACACTTTCATCGTATTCCTTCCAATAACTGAAAGAGCTATTCCAAAATGACAGATTTTTCCAAAATTGAAAGTGGTAGCATGTTACGGCTGAATTCAAGTTATGTCTGAATTCAGGATGAAGTGTCAGAATAAAACAGCAACAGCATTTAGATGTCAGTGAGCTAAAGGACAGAAGCCATGTTTTAATATACAACCTTCTTGTTTCATTATTGAGACAGAGTGAATTCACCCTCATTCCAGCCTGGTCCTGTTCAATTTGAAACTGTTTTTGCAGTATTTGGCAAAGATGTCAACCTCAATATAAAATTGATGGCGAAAACTCACCTGAAAAATGGCAATCCAGGCATAGCCTATGTTATCAAAGTTGATGGCACCCTTAAAAGGGTTGACATCCCCAGCAGAGCAGTTGGTATAGTACTGATTCCAATCGACACATGTGGTGTTATCTGTGCTGTTGTAGGCTCCCATGTCCAGCTGACATTGCAGACCCTCCTCATGCAGCCTAGGTATGGAGTTGCAGTGGCGCATGCCATTATCCCCCATCTGAGAGCAGATGAATGGGCTCTCGTCGTCAACGTGGTAGTAATTGGGCAGGCTTTGGGGACTGGTATACGTAGAAATGGAATATCAATTTTAAACATGCAGTTCAATTCAACTTTAACATCATATTCATAATAGACCCAAAGCATGAGGTAATTCTGGGAATTTTAATAACAATTCATCTTGGACTGTATGGCTGAAACCTGTTCTTCGGTGGTACAGTAAGTTCTACAGAACACTTTGATGCTGAAACTCATACGTCAACTATATGACAAGATATGAGCCAGAAGATGATGCAACTAGAAGAGACACTGAGAGAAAATACATTTTTCTGACCATGAGTAGTGAATGTTTCATAAAAATCTCCCCCAACTTGCCACAGCATCTCAGGTGTGCGCATGTAGGTAGCTACAATGACCAAGTTTGTATGTACATAACCTTTAAGATGTGTCTTGGGAATGCTGTGACGTATAGAAGTGTGAGAGGACTGGCTTATTAAAATTGGTGTTTTTGCAGCCTTTTGGTTATTCTGTCATGTAGCAGCAATTGTGTACATCATTACCAGTGGCTGATCAAATTTGGACCTCAGTATCTCTTATGTTTACCAAGATCTAACTAGCTCCACAGGATGGGGGCTCAGTAAGGACTAGCTCTAATGGAGCTTTGCTCTGAGAGAGCATAATTGGGCTTTCTGTTGAAACATATTCACCTCTGAGTGAAAGTGACACAGCAAATCAGCAGCGCAATAGCTTCAATTACCTGTTGGGACAAATCCAGGGCACATGGATACTGAAATATTTCTTAGCAGGATTTAACACTTTAGGACATATTTGCTGTGGTAATCACCACTGCAAGACAATTTGGGATTCAGTTAAGCTAAGACATGATTCTCTGTTTCTCTGAGTCACCATAGCCCTCTATTACCAAATGTAGTCATAAAGGTTACTGTAGTAGAGTTCTCACAGCATCCAATAATCAACAATCATTCATATGGGAATTTTCAAAGAATAGAGTGTTGGTTATGTACTACTTTGATGATGTCATATGTTGCACTGTAATATACAGTATGGGCTTAATAATACCAAAACGTTCATTACAATTTCAGGCTTTTTAGTCTTCTAACTAATCACTGGACACTTACACAGAGAAGTTCACAGGCAGGAAGCAGCGGTTACGGAGCAGCCCAGCCCAGAGCTGGACTCCAACAATCCCAAAGATGAAGAAGACAAAGAAGCAGAGCAGCAACACATTGCCCAGCATAGGGAGAGTGTCCAGCAGGAGAGTCACCAAGATTCTCATACCTGCACAATAAGAACAGTACTTGCTGCATACTTGTTTGTAAAAACAAGTAAATGGTAAATGGTGAAGCATACAAGGGAACAGCTTCACCTAATCACATGCCCTGTAAAAGCTCAATAAATGTACAATGCTCTGTATTCTAGCACGTCCTTGTTTATGAGGGATTATTGTAGACCACATGTTTATGCTAGGTCATAAAATTCTTTGCAGAGCAAATATATCCACTGAGCTGAGTCTGCACAATGTCCTCTGGTAGCTTTATGTGTGTGCACTCTGGGTGGATTTGTGAAGCCAGGTGAGTAGAGCATAAACGATGACAATCATTTCTCGTTTGTGAAATTGGATGTGGGAGGAATGACTGAGAAGCGTAATCTGATGTGAGCTCCTGGCAGGCTCCACTAAGTGAGGGGACAACTGCAGCCCACTGTAACTTACACTTCTGGATTGGCATGAGTGAAAATTAGCAACATGGTGTTACCAGCAGCCAACATACATTTTAAAATGGCAATAATGGATCCAGGTGAGTTTGTAGAACCAATTCCTATGCTACTATGCCATTATTGAACACATCATCGCAGATAGGAATTTAATCCTAATGGCCTGTAATGTACTGTAACAGAGATAGAGACTTTTCTCTGGGCTACTTGCTTGTCCATGTATTTACTAGTGAAAATAATGTGTGTGTGTATATATATATATATATATATATATATATATATATATATATATATATATATATATATATATATATATATATAACCCTAACCAAGTACGGTGGTTACGGGTTAAGAAAATAACCTCACAAACATCAGTGGCACTCCATGACTGCTAATCTGCTGCACTGAGACGCAAGATTTATGCACTCTGCTCATTAGTGACACCAAAACATCTAAGGCATTCACCCAAATACAGCAATTCGCTGAGCATCTAACAAGCACATTCATTATTTCCTTTGAATAGCATTTTTTTTCTCTATGAGAAAATAGGCTATTCAAATAAAAAATGCTCTCTGTTCTCTCAGAATTTTTATACCTAGAACAGTATAAATATTAAGGGGAAAAGTATTCAATGAATGAAATGCCAAATAAATATTCAATTAATTTCCAACAAAGAAGCAAATTCAAGCATTGCATTATAAACTAATAAAAATAATACATGTTTATAAGAAAAACAATTACCAAGATGAAGAGCATATACAATCAAATTCAGGATATTGGCACTTATAATGAAAAAGAGCAAAAATAAAGTTATATAAAGTTCAGACACTGCAGCTCATTATTATAGAGGCATCTACAGTACAGTAACAGTTGATTTTGAAATGTAAAAATTTCACCATCATCCTCTATTTTATGACCCTGTTTGTGATGTATGACATTTTAACTATTGATGTTATATATAAAGTATATACGCACAATGCATATACTATATCCATTACATTTTGTAGGTCTAATTTATTGCAGTATTCTGTATATTCTATTGATTTTTAAGAACTGACCACATTTATGATAAATATTAAAATACTAAAATGATTTAATAATAATAATAATTAAATAATATTATTTAAAAATGCATGCATGTGTACGATTTCGCACAGAGGAAAGTAAGTAGTACTTTCAGGTTTTGAGTTGGCTGTATTGATTCTTATTCAATCATAATCATAAACGGTTTCTGAAATCCTGACCATGCACAAGTATCCCAGAAAAGTTCACATAAGCTCATATAAAAATTATTCAGGCACAGAAAGGTTTTAATCATTAATCTTCTCTATTTATTGATCTTCTAAGATGTTAGGGACAGGACTGTTAACTGAAAGATGTTATCTCATATGTCACTTTCACAGAAGCGATTATCACATTAAGAGCACTCTGAATAGTCTACATGCATGAAAAGGTTACTCCTGCATTCAGCTGGAAAAATCCTGAAAAACATAGAGAAAAAAAGGAACTTTAAATATCTTTCCCTAGCTTATACATTCCCTTAAAAAGCCATTCCAGGAGACAGGCCTGTGGAGGTCCCAGTGCAGCAGTGGAAAGATACCCATGGGAGAAGCTGCACTTTTCAGTCATTCGCATATGCCAAACAGCCGAATATCAAAAGCACAGGGGTAGAAGGAACTTTAAGTGTTTTTTTAGGGTCAAGGTCACTTTAATCACCCATTATATACATACAGTGCTGTATATATCTTCTGCTGGCCTGTGAATAAAAAAATAAACACTTCATATTAAATTAATCATTTCAAGTCATTAAAACTTTCCTACTAAAGCATCACTTAATCAAAGGAGTCCAAGTACAACAGAAGATCTAACTATGTTCAAAAAACAGAACAACAGAAGATCTAACTATTTAAAAAAAACAGCCAAAGGCTCACCTCCTCCGTGAGTAATTAACTAACCCCTAAAATGCATTATATTATATAGTTTGGATATTACACCTCTACTCTGAACACTTTACTTCTCTAGAACGCAATTATAAATCTTGTATAGTAGCACTACTTGTATTGTTGTCTGCTTGATATATCGCATTGCTTGTATTTCCTCATTTATAAGTCGCTTTGGATAAAAGCGTCTGCTAAATGAGTAAATGTAAATGTAAATGAAAGGGTTCAATCTTTCTAACACTAATTCAATAAGATTTGTAAAGGGACAAATCTGATGCGTGTTACTCCATTTTCTCTCTAAACAACACTCGTTAGTAAGGGTGAAAATGGATGTGCTCATGATTCACAAACTGTATACAAACAGAAATCAGGTATTGATTCATATATTCACATTCCCAGACGTCTATAAATCACCCTTTCCTAAGGTCAATAATCTTTGTAGAAACATCAATTGCCCAATTTACAACTTCACAGGCCTTTAGTTTTAGTTTCTTTTCCTCACCGCAACTATGCACATATTCTCACATATGCGCACACATACACACACACACACACACACACACACAAATATGAATACATTATTCAGATTAAACAGATAATAAGATGCACACTATATTTTTTTCTATCTTGCCAGACAGAAATGTTAAAAAAATGTAAAAAAAAAAAAAAAAAAAATTAAAGTGGGGCAGTTTTTGGTTACATGCAAGTAAACAGTCAACTATGAAGCACATAAGATATAAAAAAAAATATTAAGTACATTAAATCATTAATATGTAAATGTAAAATGTAAGTCGCTGTTCGAGGCATTTAGTGTTTATTATTATTATTATTTTTTTTTTTTATTATTATTATTTTTATTAGAGTTATATTTTTGGAAATAAACTAACTAAATTCATTAAAAAAATATCAATGGTATATATGTTTCTTCCCAGTGTATTCAGTGTTTCTAGAAGCATAGTGGAAGGATTGAAATTAGATTTTTTTTTTTTTTACTTGGTTTAACTCCAGGTTTTAAACTGAATACCGTGTGTTGGTCTGTTAATTCTGGTGAAACACCTAGTTACTGTCCGAGTGTCTAGTAATTTGGGCTTTTATACTCCCATTATGCAACACCTATTTCATTTATCTGACAGTGGTGCAAAACCCAATGTGCAAAGATATTATATCTCTATCACTGCCTGTGTTTCCCTGAGTGTCAGGTCCTTTTATTACCCTCATCTTCATAATCTTACAGACTGATCACCTCATGGCTCAGCTGCTCTCTCTCTCTCTCTCTCTCTCTCTCTCTCTCTCTCTCTCTCTCTTTCTCTCTCTCTCTCTCACTCTCTGTATATAATGCTCTAACTTCTTGCATCAATCTGCATGTCCACTGCCCCAATTACTGTCAGGCTTTTACTGATTCCACAACTCCTGCCATATGCTGACTGTGGCACTTTTCTTCACTCCAAATAATAATGGGTCACTAGTGAATGACCAGAGAATTTTCCAATCAACCTCCAATTGCCCTCCGAGTATACACACATAGCTAAATCCAGTCTGGGCGTTATTCTAGCAAAGTCCGATGTTTACAGTCACGTGAATCCACACTTTAAGCAGATTAATCCAGAGAACTCCTCTGGCGGACATTTGCAGACCAGGCAAATATATTAAAGATTTCTCCGGTATGCCCGCAAATAAGTGCTCGGCTCTTGTTGCTCACATTGTACATCGGGAATTTGATTTGTGACTGGCAGGTTGTTTTTTACCTTCATAAATCAAGCCACAGAAATAGCCAACAGCAGCAGAACAGAGGACAGGATGAATATAAAGGTGAAAGTGAAGACACAGAGGGAGACTAAATTCAGGAAGTCATAAAAGCCCTTAGAAGAATCTTAGGAATGGGAATAGAGCTGCTTTTCAGTTTTTTTTTTAGTAGTGGGTAGTGTAGTATAGATTGACCATTTAGCTTTCCATTTTCCTGCCAAGGGATTTAAAGTTATTCAAGCACTGCCTCTGTTCTGAGTTGGACAGCCAAATGATGGATGGTGTGAGTTTGCCTACTATTACATTGCCCCATGTTTTGATTAGAGATCTGAAAATAAGCAGGAAAATGACAAATGGGACTCATGGGATACCTTACAGCTCCCACTTTTCAAATAACTTTACACAGCAGGTGATGTACAAATAATTTCCAAATTAATCCCACCATTAAGCTTTTAATTAGCCTAAGTGATTCGTGAATGGCAAATAAGGGTGCCTACTCCCACTGGGCTGGCCCCCACACCGTTGATTGACAACAGTATTAATTATGTAGTAGTACAGAGAGAAGTGGCTATGTTGTGTTCCCGCTTTTAAACTCTTCACTCATCACACTTATGTGTGCTACGTCAGGACCGCAGGACTTAAAGTGACACTGATTGTTTCTTTGCTAGAGTATGATGCGGTAGAGTCTCATACTGTGCAAGACAGATAGCAAGATTGAGACAGGCACATAGCTTATAAGAAATTTATTCTACGTTGATGGAGCACTGGTGAAAAAACAATTGGCTGGATCAGTATCAGATGAGGAAACTTACATTTACATTTACATTTATTCATTTAGCAGACGCTTTTCTCCAAAGTGACTTACAAATGAGGAAAGTTATTTTTACACATCTACCCAGCTATTATTCTTAGACAAATTCAAGTGCCACCCTCCTAAGATTTTATCTCCAGAACACTCCTATGATAATAAGACTACTCATGAGCAATGTTCCCTTTAAATTTATTTCTTGCTGAGCAAAACCTATTTCTATTGGGCAGACACATCTGCCATTTGAGCAAAAAAATATGAGGCACAGTATGGGCTGCTCTACCCTGAATGCTTACTGGGGAATTCTCAGCAGCCCCACTATACTAAAAAGATTAAACAGGTGATTTAACAGATAATTCTAGTTAGCATTGTTTGTGGTTGGGATTCATTTTTGGTGGTAGTGGGACTTTGTCGGCTTTTACATGAGTTCCTGCTTGTGCTTACAAAATAAATAAGAAAAATTGCAATGATGTTATGAGAGTCAAATGTACCTGTGGCTGCATTGTTCTGCAATCATCTATCAGTTTATTCAGTTGTGTCAGTGTAGTGCACAGTTTTTTTCTGTATGGGAGTATCATCAGAAGTGAGTGACAGTGTATGCTCGCAGTTGAGTAGGAACAGTGATGACTAGTAGTTATGCACATTAAACTGCAACCTACCATACTACCATACTAACCTACCATACTAAATACTGTTCCAGTATTCCAAATGACTACTTAGACATACTATTTAGTATTTTGGATGTGGACGTTACAAAACAAAGCTGATACAGTAAAAAACACTTTAGATTTTGTATGTAAAGGGAAAGCACTTTTTACTATTTCACCATGGTGCAGTGGTTGTCAAACTGGGGGCCGTCAAATGGTGCCAGGTGGGCCACATTGAAATTCTAGAACTTTTTTTAAAATTCATTTTACCTGTATGTAAGTCGGGATTGTGAACCTTTACACTATGATGTACATAAAAATAAGAAATATCAATAAATGAAATCAATTATACACAGCACACTAAGACACACACCACACAGAGACATCTGTTGATATACTAGTGTACAGTACTTTTAGCCACACGCTGATAAATCCTAAGACTATTTAAAATGATAGTCTCTAATCATAGTCTCTAATCTTTGAAAGTTAATGCAGAAGATCTTAGTGTGAAATAAACTAAAAAGCTGCAAAAATTTGAAGACTTTCACTCTGAAAAAGTTTAAGAACCACTGCCATGGTGAACTGAACTGAAGACATAATCTATTAATCTATAGCCCCTAAATTCTTGATAACAGGAAATTCTGGAGAGCAGCGAACAGAAATAGCTGCTTGCTTCTGGCTGGGAGAGGAAAAACTTGCTGGTTGCCTAGTTAGCTGGCTAGCTGTTTGGGAGGCATGAAATACTACTGTTGGTCTCTGAGCAGATTCACTAAATGTCATTTAGATTTGATCTGGTTAGCACAGAGCTGGAATTGTGCACATATACTGTACCATGAATCACTGATTACAGGGTAAGAGACTTTAGTAGTAGCAGTACTCACTGGGCACTCGGTTGATCGCTCGTAGAGGCCTCAGCACTCTGACAGTACGAACAGCAGAGAAACTGACATTCTGCAGGTTCAGCGAATATTCCAGCATCCTGAAAACACACAAAAACATAAATGAAAATCTGTAAGAAAATGTCTTTGGCACAAAGCTGTGGCAGACTTAAAAAGACTTAAAAATTCTAGTGCTTTATATGTGAATTACCAATTGGATGCCTTTCAAAAAGCAAAATCATCAGGAATATCAGTGTCAGCTTCGGCATCTAATTTAACATTATCACATATAATGTTACACATACTCAGAAGAGAAAAAAAAACAGCCAAGATGGTCATAGTGCAATATCCTGTCACCAGAAATGGCTGCTTCCAAATAATATATGTATATATATATATTTTTTTTGTAACTGAAAAGCCATTTGATGTGAGCAGCTACAGACAGCAAGTGGATTGAGGTGATGAGGGGTGTAATGGGTTTGCATTTGGTGCCTGGAAAACCAGACATGCTGAGTAATCTGCAGTGGTTTAATAGTGCTAACTGTTAGGCTGGCCACTGTATCTTGAAGGAGCTGTGCTGTGTATTCTGATACTGTCTGATCTACCGGATGTTATATAGGCCAAACTAACAAAATCATGACATTGCTGAAACATGGCCTGCAGGTTTGGTTGGATTAATTTAAAAATGTATTCTGTTACAGTTAAAAATTACTTCATAAAAAATGTCATCAGTAACGTAATCCAAGTACCAAAATATGAAAGTAATATAATCTGATTACTTTTGGATTACTTCAAGGTCACAAATGTAAATAAAGTCAAGAGAAAAGCAATTTGATTATTATTATTATTTATTATTTCAGAGCTTAAACATGTTTAATGTTTGGATTTGTTTTTAATTAATTAAATAAGTAAATACATAAATAAAAAATCACTGTCTCTGATGCAGGGGGTGGAGGTGTCTTATTAGCATTCAAAACAGTGTTACCATGAATACACTGTAAAAGACACACTATTAGCATTATATATATATATATATATATATGTGTGTGTATAAAATGGTTTTCACTCTGCCCACGTTTTACATTTTTTCCTACATGGAATAAAATAAAATTTCAGCTTCAACGGGCGTACCTTCTGCTATCATTTACACATCTGGATGGCCATGTAATACGAAGCAACGTGATAAGACAAAATTAAAAAGACCTTATATGGCCATGGGCACTGTTTGCGACTGCTATTGTCAAGCAACTGTTTGATGGTGTACACAGCAGTGTTTCAACTTCACATGTTCACTGGGAGTAGCGTAATGGTTGAGAGGCAGGAATTTGGCCAATAGTTGTTGCAAGCCTTTTATAAATCGACCAACTGGTGTGCGAGAAGGCAGGAATTACAGAGAGGGGTTAAAGCAATGCAAATATGCGCACACATGATGCAGTATTAGACCATGAGCACATCATACCGGACATTTTCTCAAATATAGAATTCCCAGCCGTCTGAAAAAGAGGACATGTCCAGGAAAAAGAGGATGTAAGGTCACACTAACAAAAGCATTTCAGAGAACAATGTCTGTTAATTTCTACCAAATTAACTGCACCATGAGGTTGCAAGGCTCACTGGCAAGAGAGAACCAGAACTATAATCAAGCAGCTGTCTATATGGTGTTCTGTCAAAAGATTAATTTCTTAGGTTTTAAATGAAAACAATTTTAATCCTGATAGTATTCACATTTTTAAATTCACATTTTTAAATCACATTCACATTTTTAAATGTACCTGTAATTTGATTACTTTGTTTTTTGACGTAACTGTAACAGATTAAAGTTACCAGTTTTTTGTATCCTGATTACATAACACTGTTACATGCATTCTATTACTCCCAAAGCCTGCCAGACAACTGAGCACAGATCTTGGGAATCCTGGGGATCTTCCCTGGAGTTACATTTTGAATTGTCCAAGTGCAGTTCCTTAGTTCCTGTGATATCATGGTTTGAGAGAGTGCCCAAGAAACCCACGTGTCCATGAGCAGGGCTGGTGCCAGATGGATTAGGCCATTGCTTAGGGCCTCCATTGCTTAGGGCCTCCATACAATATTTGCTCCACACTGATTTTGTAAATGAGCATTAATATTTTTATTGAGCATACTGGTTGTAAGAATGTTTAACTGGTCATGAAATGAGTCAATATGACAATAAAGCTGTAAAACCTTTTTGTATGAACAGATCTGATATTGCTACATAGAGCAAGGCCACATTGCTCTTCCTTGGCTTTAAAAATTACAGAGTTAACATTACAGCTAGTTACACTATATGGCCAAAAGTATGTGGACACCTGACCATCATACCTATATGAGTTTGTTGAACATCCCATTCCTACCATGAGCATTAATATGGTATTGGTCCCCACTGTGCTGCTATAACAGCTTTCTTTGTGCACAGGGGCACTGCCATGCTGGAACAGGTTTGAATCCCTGAACGAGTTCCAGTGAAGGGAAATCGTAATGGTATAGCATACAAAGACAAAGATGTTCTAGACCATATTACTCTGCGTCCTGAAAAATCAGCTGCAATGAAGTGATGTGAGAGGCGAGTAAAAGCAATAAGAGAAAAAAGAGGCACTGATTAAATGCAAGAAACATTATAATAAATGTTAAATGAACATGTATATTAAAAGGGCGGCACAATGGAGCAGTAGGTAGCATTGCTGATTCACAGCTCCAGGGTCCATTGTTCGATCTTGAGCTTGGGTTTCTGTTTGTGTGGTGTTCTCCCTATGTCTGTGTGGGATTCCTCCGGGATCTCTGGTTTATCCTATCTCCTAAGTAGGTAGACTGGCTATTGGCTAAGACAAATTGCCTCTAGCATGTGAGTGTGTGTGTTCTTGGGATAGACTCCGGGTCCACCACGACCCTGACCAGAATAAGCAGTTACTGAAAGTGAGTGAGTGTGAGTGAATATATTAAACTCACAATTTTTCAGCAGAGTCATACAGTGAAACAGATGTGTATTCGTTCACTATACCACAGTTATGTGTTTTGGTAATATTGCTGATGTTACTGTATAATTAATGATTCATTTTTGTATGGTTTTTGTTGAGTTTGGTGATTTATAGTAAAACAATGAGAAAACCAAAACAGAATGTGACTAATACGTTTAAACATTATTATCATCATCACATGAAGAGTTTGGCATAATCATTTGACTCTGAATTCAAAAAGCAGATATGTGGCTTTGCGACTTGGGTTCGAAAGCACCCTTGTATGTGTGCGCGTGCGTGCGTGCGTGCGTGTGTGTGTGTGTGTGTGTGTGTGTGGGTGTGTGTGCGCGTGTGGTAAAGTTCCAAAGTAAAATCTTGACTAGCGGCACCAATAGTCTAGAGTTAGCCTTGTACATGTGCTATAAATTCAATTGGATCTTTTAAATTTAGTCAAAGAGGAGCATCCAGTGGGGATCAATGTAATGTGATCTCCAACAATACACACATGCTAGCATACACGCACATGCACACGTAAGCACACCCACACGCTCACACACACACAGCTGCTTCACACATGTGAACTTTGGATGGAGATGCATGAAAAAATTCCCTGCCTTCGTAGCCATCAAACAGGGTATGCGGCCTCTTTCGCTGTGTGTGTGTGTGAGTGTGTGTGTGTGTGTGTGTGTGTGTTTGTGCCCTAACAGCTATAATTACAGATTTCAGTCAATTCAAGACGTCTAACAAAACTAATTGGCTATGTGACAGCTATGTATTTAAAAAAAGTTAACACAAACTCAACAACATGGAGCTAAATAATTGAAGCTATTAAATGATGGAAGATGATATGCACTAATGCTATCTGTGTGCCACACAGACCTCAGATTGAAGGTATTTTAAATACCCAAGATTATCTGTGGATTCAGTGATGATGGTTATATGCAAACAGTATGAGCTCCATTAAGCAAGCAGAGCTCAGAGGAAATGTGTTCCGCTATTGTTGCTCCTGAAATCTGCAGAGCAGCTTTCGAGAGCACTGATTGGGTCTGATGGAAACCAGCTGGTAGCTGGAATAGAAAAATAATAACAGTGGTGACTAGGGCTAAAAACGGAAGGATAGGGAAGGACTAAACATAAAAAAAAAATATATCAAAAGAGGGGGAAAATGCATGACGTTTTTGATGTCAAAAGATCCGCCAGGGTGGCTGGAAAGTACAAACTGAACTAAAACAGAGAGATAGAATTTGGAGGACTGTGGTTGGGGTAGAGAGAGGAATAAGGGAGAGTACATGTTTGGTATGGGGGTGAGGGAGGAGGATAGAAATTGCGTGAGGACACTTCACAAAAGCTCCTGCAGCCAAAGTCAGGCGAACACAAGGAGCCAGAGCAGAGCTAAACAATGTGAACATGTGTCTATATGATTGTTCACATCATCAACATGCCATTACACCCAACAAGTTCCACATATACACCATAGGAGTGCAAATAAACACTGAACTCATGAATGATGATGTACAGGCACATGAAACACACATGTAAACAGACAGCTAGTGAAGTGCCTGGTCTGGGCTGGGGGCCAGTAAACACCTGGCTTGCTCAACTCTTATCTTTGTATTTGCATAGATCTAGTGAAGGATGGTACACTTTGCCATAATCACACTCATTTCCTGACGACTATGGCCACACAGTCAATAATGGCTGCTCTCAGCGTACAGTACACAGTGCTAGCAGGGAGGGCACTATAATAGGAAAAGTATGAAGGAGGAAAGGGACCAGCATCCAAAACAGGACCTGACCTTTAGAAATCAGTTTGATTCAATAACCAAGTGGGAGCAGCAGAGTCCCTGTTCTATCATACCCTGTTTGAACAAGCATCACGAGGGAGGAAGGAATAAAAATAAATAAATAAATAAATAAATAGATAGATAGATAAATAAATAAATAAATAAAACATGTATGAATGTCACTTGGATTGAGCTAGAAATCATAGACTGTGTAGTGGCAGTCATGCCACGGCACTTTGAGTGACATGAAGAGACAGAATAACTTTTGAGTTAATGTCTTCCTCTCTTTATCTCCGAGTTGTGTTGTCTTCAAAGCAGCACCCCTGGCTGCAGTTCAAACAGGGCTGGGTGTCTTCTACCACCTAGCAGGTTAATGAAGTGAGTTTCAGAGGAGGTTTGCTATCCCACAGCCACATTCAAATGGAGGTGGAGATAAAACACATGCACTTCCACAATTTCTTGCAGTCAACACATCCACATGCAGTATTTTATATTCCAACCGACATTTTTCCTATCATCCATAATGACCTCACTCAGCGTTTTAATTGAATAGGACTGACTGACTGATTATAATCAAAATAAGATTATACGAGCTGCTAGCTAAGAGGTAATCATTCTGACTGAAATTCCCCTTTTTTCCTATTTCATATCAATGTGATTTCTAACCAGAAGACCCACTGAGAAAGAGGTAGCTCAGCTCTGCAAGATATTTCACACTATTATTTCATAAATGCAGAATTTAGTCCATTTGAATCAAAACCGATGTGTTTTTAAATTGGTGTTGTTCGTTTAGGCACAACAATCACGCTCGTGTACAGACAAAATCAACCACCCTGAGAGTGTCTGAGCAAGGTGGTCTTGGTCCGGTTCCATCAAACTCTAGTGCATTTTGATTGCAGCAAGAAAGCGATTCAATCCTGAATCGACCCAATTTGAGGAAGTAAACTAAACATGTTCTGTATTTTGGGATGCCGACAACATTTTTCTGTAGATTTGACTGCTAATCTGATGTGTAGCACTGCAGAAATTCCATGTGTTGTGGATATTTGGACCAATAAACAAAAATGAGGGCAAACAGTGGATGTAATACACAAAATGATTTTAACCGAGGTATATACATATATATAAAATTACTGTTTACCTTTTTCCATTATTGTATTTGTAACCAATGAATGAAGGAGTTTTATCCGACTTTTCAGTCCTAAACATCCCACAGCCTTTTTTTTTTTTTTTTTACTTTTGGTTTAATTGTGTGCAGTGTACACTAAAGCAAAACCAAACTACAGCAAACTAAATCACACCAAGTAGCAACCAAACCCATCAATTCATCCATTTATTTTCTGTACCGCTTATCCTACACAAGGTTGTGGGGAGCCTGGAGCCTATCCGCGGGAAGTTGGGCGCAGTCAGGTGACACCCTTCACAGGGTGCCAATCCAACGCAGGACACATCAAACCAACCATAAGCTCTAATTTGGACTCAGCAAATATACTAATAGATGTGAACAAATTCATACAACAATAGCATCTTGATGCTATATTTTCCCCATATTACTCTCAATATAACAATCTCAGTCTGGTGCAAGTCTGTTTCGACACATTTGTAAAGGAAATACATGTTTTGAATGAAGGAACCTAATACAAGGCAATAAGGTGTGTGACAAGAAAGGAAATCAGCTCTGCTATGTGTGCTTTGGTCAAACATTACTTGACCACTGGGCAGAAAATAAATAAATGAGTGGGACCTTTTTTTTCGTGAGAAAATATTTGCTGGCCTTCACTCGAGATACCTTAGTCTTTGTCTCATTCTCCTGAAGAGGCATTTTTGAGCACATAACATGCGCCTGGAAACATTAATAACTCAGAGAGAGCAGAGAGTATTTTTACTGTGGACTTCACTGCTGAAATTGTGACTGAGTATCATAGTGATACAGCATTTTAATTTAGTGATGAACAGGTTAAGTGGACTAATCAAGTTCTTTTCATTTATTTTAAAAAAAACAAACAAACAAAAAAAAAACCTAAGCATGATACTATTCATAATTTGCTAATTGAGTTTCTTTAGCCTGACAAGGATATAGAAAAGCTTTTTAGCTTATTTTATATTAAACTGTGAACCCACTGTGGGGCGCTGTCATTTATACATAGTAGAACTGACTCAAAATAGAGCAAGTTTGCTGATCTGCTGTTGGGTGCCAATACTTTAATGTTAGTGACAATGACTTGAGTACAAACCTTGTCAGCCAAAGTTAATATACAACAAAACTACAAATTCACACTACAAAAGACTTTCCCTTACTGAGGTGATATTTCTGTGTGTCATGTGCATACCAGAGCATGTTCTCTCCACAGTAGCCTTATGATAGCTGGAAAGAGAAATTGTCTTGGACTAGAGCATACAGTCTATCATTACTAGCACTACTTAAAAGTTTATAATATTTGCACATTCAAAGGGAAATATGTTGTTTATTGGTTAATTGAAAAGAAAGTGTAAATATTAAAGTAGGTAATCAATTATTTGTTGTTTAATGCATTCAAGCAAGCAACAAACCTAATAGTCCATCACTATTTTTATTCCTAGATGCAGTTCTATATAGAATATATTTATTGGGAGGGGGGAAACATACTTGACATTTAACTACAACCAGGCCAATAAAAGCAATACAAATTGCTTCCCATCTTTATCTAAGCCTGTGTATGGCTCACACTCACACACACACACACACACACACACACACACACACACACACACACACACACACACACACCAGCAGCCTGAATGATGTGGGGGGAGTTCCTAACCATCTGTATGTACCTGTGAAAAGCTCTGATATTGGTTTTCAGACACCTCCCAAAACAAATATGAGATGAAGGAGTCATCAGATGAAAGTGCTGGACACAGTCCAGTGCCATCACTTCCTCTGGCCAAATGGAATTCCTGAAGCCTCTATTACCTGACCACGAGTTGAAGAGATTTTTTTTTTTTATGACTGCTTATGTGGTGTCCACTGGACATAAGATGATCCTTATTTGCCAGCATAAATGACAAAGACAGTTTAAAAATACACAGCAGCAAAGATCTCGATAGATAAAGCAAATAATCAGACTTAAATCTAAGAAATTTCTGCAAACAAGTGCAAAGTGTAAGTGCAGACATTGTGTCGATGTACAGAATCATTTCTATTGCAAGATATATTGGGAAAGAGAAAGGGAGATGATAGAGTGGATTATGTGTGTAGATCAGAAATGCATGTGCACCAGTGACCTTTTTTCCCACTCAAAGGCTGAAAAAAAACAGTCTGGACAGGATTTCTCTCAGTTTTTGTGATGTTGCGGCCAGAAATGCTTGATTTTCAGGTCTTTAGTGTGGTTTTAGAGATTGTTGGGCTGCAAAATTTGCTGAAACCTGCCAACCCTGGTTAATGATATTAGCTCATCTGTGTACATCTTGCACACTAAGAATAACGATGAGAAACACCTGCGATATCAAACACAGTTCAATAAAGGTATGTCTAAATCCACTTAAAACAAGCTGCTAGACTGTATACTGGATCAGTGTATGTTGTCAAACCTCAACTTTCTATTACATTTGTTATTAATGTATTCCCGCCTCACTAAAACCTACAGGCATGAGCTGCTGCTAAAGTGAATGACAGACATTCATTCAAAGTGAATGAACGTACCTCTAAAATCTTACCAAAAATTTGGCAAGTACATGAAAGTAACATACAAATAAATCAGACAGTAGCTTACCTAGCCAACAGAGAATACTTCACATGCACCACTATTTTCCACTTTTATTAATAAAAACAAAATGAACACTATAAATTCTAGGGGCTGAAAGAACTAGTACAATCAAGTCTTGCCATGAGCATATGAGATAAAGATCCTGAGAGATCCAGCCATATCCTGACATCAGTCACAGGGGGGATGTTGGTTATGTGTGCTTTCTGATTGAATGATGTCCATTAAGCCCTGAAAACATAATGCAGTCATTACTGTTGCCATGACATGGCAGAAATGTCTGTCTATAAACTCTCAACCTCTCTGTGTGTGATAATCACAAGAGAGAGCATTATATATTGATAATTCAATATTAAGTCATTGTGCCATAAAAAAAAAAAAGTTAAACAGACTAGATATCTGATTTACTGAAACTGTTGGATTCACTATAGTATTCCTGAGAAGCAATGTCGTATAACAGCTAAGGCAAAACCTCAGCATGGATTGATAGACTCAAGTCTGCAATATATGGTGAGTATGTGCCAGAAGATAATGCTGAGATGAGTCTCTGTCTCGCCAAGAGATCCCCGATGCTTAGAGACAGCCTGTCAGAGTCCTCACTCCCTTCTGTCAGCCTGTTAATGTGAGACATGGACAACCATACTAGCAGAGTGCACCATACCAGCACAGACAGAAGGAGTCCATCTGAATGTGGCTTTGGGAAAGTAAAGAGTTGAAGTAACAGAAGTGAGTCTGGCTTTAATTCTCAGGCTCTTTCTCTCTACTTTATGAAATCATATCCAATCTAACGACTACACTGATATTGTGTTAACAGTGTGCAGAAATATTTAAACATTAACAGCAACGTGTGTGTACTGGGTTTAAGTAATGTGGCCACACATTAGGTAACCAGATGTAATCAAATATGAATACACTGTTTGGATTAAACATATAATGTTTTCTGGGGGCACGGTGGCTTAGTGGTTAGCATGTTTGCCTTGCACCTCTGGTGTTGGATTCGCATCCAGATTGTATGTTCTCCCCATGCTTTGGGGATTTCCTCCAGGTGCTCCGGTTTCCTTCCCCAGTCCAAAGATTAGGGAAGGAAGGCTATAGGCTGATTGGCATTTCCAAATCGTTTGTAGTGTGTCAATGTGTGTGCAATTGTGCCCTGGGTTGGGATTGTTCTATTGTAGCTGGGGTGGCACCCTGTCCAGGTGTGTCCTCCGCCTTGTGCCCCAAGTTCCCTGGGATAAGCTTCAGGCCCCCTGTGACCCTGTGTAGGATAATCAGTGTGGAAAATAGATGGGTGGATGTAATGTGTTCTAAATGGATACAGATATAAATAAATGGTGCACTATGTTGTTGCTTTTTTTTTTAGCCAGAAAGGTTCACAGGGCATCTGATTAACACTAGAGGCATGCATCGAGACTGGGATCCTGCAGGATGTAACAAAAACAAGCGAGTGATTAGAGGTACAAGCGAGTGGCTAGATATGAAGCTCATGGGGCAAACAATGACTAAGATGAAAATGCGGTGGTCCTTAGTAACTTCCTGGTCAGGGTCACAGTGATTAAAATTATGCTACTAATTTGCTTATATTTCCTGAAATAGAACAAGCTAAATTCATGTCAATTGTCACAGGCAGGTACAAGCAAGTATAACTGCAAATGTGGGAATAAAAAACAGCCCACATCTTTAGCTGATATAAATTATGAACTTGAGTGATGCACCTGAGGATAAGTAACGGTCAGAGGCAGAATTCAAAGACCATTCTGAGAGTGCTGGCATTTCTACATCCGGGTTTTTACAGTGGTTCCAGGAGCATAGTGGTAGAGTTTAAAAAATAAATTAATTAAATAAATTAAAAGAAAATAATAATAAAAAAAGGACCAAAAAAGCTCCAGTTAACCCAGGGTTTCTGTTAGCCAGTAAATATAAGTATTGACCAGTAATAATTTGAATGTTTTTGGCAAAATAAGATCCTGACAGACACAGTGTACAATAAAAAATGTTCCCTTAAAAGACAAATCTCAAATTAAATAAAGTAAAATTTTTAGAGTGGGTAATGATCTTTTCTACACCTTTTATTCAATAATGCACATCTCTATAAATGATATGCCAAAGGGAATAAAGGCTGTTTAAATGTAACTGCTTAAGCGTGCTGCCACTAGTAACTGCTACAGCTATCATTACCTGCTGCTAGCCTCCAATTCATATAGCCACTGCTGTGGAATCATTGCTTTGTAGCATATCACAGCTTCAGTGGTCGTGTTAAAACAAAAAACAAGACAGGAATTAAAATGGGATTTATGCAGTGTGCTAAATGGTAAATGGGAAAATTAGACAGCTAGCAAAATACACATCTGCGCTAAATAATGCTAATGCCAGCAAATGCTACCACCAAATTGTAAACTGTACAATCATGTGGTTAAACAGACAATAGCAAATCAGTCAACCTTTAAAAGTTTCTTGCTAAAAGCGAGTGATTCTGATCAGCCTACTGAGGTTGGGAAGTGTGTTTTAGAAAGCATTTGACCATTTAGAAAAGTCAAACTTTTTTCACCATTTGCAGGAAAAGATGAACTATGAAAATATGAAATCACCATCATTGTTTAAAGACAGACCCATGGATTTTTTTTTTTGTTCGTTTGTTTTTTAATAAAACCCAAATGGAATTTAATCCAGAGTGCTGGGCAAAAATGTGAGGCAGGCTAAAGGTCAGGTGATTGTTAAACAGGCATAAAAGAGACAAGACTGACTCAGTAAACATGAAGCAGTCCTTAATCAAACACTCATCAAGAGAGGCAGATAATAAAGCTTAGACTCATCACAAGCAAAACGTCATCCAAAAAAATAAAAGCCGTGCTTGCCAGGCTGAGGTTATGTAAAGGGAGTCGTGTGATTGCTAACAGGTGAGTGTCATTAGAAATCACGGGATTGTGAACAGAGGCCATGTGATGAGGTCATGGTCTGAGGATCATGGGAGGTGTAGTTTGCAATTTCAGGCACTGCAGACATGAGTGCAACATTCAACAAAGAAAAAAACAAAATAAAAATCGGGGCGGTTCTAAGATTTCATAGGCTTAGCCCTCAGTGAGGATGTTAAGCAAGAGACAATTGCCTAATTAGTGCCTCTTTGTAAATCGGGATCACTATATTACTATATATTAAGTCAAAAGTACCAATATTTAAATTGGTACCAAGTCCATACTAAAATTTTAGAAGTGATGTAATGATACCAGTCTTGAAATCTGCAGTATGGCTCAAATTGTTACACGTATACTGTTTGACAGACTGACGACTATCTGTGTGCATCTTTTTTAAATTAAATGTCTCTCTTTAAATAAGGAGAACCACATGATTGCAACAATGCTTTCCTGGACTAGCAGCAACGATATCAAGACATTTCCCTGCGTAGTGTAACTCACAGCTAGCCTCAGTCTCAGGTTGTGCTGCACTGCTAACAGCTGTCTCCTCCAGTCCCTGGTTAGCTTGATCGCCATCTTCCACAAATTCTTCACCCTGATTCTCCTCCTGGTTCCGTTTGAATAGATGGCACATGTCTTAATAAAGACGCCTTCCTCTCCTCTTTTTCATTTGCGTTTACGACAACCCCTTCTCTCACTCATTTTGAACTAGGACGACTCCCACAGTCCGCTTGGTTCTCTGGGTTCTCTGAAGACTGCACGGGCTTTCCACACTTGTGCTTGACCAATTCTATCATTCTGTTTAGATTAAAACAATATCAACGTGCTTTTTATTGTTTATACATGGTGTCCTATCTGAAAGCAGCAGCTGTTTACACTAAGTGACAGTAGCGGTATATCTATTTACTCTAAGTGACAATAGCAGCATTTTCTTAGCGATATGCTGTTTACACAAAGTGAAAATAAATAGTAGTAAATATATTCTATTTACACTAGCTAGGCTATATAAAAGTAGCAGTTCTTTGCAACAAGTGCAAATATTTGTTAGATGTTATTTATAGGCTACCCATAAATAATGGCAGATACTATTTGCACCTCAGTATTGTTTTACGTTAACAGGATGCGGAAAATGAATATATTTATTCAAAATTTTAAATGGATGCCACTTTATTGGGACAATAAAGTCCTCCCTACACCTACCCCTAACCGATAAACACTTTATTATTAAAAAGTCGTTAGGCACTTTATTTCCACTTTTCAAATATTTTCTTAATTTTTATTGAAATAAATGCCTTTACGATCTGATATGTGATGGAAAAGGGAGAAGAGCAGAAGAGCGAGTACAGCAAAAGGCGGATTTGAACTCAGGTCTAACGTGTCAAAAGCTATTTTCAGGTGCTACACTCCATACAGCCTACACCATTGTAGATATTAAGCTGCATGCGTCTTTTTAAATCTTGTGTGGCCCAACCAGACATTGACCTCCATTTTTGGCAATGTAAAATAAGAAAAGAAAATAAAGAAAATAAAAATAGGCCCCAAGTGCGCAGGGGCTCCTGGGCCCGTGCCCATAATGCCCATTTGATAATCTGGCCCAGGAGAGTGAGCACGCGCACTGGGCTACAGGGTACAGATTTTTAACCTGGATTATTTTGAACTACCACTAGCTAATCTGAGATGTCAAATTTCCTTAGACATTGCAGAGCAGACATCGAATGTATAGATGCAGCCTGCATGCTAGCAGACGAGTAAAAAAACATAGAAAATATACCTTCTATAACTTTCTACCTTGGAGTCTGGACGTTTCGTTAAACACTGACAGATCTGTTTACAGCCTTCAGCTAAAGTACAAAGTATGCTTCACCTTTTACACGTACGCTAGGAACAGTGTTCAGTACACGCATACTCTGCCGATGACGAAATTTGCATCACGCGTACTGTATGCTGTTCCTAGCGTATGCGTAAAAAGTGAAGCATACTTTCTACTTTAACGTGCAGCACAGCCACTGTGTGCTTTCTATTCAAGCAGATAGCTGGCAACGCACTTACAAAAGGCTATCACACATGCGCAGAATATAAAAGCTAAAAACCGAAAAGAGAAATTTGGATCAAATTGCCTGTTAGCGTTTATTTCAGCTTCTTCTTCTTTTTCTTCTTTTTCTTCTTCTTCCTCTTCTTCTTAACTATGTGTCCTGCATTTTTGGGTTATTGTAATTTTTAATTTTTGAAAATAAAATAATAGGTTTTGATAGTTAGTAGTTTTAGGGGCTGATGAGATGACAGAAAAAAGGGTTTAGAACCACCCCTGATAAAAATGTATAGTAGCCTATATTTATAGGCCTATGCAACAACTGTTTCTTCAACAATTTCTATGGTAATTAAAAAATAAACAATGATTAAATATGCCTAAAATATGACTAAAACTAAATCAAAATTAGCTCAAAAATAATTAATGCTCAGGCATGTTCCACAGGAAAATAGCAGTTTTGCATTAAAGTGCTACTGTCCAGTAAACAATAAAAAATACACATGTATAATCCACTAATTGTTTCAGCTTTACAGTATACCATGAAAAAAAAACAATATCCCCTACTCTATAGTGACAACAATTTCTGCAATAAACAAACAAAAACACCTTTGACTGTACTAATTAAAATGGCAGAGTATTTATTGGCATAATAACAAATTCATATTTGTAGTCAAGCTTAAACGGCATAGATTTATGTGATATATTTGACTCCTGAAGTATGACGATGAGTTTCTGAGCTCGGTCAAATCAACTTGAGCACCTACGTGTGCATAAATGCATTGTGAAGGAGTGAAAGGGCTGATGGGTTTTGCTGGAATGTGAAATGATTCTGCACTCGTTGCCAAGCAGCTGGGGGTGTCTGAGGCTGATAGTTTGACTGCTTAGTGCTGAATTCTCAAATCGTCTTTAAAAAGTGATGACAAGCTCATGCTAACATGAATGTCTTTCCAATTAAAGCACACACAGACATTATATACAAACCACCAGTATAAGTAACCTGGTAGACTGTCAGGAGTAAAACCTATAGAGATACAGCAGGATTGTTCTCAGTGGTAAGTTCTGTCAACAGAACAATAAAATGATGTCTATACGTTTGTAGTCAGTTTCAGTCTGCTTTCTAGTTACTGTTGGAAATAACTATCCTTTTATCTCTATTATCAAGTATGGACCTTCAGCAAAAATGTACATATACCTTCATATACCTTAACGATGCTCCAGATTTAAAGTCCCATGAAATAGCTTCCTAGCTGTGATTTGATTCTATATGTTGATATATTTCCTTCTGAAACTGGATGTCAGAGTGGCATCATGTTGAAGTGCTTGACCGATTTACACCACAACCAATAGCATTCGAGATGCACCACACCCCCACCAAATCTAAACAAACCTGATTGTAGATTAGCAAGCTAGTTAAATATGGGGACCAGCAAAGAGATTAATGAGTCTTTTATTTACTCTTACTGATGGAAAATTCTTGGTAGTGTTTAAAGGCAGAATTTTGTTCTCACTCAGTCTGAAGAAGCGACATATTCCAGCTTTGAAGAGCTCCCAACTCCTGTCACATAACCATGACCTTATACATATTTCTTCCTCTTCAAAATAAAAAAAAACTCCGACCATTTTTTTCTTAACAAGGCAAGGGTGGAAAAAAAGACCTTGTTTACTGCAAACAACTTACTGTACTACTGCTGCTAACACACTGCTACTATAGAGCAGGACCAGCGCCATGGGCGGGTCATACACACATATTGTTCTAGAGAGCATTAAACTGAATGATCACAATGTCACCTAGGTATGAATCACCAAAAGTTTTTGATATCTCCAAAACAATTTTTTTTCAGATATATCGTCCCCTCTGAAACTCCTGGAACAGCAAGGCCAATTTATTTGTTTGTTATGTACCAAAGACATTTTGGTTTGAGATCAAAATATGGATATGAGACTAGAGTTTAGGATTTCAGCTTTTTTTTGCTTGGTATTTAAATCTACTGTAGATGTGTTGACCAACAGAAAACATAGAATCTTTTGCATCAGACCACCCAATTTTTGGCAAGCAAAAGTATACGAGTAGATAAGTCTTGAAGTAAATAAAACGTAATTTTTGCTTGCATATCCCTTGCTTGCAGTAACTGCATCAAGCCAGTGACTTAGTGACATCACGAAATTGTTGGTTTCTTCTTTTGTGATGCTTTTCCAGGCTTTTACCACAGCTTCTTTCAGTGGTTGTTTGTTTCGGGAGGGTTTCTCCTCTCAGTCTCCTCTTCAAGAGGTGAAATGATGCTCAACTGGGTTACGGTCTGGTGACTGACTTGGCCAGTCTAAGGATTAGGGTTAGGGCTAGGGTTAGCTAACCCTAACGATTCCACTCAGTTGTGTTGTGTTTTGGATCATTGTCTTGCTGCATGATAAAGTTCCTCATGGTTAATTTGGATGCATTTCTCCGTAAATTGTCAGACAAAATGTTCAAATGGCTTGCTTTTCTCCCATAGCCAGCTCTATTATCTTCATGTTGGCTTTTCCTTTTTAACAACAAAGGTAGTCTTCACAGGTGAAACCAAAGGCTAAAACCAAGAGTAGATTTTCAGAGCTATTTATTGTTTAAACAATCAGTCTAAGGACACACATGTTCCATTATTTTTGCTTGCCTACAAATTGGATCATCTGATACAAAATGTGCCGTGTTCTATGTCATTTAAAACATCTACATATAAATAGCAGGAAAAGAAGCTGAAATTCTCATATTCATCTTTTGATCT
The DNA here is from genome assembly GCF_001660625.3 of Ictalurus punctatus. NCBI lineage: Eukaryota > Metazoa > Chordata > Actinopteri > Siluriformes > Ictaluridae > Ictalurus > Ictalurus punctatus. Next base: position 13,840,484 of record NC_030428.2, on the reverse strand, counting down.
CAAACCCAAATGTTTTCATTCTACAGCAAATGAAATGAATTAGCAACAAATGAATTGGCCTTGCTGTTCCAATAGTTTCAAAGGGGACTATACTACAGTGTCTCAGATATAAGGGACAGGTACAGAAAGACTACAAAACACAACAATTTTGAATTCAGGGGCACTTTAAGTATCACAAGAAGACTGCGAAACATCTTTCATTGATACTATTACTGATGATCCACTAATGAAATCTAAGAAAAAAATTATAATACAATCTATCACTGTTCACACAAAGCTGTGTTGATAGTAAGTAACCATCTGTAGTGCTATTCATCAGCATTGATGAACTGATTTGGTGAACATGGCAGAAGCCTGTATTTCCTGTGTGGTTTAGAAGAACATGCCAGCAGCCTGTCATTGCTGCTTGCTTCTTGTGTACAGACTTTGGCTGATTTCTCCCGGGAATGTCCTTTCACATGCTCCATATGCTTGTGTAATTTTCATCTCAACACATAATCCAGTGCATCTCTCAACAAGGCACATGATTAGTGCAAATTAGCTCTTTACCAGCAAAAACTAAACGAAAAAAGAACACAAGCTCTGTATGTGAGAATGGATGAAGAAAGAAGACCATTGTAAAAGAATAAATAAAGAAGTACGAAGTACAGTAGTAATGCATCCAACTCCATAATCAGACACTAAAAAGGAGGCGTCAGAGAGTTAATGGCGCGATTAGAAAGTCGTGGTCAAGAAAAACTCACCCAGCCAGCACAATGAAGAAGTCTAGCCGATTCCAGGTATCCCCAAGGTAACACTTTTTGCCAAAGATGCCCAGTGCTACCATCTTAATCACCATCTCCACAGCAAAAAATGCAAAAATGAAGTCGTCGAAATCCTAGAAAAAAGAAGAAATGCATCCAGTGTTAGCATAAAATCCTTCCGATTCAGAGTGTTCCTCTTTAGATCAAAGTGCAATCCTTTAAGTCATGAATAATTACTAATTTTATGAACATGCAAATATGTAAATAAATAAATCACCAATTCCCACCATATTCAATATGCCATATTCAGCAGACTCAAGCTAGGGAGGGTTGTTTGTGTGTGTGTGTGTGTGTGTGTGTGTGTGTGTGTGTGTGTGTGTGTGTGTGTGTGAGAGAGAGAGAGAGAGAGAGAGAGAGAGAGAGAGAGAGAGAGAGAGAGAGAGAGAGCTGATTCAGCTTAGCATAGATGTCTGTAAGCCCATGCAGCAAACTTCTGCTTTTTATCCACAAATCCTCAGCCTTTTTAATGCTTTGAATATCAGTTCAAAATATTCTGTATATGAAGCACCACGTTTATTTATTAATGATAAACACAAGTTTTCAAGGAACAAAGAGAATAAGCTCTACATGCTGACACAGAGCACATGATTGATTAATTCAAAGCCGCATGAAAAAGTAAGTTAATAGCAGAAATCATTAAGTTTATCATTAAGCTTTATAATCTCCTCTGGAACATTTACTCCTGCTGAAAATAGTTTATGAAACTTTCTCATGTGATTAATATTAATGATCAAATTGGTCATATGGATCTATGATAATGTATGATAATTCATGACCGAGATTCATTATATGGGTAACGACCCTCAGTAGGACAAGTGGTATGGAAAATGTGAGCCTGGAGCCTGTTCCACGGAACTTGGGGAACAAGACAGGGGACAGCCTGGATACACATTCACAGACTATGGACAACTTCTAAATGTCAATCAACCAACAACATGTCTTTGGACTGGGGGAGGAAATTGGAGTACCCAGAGGAAACCCCTGAAGCACAAGGAGAACATGCAAACTCTGAGAACACAGGGCAGAGGCAGGAATTAAACTCCCAACTCTGGGGGCAAACGTGCTAACTACCAAGCAACTGTGCCCTCATGTGTAATTATTTTATGCATATTTTGACTATATGTGCAATTGTACCTGTAATTTTTTTGGCTTGGTTTTTAGTGAAGAGAGTTAACTGAATTATGCTGAGACCTAAAGACACATCTTAGATGTGCTGTAACACTGAATGAGACACCATAAGATAAGTAAGGTTCAGTGTGCACAGGGATTACTTCCAAATGTCATAAAAACCTATAATAGGATTTTTTTTAAAAATCCGAAGGAATAGGTCAGGGGAGGTGAAGAATCACATTTAATTATTATTTCCATCAATTTATTTTCTTCAATGTAACCTTTTTTTTCCTTTTCCCCTTAACTTAACCTCTTTTGCATGAATCTTTGTATTATAAAACTGTTCTTGCCAGGCCAGCTGAGTAAATCTGACATGGACAATTTTCTCATTGTAGACTTGGTTAATTTTGGCATTACTCAAGGATTCTCACACTAACTTTGTTTTGTTCACCATATAATGATGAAAGATGAAGTTGGCACATTCTTTTGACACTTGGGAATGTTCATTCACTTATTTTCATCAATCCAAACTTTTTCTTTCTGATTGCAGATTTGTTAGTCAGCACATGTGCAGAACATATGGAAATATTTTACGTGCCGATTATTCTTCTATTTAACAAATTATTCAACAGATTATCCACTTCATTCATTAAGATGGAAAATTTTACTCAGATTTGCCTCAGCCCTATTCCTTAAGAAATGAAGGCTTTTTTTTATTCCATTTAGGATTATTACTGGATTATTAGGATGCATGTAAATGTAGCTCCTACCGAAATGGAAAAAGAATTACTGTTAAGTCACAAAACACAACAAAGCGTGAATAAACACAATATAGTGCACGTAACAGCAGTGCTAACACTACAGTGTAAATGTTTAAAGGGACTTATTACAGAAGTGAATAAAAACTTTTATTTTCAAACTGGTTTTAATAGCAAAAAGAAAGGGTGAACTGTATTGTAATTGTTCATTGTTATTGCATGGGAAATTCACCTGGGTTTTCAGTGCTAGTACAAACATTGGTAGTGACTCTTAAACCAAGGTATCCCTCTGGCTAAGACACTTTCGCAACACAGGGAATATTAATTAAGCTGCTCTGAAGCTCTGCATCATTTCGAGCCAAGCTCTAAGATCTTGGCCACATTTCTGATTTCACTCACAGCTAATTACTGCTCTTATCTACACACCATTAATCATAGTACATTATGAATAACAGCAACACGTACAGTAGATCATGAAAGTTGGTGGCACATCCTTTTTCATGTGCATGATTTAGCTGGGCTTCTGAGCACCACTGTGGGTCAGATGGCTGCCCACATGACGTGAAATACGTGTAAATGTATGCTTAAAGATATCATTTGACCCAACCACTGCAAAACAGGGGGAAAATGTCTTTTGCCCATGAACCACAGTGACCTGTCACTGCTTATCATTATGTAATATCCCAAAGCTCCCATCCCAAATTACAACTAATTTTTGTCAAATCTGTCAGAGCTTTTATTTATTATTATTTTAAATGTGAATATAAAAGACTGAACATCAAAGTTTTTTTGAACATGCATCTGAAGATAATCACAGATCACTATGGAGGAAAAAAAACTTGAACCCCCAAGAGGCTTCTTCTTAAAAAGCACACTTTCTAAGAAGAACCAGGTTCTCGCCTTGCTTCTGGCATACAAAGCGTTTTGTGTGTGTGTGTGTGTGTGTGTGTGTGTGTGTGTGTGTGTGTGTGTGTGTGTGTGTGTGTGTGTGTGTGTGTGGCCTCTCCATGGTTCAGCAGCTCTCTAAAGAAAAACAGTGCAGACGGGGGAAACCCCACAACAGCGCAGTCCTAGACTGTCCACATAGCCTGCCAGCACTATTTAATGGTTTCGTATTCTCCCATGTAGCTTTTTATTTGCTTCTCTTAGCAACACCCATTAGCAATTCACTTTTTTCCGTATTCATCTTTACTTCTTTACACTCCACTAGCTCATCCAATCATTTCTACCTGCTAATCCTCGCCTCGTGTTTTGAAGATCAGAAGTAGTACATGTATGATTGAAACTCATCTGTGCACTGCTGTCTTCTCATATAATAAATAATGCAGAATAAACTGAATAAATATTCACATGATGTTCCCTTCATTTTCCTAGCTGGTGACTGGTATATAGGTTTTTCTTTGCTGGAAGAGATGGTTATTCTTGAGCAATTGATGCCCTGCTTCTCAAGCACATCCAAACCCACTTCCCCACCACACACATACACTGCTATGAAAATGTATCTTCTACTCCCTGAGTTCCTGTATTAATGCAAAGCTTTGGCTTCACTAAAAGTGAAGGCCTAAATCCAAAAATGATGTGGTGGCAGAATCTGAAACAAATTCAAAAGCATCTGAATTAAAGGCATTCTAAAAGGAGAAAGTGGGATAAAATGTATCCACAGTACTATGAAAGACAGATATCGAATTACATGAACCGTTGTTTACGGTCATTGCACCTAGAGGTGACATAAGGTGGAGATATGAGTATTGGGTATCTTTGTTTATTAAATAACTAAAAATGCTCATTAAATATTGGATTTGTTCACTCAGGTTGCCAATCCAATATGTCTGAAGATCAGAAAAATCTGAAAAAAAAAAACAGGGAGTCAGGAAGGAGGCAAATAGTTTTACAGCCACACACGCATTCATGAGGCATTAGTGTGTGTATGGATATGCTCTTGTGGGGAAAATAAGACAACAAAACAACATTTTCCTGATTTCATGCAAACACACTAAAATAGAGAAACATATGGTCACCACCTCCCCGCTGATCTGTTTCTACTGACAATGTCTTTCATCCCATGTTTGCACTCAGTTGGTATGCAGCTTACGTCATTACTGTGTACAGAGGAGGTTATATTACATTGCATGTGAGTAAATACTAGCACTCAATAAGAACCACCATAGATGAAAGACTTTTTTCAATATTTTAACATTAGAATATTAGAATTAGTGCTGTTGTCATGTATTTCTCATCTGAGCACACACTGCAGCTCTCAGCGCACATCGTAGATATTTTGCATATTTGTTTATATGACCATGTGCATTTGGTTCGTGTCTTGTCTCCACCCCTGTCCTGCCATTGGTTGTCTTCCTCATGCATAATTATCACTCTAACCTGTTTGCAGTAGTTCCCTTAATCAGTCTCTGTATTCAAGCCCTTCTGTTTGTTCCTGTACATCTTGATGAATGTATCATGCATTTCTGAGCCTCTTCTCGTTTCTCATTACTGTTCCTGAACACTCTACCTTGTATTATGATTGACGTTTGTGTTATGGGCCTATGATTAGGTATTACCTTCTGATAATGATGATTGCCTGTGTATTGACCCATGCCTCAAATTTCAATGACATTTGGATGTGCCTAATAAACACATTGAGTTTATGAACTTGCACCTAGCTCCTCTATCGTACATTTTACAGCAACTATATAAAATGTTGAACACAATCTTGGAATCTCTCTGAACAACATGATATAAAATACATCCATGTGCTTATTCCACTTGAAGTTTTTGCTTCATTGTCCATAGAGGCCATGAATGATCAAACTTTGAGGCATATATCCTGCTCAGACCCTGCATGCCCGACTTATAAGGAGATATTCACATATACTCTCAAACAGCTGTGTTCAGACAGCAAAAAACAGCAAGAAAGAGAAAGTTCAATGCACATTAAAAGCTACATGTCTCTTCCATTGATGGAGTTGATGGATGATTGCTGTTTTGATGGTTGATCATGCCTCTTTTGAGTCAGTATTTCCTGATTAAGACCCTCGCTCTCATTGTTTCTCTCTCAAAGCATGTGCCTTGACTGAAATCTCACTGGCTCCCTGTTTAAAGGTGTTTGTATCTTCAGTTTCTGATCCAGCAACTATCTCCTGCTTAAACACATTTCCCAAACATTCAGTGGAATGTGTTACGTGCTCCATCAAAGCTGCTTGCATTCATTCACCAATACTGAAAAAGGAAAACTCTTACATGTAAACAAATGGATTCCTCTGGTATTTAGAGCAGCAATAGTTCTGTATTTAGATTATTAGGTGTACATGAGAGAGGGATTGTCGGCAGAGGGAAAGCGTGTGAGAGAGTAGCAGCAGAGGAATACAAGAGGATGTGTTATTGTGCAGGCAAAGAAATGGGGGAGTGGGGGAAGATGGGTGTCCTGCACACTTGCTGGCTTTATTATATCATTATATCTCATTTGGTTTCCATTATTCCACCAAAGGCATTCCTTTGCAACTGGGGCAGAGGTTAATTTGAATCACATTGGCCTGTAAGTGGCTGCGTTTGTGAATTGTCTGGTCATCTTATTTTTGTCTTATTTCCATATGACAAGAAGAGCAAGCAAATATTCCTGCTAGTGGCTGTATAGTAAGAAGAGCTACAGACTTGTACAGTAAGTGTAGATTAAGAACTTTAATTGTAATTCTTTAAGATTTTAGCTTCAACCAAAAAGTTCCAAATTCAAACACTATTAACACTATCCAATCAAAAATAAGCTAGAATAAGAAACTCCTTTTGTTCTAATTGAAATGTGCAACCCGTTACTGTATGTTTACTTATATGTGAGGTGAGCCTTATGTGTGTGGCAATACTCACCTCCAAGATCTTGCAGCGTTCTGAGTCACAGTCACTGTCCTCACATGGGTGAAACATGCCCAAAGTCACACAGTTCAGCAGGATCACTAGCATACTGGCCCGTTCAAACCACGTATGGAAGAGCAGTTAAGGAACAACACTCAAAGCAGTGAAACAAACACACAATAAATACACTTCATCGCACAGTCATATTTGTATTATCTGAAATTTCAGCTCTCAGAATGTCATGACAATACCTGACATGATAGATGGCTAATTACAAACAATAATACAAAAAGACAAGAGGCTTTTATTAGCACCTGAGTGAAAAGAGCATATTTTATAAACTTGTATATTTTGTATATATTATAAATATATAGCTAGTATATTTTTAACAATCATTAATGCTCTCCAAGAAGCTGTTTTTGCTCTAACACACAATAGCCATCAGTGAGGAGCGTGAGGTCAAACACTTGCTAGCAATACTGGTTTTAATGTTAGCTGGCTTGTTGTAAAAGTATATATATAAAAGTATATATACAAAATATAAAAGATAACTTTATGTTCTCTAGCCAAGTAGATTGCACAATATAATATTTGGCCTAACATTTGCTAACTTGTTAATGAACTTGGCTGGCTACTAGTCCAAGAGGTACTAGCTACTTAGCAAGCACAACATTTTCACAGAACATGTTTCTTCAACAATTTTATATATATATATATATATATATATATATATATATATATATATATATATATATATATATATATATTTTTTTTTTTTTTTTACTTATATGGACAACAACTGGCCCAGTGTGCAAAAAGTTATAGCATGGTTAAATAAGCCTAAAAGCATTGTGTATACTGACTAAATTTAACCAGGCTTAATTTCAGCCAGGCTTCATCAGTATAAATGTCAAATAACATTACTCCTTATCATCAAAGTCAATTTTGCCAGCATAAAAATTTAGTAAGCACATTATAAGAGATCATATACAATGTCATTATCTACAAATCTAGAAAAGATTGCAAAACCATTTTAAGACTCCCAGACTCGACCAGACCACAGTGGGAGCTATCATCTCCAAGTGGAGAATATTTGGTGTACTGAAGCATTGAATCTTCCCAGAAGTTGTCAGGCTCCCAAAATTTCTCCAAAGACAAAGCCAGAAATGACTGAGAAAGTAAAAATAAAAAATAAAAAATACTTCTCCCTCAGTTGAGAGCAATGTTACTGTGATTTTCCACCAGAATGTGGTACAGCGTTAAAACACACCCATGATCCAACATTCACAGACCTTTCAGAGACCTTCTACATTTCCAGTTAATGCTATGTGCTCAGATACTTATCCAGGGTATGGATAGATACAAAGTAGCAATGATCTCATGCCGTACCAACTATATGGTGGGAAAATGCTATTAGTGACTCTACATCAGAACAACATTGTGAAGACTTGGACTTCACGGGAGAGTAGCAATCAAGTAGAAAATGAATGTTCATCTCACATTTGCTAGTAAGCACAGGAATTATTCAAAAATCTGGTGTAATCACAGAATTCTATACTAAAAAGAATCCAGCACATGCTTTCTGCCTCCAGACCTGCAAATCTTGACATTTGACATGAAAACAAACAAAAAACCCCACTAAAGTCTGTGCTCAGATATTAAAATATTTTAAAATATTGAATAATTGATTAAACATTAAATATATGAGTGAAAGTGGGTCATGCAGCAAATTAAGTCCCCAAACACAAAAGGAAATACTTGTCAGATTAAAAGAAAAATAAATAAATCTCCTAATTAAAGTGTAGACCAACAACCCACAGTTTCACACTGGCACAATGTGGGGAAAAAACAGTATTCTGAAAATTTGTCAGGAAGGAAGACTGATGTAAAATACTTCCACAGGAATACAAAAGCTTGAAACTAAATTAGGGATATAAACACTTGAAACTGAATGTCATTATAACTAAGAGTGGTGCATTATTCAGTGTAAATAACTTGGGTGTTGAATAACTTTTTATTAGATAAATAACAAGAAAAAAACACAGTCCCTTTATCCAGTATTAGATTTTGTCTAGAGATAGAGATGAAAACATCCAGTTTGACAAATGCAACATGAGGATCAGTAAGGGAGCACATACATTTTCACAGCACATCATAAAATTGTATTACCTGATTAAAATAACAAAAAACATATATAATCAAATTGAAACAGCAGCCAGAAACAGATTACGCTGCCAAGATTGCAGCAGGGTCACTCTGGTTAAACGGGTTAAAAGAAAATAATGATTCTTTAAGTCATTATTTCTCTCAATTTTCTTGTGGAAGATGAACAATGAACACAATTGGCAATTGATCACTTGGTAGGCAAGTGTCACTGGAACACAGCAGCCCAATGCCGAGACAGGGGTCGTGCACACACATTTACATCTAAATTAAATACAGGAATGCTAATATCCAGGCAGGGTGCTGTCTGAAAACTGTGGCACCCGGCAAAGATCATCTTGTTTTTCTCAATTACTGACAAAAGACAATACCAAAGGGACACAATTAAAACAGCAAAGTTGACAAATCAGAGGATGCAATGGGAAACTTTTAAAAGAAATGTTTCTGGCACCACCAACAGTGGTCTATGTTGCATTATAGGTAAAATAATTGACAAAGAGACCTTGCTCAGAAAGATTGTGATAAGTTTATGAACTCCCAGAAAGACACCATCCATGGTGCTATGACATGCTGGAATGGGTTCCACATACACTATTAGCCCAGAGAAGGAAAATCAGTTATCTAGCAGTACTTGCAAGAGGGCTAGTACTCTAGGAAATGATCAGTGCACCATATCTACAGGGTGTCCCAAAAGTCTCCATACATAGCGGACACTTGACACATGACAGTGTTGTCAAACTTATTATTAAAGTGTTGTGGATTAACAGAAAAGTGGGTGCCCACGAACATCCACTGACAAAGTCACAATCAAATTGATGCTGGCATTCATAGTCCCCTATGTATGGAGACTTTTGGGACACTGTGTAATTAATGGGGTGCACACCATTCCCCCTGAGAGCATACAAGGCCCAGTACTAGGGGCTCCTGCATTAAGGAGTATTTCCTGGACTCCTATGTCACAGTCCTAAACATGCACTTCACTCTAGGGGAATTTTAGGCTAAAAGCAGGACTCTGTGCAGTAAATGCTGAATTCTGTGCAATGTCAGTGGTAGATCAGTGGTATAAGTGGATATGTTTACAGTAGACAGTGAGGACTGTCATGGGCCTGGGCTTTCCATGCCAGAGGACTGTCCAGCTTCACCAGGGAGAACCACATTCAACAATGAGTCAATTTAGCATCAGCTATTAAGTTGAACTGTGTTTTGCAAAACCATTCCCAGAAGTGAGACACCACTTCTGAGTGCAGATGGCACTCTTCCAGATGTATGTGCTGCCTCAACAAATTTAATCTAAATGAGGATAACTGTTGGTGGGTCCATACACATAGAAAGAAACTGAGATAGCTTTCTCAGCTTCTAACTTTGCTTATCAGTTGTCATCAGATGACTTTTATGGCTAGTAGGCTCTTTAGGTTGTGATACTTGTGGTCAAATTCAAATTAGGATCTAAATCTGCCAGCCAGTTGCAGGGAATGTCTGAACCAGAGACTGCTTCCTTAAGGTGGTCAGTGCCAAGGCAGTGGACACATAGTTGATACTTGCCTTCCAGGGGACTCACAAACTGGCTGTATGAGCATGGGTCTTCCAGCAGGATCAACAGAGGGCAGCAGGTGGTTGAGTGAGGGAGACACACTCAACCATGTTAGCTCAGACATTAGACCACGTTTGACACAGGCATGTTAATTACAAGAATGAGCCTAAGTGCAGAGGAAGACCCCAATAGGCAGAGATATAAGTTACAGAGGGAAGCCGAACTTTAGCCACTGTATGTGTGTTAGCTGTGTACAGATAACTGAAAGCTCAGTTGTGATGCATGCAGTGGTGAGGGAAAATCACTCTACCATGCAACCATCACTAAACAACAGCAAAGTTTAAAAGTCAGAAAGAGACTGAGAGGTCGTAATGAGCAACAAGAACAACTCACAGCTCACTCAACAGTGTAATGAGTTATAGTTAACAAGGCTATCAAGCTAACAAGCAAACCAAACTCAAACTACTAGCCAGAGTTTAATATGGACTCCCAAAAATGACTAAAATTACATTTACAAGAAATGTAAAGGTGGCTGTATGACAATGGCAGGCCTTAGAATGCATACACATGTGCACAAGAAGGTATCTAGGTAATATTAATTGCCCAACAGTGTAATGAGTGATAGCTAACAAGGCTATCAAGCTACAAGCGAACCAAACTCAAACTAGTAGCCACAGTTTCATATGGACTCCCAAAAATGAGGAAAATTACATTTACAAGAAATTTAATTTTGGCTGTATGACAATGGCGGGTCTTAGAATGCATGCGCATGTGCACAAGAAGGTATCTAGGCTATATGCATTGCCTTTGGTGGTTAAGAGGGCTGTAAAATAAGTAAAATGTTTACAGAACCAACCTAGTGAATATTTCTAAGAATTAAGGTGACTCCTTGTGGTTCTCTGGTACACAAGTACCAGTTTTTGTCAAGAAATGCCTCTAGCCTTTTCTAAACTTAGACAAACAGAGGAAGACGTAAACATTGAGCCTTACCTGAGGCTAGTTTTATTCTCACTGAAACAAGATGAGGGTGTTTGATATGTTACAGTTACCCAAATTGTACAATCTTGCTTGTACGGAGCAGGTGAAACTGTAATGAATTCTTCATGAATAATGCAACAAGACAGAGTGTTTCTCACTCCAGAAGTCAGGGGAGGAACCAATTACAACCTGCTAACTGCTGATGGGCCTCACTGATCTTGACACTTTATTGCAGTCTCAGTGAGAACAGTGTTAGAGGAGACTGATAACGCCATATATTTGGAGACTATAATTCAGTATGGGTAGAAGTATCTTTGAAAGCAAGCCTCAACAACAACAAAAAAAAATCAATATTCGAACAGCATGCAACACTAATCAGAAGCAGAATAAAGCACCTTATAATTGAGTCTGTATGATGTTTAAAAAAAGCTTTACAGATACCAGAGAACCCTTTACACAAATCTGTACACCTGTTTTCATAATGTATTTCATTTGCATTTTTTTATAGTATGAATTGATTTTCATACAAATGAACCCAGCACACAAAAACCAAGATAGAAAAAAACAGCCTAGAAACTATAGGGTAATATTTTCTAAAATGTACTGAGCCATCATGGCTACACACACAGATGTGTTCTGTCAGAAGGCTGACTGAATCTCTACCTCCTTCAAACACATCCAAACAATGGCAGGCTCCCTCACATGGGTGCCCCTCACTGCTCCTCCATCACTAACAGAGTGTAGGTGGAATTTGATCACAGATGACAGCAGCCTCAAAACCTCATCAGCACCCCACGCCGTATAACCAAATTCTCTGATGGGGGTCTTTTTTCTTTCTCACTCTCTAACAAGGCTAAAATAGCATAGGATCAACACGCCTGTGACTACTGCGATCTGAGACAGCCTCTTCACGCTGCAGAATATATGGCTGTCAGTACAAATTTCACTCTTCAAATTCTACTGAATGTTCATATTTAAATATTTGAAGGCATATAATTCACATTTGAATGTTTAAGATCCAAAATTACACCTTGAATTACCCAATGTAAATCAATTCCTAAACTGGTTACTTTGGGGTAAATTATATATATATATATATATATACTATAATATATTATATATATATATACACACACACAGTATCTCACAAAAGTGAGTACACCCCTCACATTTTTGTAAATATTTGATTATTTATTTGATTGAGATACAGTATATATATATATATATATATATATATATATATATATATATATATATATATATATATATATGTGTGTGTGTGTGTGTGTGTTTATATATATATATATATATATATATATATATATATATATATATATATATATATGTATGTATGTATGTATTTGCGACTGCAAATTTTTGTGTGAAGTCTATTAAATGTAAAATCAACCTAAATATTAAATAAGTTCAATTAACTGTTCAGTCTTGCTTTCGACTTACCACCAATTACTGTGTGTGTGTGTGTGTGTGTGTGTGTGTGTGTGTGTGTGTGTGTGTGAGAGAGAGAGAGAGAGAGATTGAGAGAGAGAGTATGGTGTGTGTGAGGGGAGTCTGGTGAAGGTCTGGCTAATGGCAACCTCTTCATTTGGTTGCTCTTTAATTTAAGATTCTTGGCATTTTGAGTGTTTTGCCTGGGGCTCCAGTTCTCATATGCAGATTGCCACACTTCCTGTCATGGCTGCAAAGCCAGACCCTCATCATGTAGCCCAGTAGGCCTGTGCCACACAGCCTCCCTTGGAACAAGCAAGTCTGACCCAGCTGAGTCTCCATCAGTTCTCCACTGCTGCCATATAATTGAAACAACAATGGTGTAATTATTAGCTGTAGATTTTACAATGTAGGTTTCACCATCTGTGAGAATTAATCAGTAGGTGAGGAAAATGTTTTTATGAATCGGTCATGTGATGCATATCTTCATATATGAAAATAGATCATTAAGAGTACATTAAGAAAACTAGGCTAAACCACATATACATGACAGCTAGGCTTAATAATAAAATGCAAATAACTCAATTGCAAATATCTCAACACATCTACCAAGATTTACAAATTTGTCTGCACCATCTCCAAGGTAGTAGAGATGGATAAACATAAGAAAAGGCTCACACTAGTCAATATTTAATGATATAGATTCATGTCATAGGAGAACATTATTTTCCCTTGCGATTTCTAAAGAGTATACAGACAGGTGGGGCGAAAGTATCTGTTGTTCTGTCTGGCATTTTTCCGGTATGGTTTAGGTTCACTAGGTCCACTTGTTCCCTTAGACAGAAGAGTCACTGCAAATCTGACTCATCACCTTTATTCTATCAGAAAATATTTATATCCTGATAAGAATGGTTTCTTCTAGGATGACAATTTCCCCATCCTTGACTATCACCAGATCTCAACAGCTATGGGTGATTTTGGACAGATGTCTTACACAGCATTCTCCAGCACCATCATCCAATCACAAATTAAAGGGGTCATATGATGCTTTTTAATGTTTTCCCTTTCCCTTAGCGTGCAATGTATCTGTTTGTGCATGTATAAGATCTGCAAAGTTACAAAGCTCATAGTCTCCTACAAAGGGATTTATGTATCTAACAGAGAACACTGCTCCAGACCTGCCTAAAATAACTCGATCGAAGTCCAGATATTACTTCTGCAAACATCTATGTCACAATTTGAAATAGCTTAATGCCGCCATAATTTTTTATTTTTAATCATTTTTTTCAACTGTATTTTATGTTGTCACTTCAGGACATAAAGTTGTTACAGTGAAAAAGACAAATTAAATTGTTATAACATCGTATCTGAAAGGTAAGACAGTTACAAAATAAAAACTTACCACTGTGAAACATTCTGCTCAAGTTGTATTTGCAAAGATGGTTCCAACTGATCTGCCTGCTCATCCAAATTGATACAGTAAAGCCAATGACTATTAACTGTGTTTATTATTGCTTTAGAAGCCTTGGAAGCTGAAGCTCACGATTATGGTAAGGGGCGTTACCTTTCTCATCTGTGCTTGAGCTTTTTGGCCAATCACAATACAATGGGTCAGCTGGCCAATCAGAGCACTCTGGGCTTTTTCGGAAGGAGGGGCTTTGGAGAAACCGGAACTCAATCAGAGCATTTTAAACAGACTGGGAATACAGGTACTGCAATAATGTACAGTATGTGAAAAATAATGAGGTTTTTGAACATTAAAGTATGTTAACCTATTCTATTACACCCAATAAACAAAACAATGAACTTTTTAAATCATCATATGACCCCTTTAAGAGAATATCTTTGAAGGAAAGTGTTCATCCCTCCAGTAGATTTCCAGAGACTTGTAGAATCTCTGCCAAGGCACATTGAAGCTCTTCTGGCAGCTCATGGTGGCCCACCACCAAGACACTTTATGTTGTTTTTTTCTTTTAATTTGACATGCATCTGAAACTCATAGCAACAGGTTTTTCACATCATTGTGGCAATGACAGCAACAAAGTTTATGGCTTTTAAGTAGTGTATGAAATAGGACCTGCGTCAATATGCAAGAATGTTTCTGTTTGCATGCCTACTAGTTGACTTTAGGAGTGTAAAATGATGGAAGCTACTGCTTCTTTTATCACAACAAGTCCTACTGTCAGTTTTGGTTTTCACAGTACTAGAATTTTGACTTTAGATAGACATACTTTATTGATCCTATGAGGTACTGGCATCACATTAAACTCTGATGCCAGTACCTCGTGGATCATGATTTTCAATACCAAAATGATACTAAACCTAAATTCTGAGTTCCACCTTATAATTAATACAAAGCTTTTTATACATTAAAGTTACAGCGCATTGAAATAGCACCATAATGGCTGCTGTGAATCAGTCTTGACAATCCTGCCAATCCTGTAATAGTAATCATGTCAGTCATAGCTCTATCATTGCTATCATGTCAGACGTGGCAGGAGATTTGTATGCATACATCCTGTGCTACCTACAATAAACATCATTACTTTAAGCACAAAAGAAGTCTGACTACACAATGACAGACAGAAGCTGCCAGCCAATCAGGGAGAGAGAGTGAGAGAGAATGAGAGTGTAAATAACTAAACAGGACTGGAGGAGTCCGATATTACACTATAAGAGGAAAAAGGATTCAGGCATGATGGAGGTTTCGCTTTTTTTTAGGCTGTAATTTAATTGGAAGCTAGTAAATAACAGTAAGCTGAATTATTCTCATTGAAATCTGCAGGAGGCAGGAATAATCTTGGCATGAGAGGCAGAAATTGTCAGTATATGAGTGCTAATATAATTATGTGGTAGTGAGTTCCTTGAGTTGATTGATGATTGATTATTCATCCACATTTTAGGTTTGTACCGGCACCTAATTTAGAGCGACTCCAGCATATTAGCATTTCAGTCAGTCAGTCAGTGAGGGAACATGTCTCTCCTATGCTGATCTGCTTGGTGGTCTGGCAAAAAGCAGGATAAAGACTTTTTAGTATTTCAAAATTTACTACTAAAAGGATTAAACGTTAAGCATCTAGAGACAATATATCATTTAAGATATGTGGCAAATGTGCAATTTAGTCTTCAGGAAGTAAAAGGAAATTATCCATACATCCATCCATTTTCCATCTCGCTTATCCTACACATGGTTGTAGAGAGCCTGGAACCTATCCCAGGGAACTCAGGGCACAATGCGAGGGACACCCTGGATAGGGTGCCAACCCATCACAGAGCACAATTGCACACACATTCACATACTATGGACAATTTGGAAATGCCAATCAATCTACAGAGCATGTCTTTGGACTGGGGGAGGAAACCGGACTACCTGGAGGAAACCCTTGAAGCACAGGGAGAACATACAAACTCTGCACATTCAACACAAATTAAACTGAATAGCAAACACAGACAAGTGGAACCAACATAGAAACATTTTCCCCCTAGAACTTAAAACAGATGGTCACAAAACATTAGTCTATCCTTATCAAGAATATTTTAGTGCCACAGTGACACTTTTGACAACCTGAGTGGAAAAAACGCATATTCAAAATACCCATTTTGGGTTTTTATTTTTATTTTTTAGACTGTAAGTAGGAGAGCTGTTCTGACTTGAGTCATGTCTTTGTGCTGCAGAGATGGAAGGAGTTTTGCAACAAGAGTTCACAGAGCTGCTCTCTGCTGTACACCAGGGAGCTCTGCTCTCACAGCCACTGGAAAAGGCTAATGTGTTACACTTCACCAGTGGGAAAGCCCAGGCTCCCCTCAAAGCTATGACTCAACTCCCCAACTGGGGCTTCAAAACTGGAAAGTCATTCTTTTAAAATGCAAAGACACATGTAGTCAGAGAGGCGTTTTATGTGACACAGTGTCAACACTCTTAACAAGCATCTGGTGATATATTATATTTATTTATTTCTATTTTTATTTGCCTTTGACCAGCTCCACAACTTGACTGAAGTAGCAGGTCTGTGCTAAATATTGTGGTAACTGACCTAAATATTTTTACATGGGATAACTGAAGCCAGTCTGTGTTCAAACATGGAAGATCTGCTTTTAACAACATTGTGATGAAAGTTAAGCAATTAGTATAGATGACTGACGGCACTAATCTATAATGAGAGAAACTATTGCCCATAGGAATCTGGTTTTATGAAATAAAAATTCTTAAAATTTTATTACAGATTATTTCATATAAAAGTCTGATAATCCTATAGCAAACCAGGTCTTATAATGTTAAGCTATCAAAGACTAAATATATTTTTTAGATTTGCATCCATATCCATAGATAGATGGGGAGAGTATGTGATTCTTCACAGGAATCTACATTGTGACACTTTTACCCTCATGAAGGGTAGGGACCTATGAATATGCTGGGATCTATGAATATGTATGAATATGCAAATAGTAAATGTCCCCATGTCTTCCTGCCATCCTAACCCCACTCCTCACCCCCACAAGTCTGGGTATGCTGTGCTATTAGCTACACTATTATAAAAATATAAGAGCAGAATGACTCAGAGTCTGAAGAGAAAAAATATGTTTCCCAAAATCAACTGCTAACTTGATCAGGATGGTACATTCTGTCTTTACTACAGTGTTTACTGACAATGCACACTGTTCCTGAGGGAGTGTACTGTAGTAAACATTAGCACATAATTAGCTGACTAGTTAAACTGACTGGAATTTTTCACAGTATCTGTGTCTCGTTTGCCTCGTCATATTCTCTGTGATTTTCATAATATTTGCCATTTCTAACAAAATATACCATAACAGCAAAGTTGTTTAAGATATAAGCTAAGTTAACTAGCAAAGTAGACTAACATACAGGATCTATAGCTAAAACTTGTAGTTGCAAAGTGATTTATATTCAAGTTTGATTGAGTTTTAATGTACTGTAACATCCCCCAAACCAGTTTTACAAAAGTCCTGAAAAACTCACAAAAAATGCACTTCATAAAGAACCTCTTAAAAAATAAATAAATAAATAAATAAATAAAGACAAAACTATGGCAGATAAAAATGTGTTCTCTTTAACAAGGGCATTGTGTTCATTCCAAGTACAATCAGTACCAATCAGTGTTGGTTGTACCATTCAGATTACTGTCATCTGAATATAGTAATTGAGACATTATTTTGCTGAACTGCAAGTCTTTCTCCATGAAAGCTCCATGTTGCCTAGCAACAGAAATTTCAGAGCACACAGGAGCAGAGGTGTTTCCTGGCTCGAGCAAGTCCAGTGCACGAGTCTTCCTCCACTGAGCATCTCTGTATGCAATACATACACTAAACGTGTCCAAATTGTAAAACTTATGCCAGTTCTAAAAGTAGAAAGTGTGTCTTTCAGTTTTAATGGATTTTAAATACTGTTAGCAACCCTTGCTTTGGGCATTTTCATAACTTCTAATAATATGAATGTGTTGGTAAAGCTAGTACACAGCTTTGATCAAGCCTATTATAATTTTATCAAGTCCAAGGCCAGTGGGATTTTGGATAATCAGGTTCCCTCACTCTTCTTCCCATGACTCTCCTCTGAGAATAACTCTGGGTATCACTCTCTGGCAGTGTATCTTAAACACGGGTGCTGACTAAGAAGGTATTCCGCTTCTCACATGGCTACACCTTAGCACATGGGGCTATGATATTAATAAAAAAAAAAATAGATAAAAAAAACACTGTCCTTAAATGCAGGTGGATGCATTTAGGTAATTTTAGTTATATAAGATTACTGTGTGCATGCCTGCAATAATTGTGAGAGAATTCTGCCTGTGTGGAATGCTGCCCTGCTTTATTAATACCATGCATCTACAGATCCTTTCCCTGACACAACTTGTAAGAATAAGATACTGCCCTCTAGCTTGAACTCATTCTCTTTCCATTGCTAATCTGAATCTCAGTGGAGGCAGCTGTTTTGGTAGAAGGAATGGTAATAAAAAGCAGCATAGAGGTATGTGAGCACAGTGGATGATATTTCCAATTGCTTCCCTGCAGCTGACAGCAATTCTGTCATCTCCTGTAGACTGACGGTGCTCCCGGACGCTTGAAATGCAAAACTACTTTTCTCCATTTTCACAGGTATGAGCCGAGCTCACACACTTAAAATCCAGAACACCCCCCCCCCCCCCCCACACACACACACACACACACACACACATACACACACACATTTTTCTCCATTGTTTTTACATACTTATGATATTGTTCTATTGTCTCTTGGGTGTGTTTTATAAATGTTGTCATAGATGTGAAGGGAGAAAGAGTGAGTCAGCGTAGTTGGCACACACTGGCTTAGGCCTTCATGCTGCAGGGAGAAGAATTAGAGTCACACTCATCAGCATTTCCTGTCAGCACAACTATTACAATGCACTAAAACCCCACTTCAATTACAGTCAAATAACCGCTACAATTACAGGAACCACACTTTCAACCACACAACTCACCCTCTGTACCACAAAACTTAAACCCAGTTTAATTAGTCTTAAAGTCACAATTACCATGATAATATAAATGTGCACTTCAGATTCCAAATAACTTTAGGTTACTTATGTAACCCCGGTTCTCTGATAACAGGAGTGAGGTATCTTACAGTGGGAAACGACTCGGATGTGGCCAATTCTGGGAAGCACCAATAACACCACACCTGTCAGCTGACAGACCAATCACGGTTGTGATGAGGGAGTCGTGCCTCCCTAATATGTAAGACGCTGTTGAAGGTCCCTTCCTTATTCTCAGCATATGCAAGGAGGAAAGTGTGGTGAGATACCTCACTCCTGTTATCAGAGAACAGGGGTTACATACTGTAAGTAACATAAAGTTCTCTTTCAAACATTCATTCGGTATCTCACTATGGGATATAGACAACTCCCATATTGCAGATATGCTATCCGAAGCAGACCAACCAACTGACGCAGAGATGCTTATAAGTGTATTTACATAGATAAATCCCAATGTATTTCTCTAAGAATAAATAAAGGAACATATGAGGGGAAAAACTTCATGTGAGAGTTTTTTTTTTGGTAACTCGCACTTAGGACCAAATGAGCCAATGATGGCTCTGTAATATCCAGCCTATATAATAGGACAAAAGTGCGATGCCCAAGGTCCTGGACTGAAATAACCTTGAACTGCTCCTAAGAAGTGGCCATGCCTCTGGTCGAAGGGGCCTCAGACCCTTTGGAGGTTCAAGTCCCATGCTATTATCATCTGAGACAGAACAAAAGAAAGGAACAAGGCATCCTTCCGCATACCATTTCTCAAATATAGTCCATTTCTGAACGTATGCAGAGCGCATTGAAGCCACTCTTGCTCCCTGGATCATTTAAATCATCCTCGGTGGCAAGCCTAAAATGCTTGAGTTTAGCCTTTCACAGGCCAGGCCCAGAGAGCTAGTTTGTCTGGGGTGGGATGAAAAATTTCCCCTCACACTTGCGAGAGAAGATCCCTGCACAACGGGAGAGGCCAGGGCTTGTCGTACAAGAGCTGAATTATCTCTGTTAGCTGAATTATCTCTGTTAACATCCCCAGCCAATTCGGGGCAATCAGTATTACTGAGTGACTGCTTTCCCTTACTCTTTTTAGAATTGGTACAATCAGACTCAGTAGAGGAAATGTATAAAGCAGTGCGTTTGGCCACAGGTACGCCAGAGCATCCACACCCATAGGCACACCATCTTTTGCCAGAGAGAAGAATAGAAGGCAATTAGTGTTTTCATGTGATGCGAAAAGATCTGTGGCAGCTTAGCTGAACCAGTCCCACAACTGGCACACCACCTGAGGGTGGAGAGTCCATTCTCTGTACAGAGGGTTCCCTCTGGACAGAAGGTCCACTCCCAAATTCATCATGCCTGGGACATGCATCGCCCGCAATGAATGAAAATGCCTCATGCTCCACACAATCATTTTCCGTTCCATGCCTATGTGGAAATATGCATCTGTCAGACGAATGATGTAAACCAGTCTTTGGGTTGAATAAAGTGAGATAGAACTTTGAGAGTGATCATTATGAACTTGTACTTTTTGGGGTGTTTGTTGAGGTTCCACAAATCCAGAATGTGACGGAGACCTCCCCTGCGCTTGGAAATGACAAAGTACCAGGAGTAAAAGCCCTGATGGCTATCCTCCAGTGGGACTATCTGAATTGCTCTTTTGCTCAATAAACATCTTATTTCTTTTCTAAAATTTGAGCTGACTCCCCTTCTTTTATTGACATTAACACACTGTTGAAAACTGCTGGTTTTATAGCAAATTGCCAGTGATAACCCTGGTTTATTGTGGATAAAACTCATGGGTGTACTTCACATGCGTGCCAACTGTTTGCTTGAGCAGCAAGTGGACTGCTGCAGCTCTTGCTCACTGACAGCATGGTGGTGCCATCCAGCAGCAGAGCAGTAGAGGGGGAAGAATTTCCCTGTGGGGCACTGAGGAAACTGATGACAACACTGCAACTGAACTGGTCAGAAGAGAACATTCTGACATTTTCCTGAATGGTTCCCTTGTCCAACGACTTCTCTTGGCAGAAGGTGGAGAAAATGGCCACTCTCTTAGAGGGAGGATAAAAACAGATGCTCCGAGTGCTGTCGTCTTGGACAGAAGAGGGAATTAGGTAACCCACTGTTTCTTTCCTCCCTGAGGGTTTGCCAGCTGGTGCCTAGCTGCCGCTGCCACAAAGGAAGGTTTAACCCTCTGCTGAGATGGCTTAGACAGAGTCTGTAACTGCTACGGCAGGGTTGGGGAGTGTCTGTGGTTCCTAAAGCCTGACTGCCCACTCCAAGGGGGGTTGAAAAACTGGAGCAACCTGACTGAGGAGGCTTAGCAGTGGATTTATGTGGGAGGCAAGTCTGGAACGCCTCACCCTCCTGGTTCCCTAGGTCACATTGTTGCCACCTGGCAGTGGGCTTCACCGGCACATCTAAGAAATCCACCTTCTCTCTGTCCAACAGCCCACTGCCAGGACTAGACTGCAACCACAACTCTGGACCGCACCCCTGGATTTTCTCAGGTTGAGATCTGCACAGACGCAGATCTCTTCCCAGAGAGCCGGGTTTGGTGTCCCGGCATCCATTTTCCTTTCCCATCTCTTCCATGAGCTCTGCTTGATAAGCAGTGAAGAGAAAGGTGACATTATGAGCCCTCACTGCCAAGGCTGAAGATCAGTAGATTTTCTTGAAAACCAAAGCTTTTAAGCGTTCAGTATGCCCTGGCAGCGAAGCAATGGCAGTTTCTTGCCATCATAAAAATCTCTCTCCACCTGTTGTGATGGCCAGTCACCAGAGAGTCTTTCCGCTGACCTCCAGCAAATTTCAATAAGGTCGAGCTCTGCCTGAACTGGGGAGGGGGACCCGTCACTCAACACACTGTCTAGCTGACAGATATTCAGCAGGTTTGCAGATTGCATCATCTTTGTCCTCCTCTCCCTCTTCCTCTAATAGATGAGCGATAACCTCGCCATCGTCATCGTCATCCATGTCCTCGCCTTCACCATCCAAGTTGTTTAATCAGAAGAGGAAATGCAGCTCAGGGGAGACCTCATCCATTAATTCGCTACAACTGCATGATACAGGCAGATGTTTTGTCTCCTTCTCCAGTGGTCTCCTTTATTAGCGGCCGTGACTCGCACTCTTCTTTCCAACACCCTTGGCAGGAAGAGAGTACAGTGGGGACAGCATTTGGGGTTTGTGAGTGCTGCCTGAGCATGTTTCACCCCCAGGCATGCAATGCACAGGGGGTGGGAATCCTTTCCCAGACCTGAGGCTTCTTTCACCTTTGCTCCACCACCTGCAGAACTAGCGGTCACATTAATGTAGGAGACAATCTAAATTCAGGCTAATTAGATAAGAAACAGATAGCTTCAACAGTTATGTGAGAGAATTTGCCATGACGTGTTAATTCTCTTAAAGTATCCCAAGCAAATAAAAGCCTATTCACCTTAACAGTGAATGAACCCACTCGCAAAAACAGTCGTGTTCACTGACATACCTTGACGGCTTGTATATGAACTGTTAAACAACTATTTTAGCGCGCCTTGCTGAGGATAGTTTCCATTATGATCTTCATGGGGAAGAAAATGAGAATGAGGAAGGGACCTTCAGCAGTGTCTTATATGTCTTATATGTTAGGACTCCCTCATTTGATAGCTG
Organism: Ictalurus punctatus; assembly: GCF_001660625.3. Lineage (NCBI taxonomy): Eukaryota > Metazoa > Chordata > Actinopteri > Siluriformes > Ictaluridae > Ictalurus > Ictalurus punctatus. The sequence goes on along the minus strand of NC_030428.2, from coordinate 13,817,677 downwards.
TTCATGGGAACTCTCAATATGAGGTCTAAAGGGGTGTTGATGCAAGTGAATAACATATATCCAAGTCAAAAACACTCTCGAGGAGGTAGGCATATCATTGTCAACATCTACAATCAAGAGACACCTTCATGAATGTAACACTCCAGAACAAAATGGGCAGATTAGACTTTGCTAGAAAACATAAATATATATATATATATATATATATATATATATATATATATATATATATATATATATATATATATATATAAAAAGCCTGCCCATTTTTGGAACAACATTCTTTGGACAGATTAAATCAAGATTAACTTGTACCAGAAGGATAGGAGGAGAAGAGTATAGTGACTGAAAGGAAGGGCTCATGATCCAAAGCATACCACATATATCATCTGTCAAACATGGTGGAGGAAGTGTTATGGCATGGGCATGTATGGGTGTAAATGGAACTGGGTCACTGGTGATGAGGTGACTGCTGAAAAAAGTAACAGGCTATACTGTCTGCTCCAATTCAGTCAAATGCTGATGGCAGACGGTGCTTCACAGTACAGGTGGATAATGACCCAAAACATTCCATGAAAACCATGGAATTTTCTTAAATAACTGAGTCACCTTACCTCAACCCAGTTAAGCATGCTTTTCACTTACTGAACACAAAACTGAAGGCAGAAAGACACACAAACGAGCAAGCAGCAACTGAAGGCAGCTGCAGTAAAGGCCTGGCAAAGCATCTCAAGGGAGGAAACTCAGCATATGGTGATGTCCATGGGTTCAGGCAGTCATTGACTGCAAATGATTTGCAACCAAGTATTAAAAATAATCCTTACATTTTTAATTATGTTAGCTGAAGCTGAAAGTCTGCAATTCAATCACATCTTGATCGCTTCATTTAAAATCCATTGTGGTGGTGTACAGAGGCAAAATTACAAAAATTGTGTCACTGTCCAAATACGTATGCACCAAACTGTGTGTGTGTGTGCATATATATATATATATATATATATATATATATATATATATATATATATATATTTATATACTGGTGGTGCCCAGTGGTGTTGTGGCTGTACAGGTTGTTGGGTGGGCCATAACAGCATGATCACCTCCCCTGCTGAAATTTGGTTAAGGCAGCTTTTGAAGGACTAACCAGTCTATCTGCTTTTTGTTTTTTTTTTTGATGGGGGTTGTTTTTTGTTTTGGTTGTTTGTTTTATCATTATTTTGTATTTTAATGATTTATTTTCCAAGATTGTACAGCAACCTTAATTTGGGGTTCCAATGATATTAAAGAAAAGCTTATTTCATCTTCATCTTAGCCATGCAGCTCTAAAAATTTAAATCAGTAATTGTTCAATAGTTCAGCCCAGGAAGAAAAAGCTAATACAACAGGTGTGTTAAATGAGGTATATGCTATACTCTGTGGTCTGACACTCCTGCTTTATGCCACCAACACCCTGGTAACACTATGCTCAGATAAACTTGCCCTTTACTTTTTTACCAGCAACACTCTCACTTCACACTACATTAACAACTTGCTATTGGTGTCCTAAATTCACTGACTTGTAAATGCAAGATAGAAACCCTTCATAAACATACAGTACCACAGAGATCTGTACATTACCCAACGGCCATCTGTATAATCATTACAAAAGTGTTAGAATTAAGCTCAACAAAAAGAGAGAAAGAAAAACAACTAATAAAAAGCTAAACGACTTTTGCAAAGCCAGATTTTTCACTTGGTATGTGTTTAAATGTAATGCACTTCACTTCCTTAACGCTGTAACTGTGTGTGCTTTCGAACGTCGCCATCTGGATCAAACAATGCAAACATGCATCATAGAGTTTTTTTTTTTTTTTCATTTTTTAAAGCCATCATCCCAGGCACAATGTCGTGAAACAACAGATGAAAATGACAAATGCTACTGTATGCGACATTTTAGCTAACCTACCTAGCTGTTTGTGTTTTACAATAATCAGTGATAACGGCAAAGCTAACATTTTCAAAGCTCCCAGACATCCATAGTGACTAAAACTCGCATAACCGAGAATGGAGAAGATTCTATTACCATTTCCATGAGTCCATGAGTGAATGGAATTAGATTTGAACTTTCCTTTGGATAGAGTGTGCCTGGCATGTCTATTCTTCCTGATGAAATGGCCAGTGAGTGCATATACAAGTAAGTGCACCTAAAAACTGGCCACTCAATGTATATCAGCATTTTAATGAGTTCAGAAGTTGAGAGCAGGTGATAATGTAGAGTCAGTGCCAAGATGGAGTCCAAAGAGCTTAGTACTAATCAGGAACAGAAGAGCCAATGTGTGAATATGCTGCTAGCAACCCCATTACTAGAGGATTTCATATGCCATTTCACATCACATGATTTATACCAAAACATCATAAAGCAATCCCCTCCTGGGGACGTCCATCTTAGATGGTCAGAACTGCAACTCTGGCTTCCTCCACCCCCTCACATCAACGGATTTCACGTCTACGGATTTCACTATAAATAAAAAAAACCCCATCTGAGTGGGCTGATATTTTGGAGTGCAATGCTAGTCTCATCCTCTAAGCGTATTCACGACTCCCTCACTCACACCAGAAGCTGGCACAAAAAAAATCTGTAAAATTCAGTAATTCAAGATTACAACGAAGGAGATGAGAAAGAAACAAAATAAAGATTCTTCCTGAGCTGGAAATGAAGAAAACATCTGAAGCCAAAATACGGAGAGAAGCTCATTTGGAACAGTGTGCCAACATGAGAAGGGAGCACACAGCTATTTTTACATCACAATGCAGACAGTAGAAGGCGTGGAGGATCCTGAGAGCAAGCAGACTGGTCCCAGTTCAGCGAGCAGCTGCTTATGCTACTGCTCTCCTGTGTGCAGAATCTCCTCTGCAGTAAACACATATGCTCAAATTAAACAGAGCGACGTAAGACAAGATTGAAGATAAAACTGTGATAGGCTAGGGAAATCTTCCTTTGTAGGGACAGTAATTGTTGAGCTGAAACCATGTAAAATGCAGAGGAACTACAATGCTAAGAGAGATAAATAATAGAATCACAATAGCCAGTGGGCACAACTTAACAGCAAATATAAGTGAATACAAGTGAATATCATTGAATATCTCGTTACACTGGCACATGATTGGAAGGAGTGGGATATTAGGCAGCAAATGAACAGTCAGTTCTCAAAGTTGATGTTTTGGAAGGATTAAGGATTTGTGCAACTTTGACAAGTGCCAAATTGTGATTTCTAGACAACCGGGTCAGAGCATCTCCAAAACAACAGGTCTTGTGAGGTGTTCCTGGTATGCAGTGGTTATTACCTATCAAAAGTGGCCCAAGGAAGGACATCCGGCAACATAGTCATGGACACCAAAGCTGACAGACGCAGTGTGATGCTCAAGGCAATGTTCTGCTGGGAAATTTTGGTCCTGGCATTCATGTGGATGTTACTTTGACATGTACTACTTACCTAAACATTGTTGCAGAACAAGTACACCCCTTCATGACAATGATATTCCCTAATGGCAGCGGTCTCTTTCAGCTGGATAATGCGCCCTGCCACACTACAAAAATTGTTCAGGAATAGTTTGAGGAACATGACAAAGAGTTCAAGGTGTTGACTTGGCCTCCAAATTCCCCAAATCTCAATCTGATCGAGCATCTGTGGGATGTGTTGGACAAACAAGTCTGATCCATGGAGGCCCCACCTCTCAACATACAGGACTGAAAGGATCTGCTGCTAACATCATAGTGCCAGATACCACAGCACACCTTCATAGGTCTTGTGGAGTCCATGCCTCGACGGGTCAGAGCTGTTTTAAGGGCACAAGGGGACCTACGCAATATTAGTCAGGTGGTTTTAAAGTTATTACTGATCGGTGTATATTGTATATAAGAAATAAAACATGACTGCTGCTTTGTGTCAGGTCACATCACACTACACTGTCAAGGATTCTTTTCCTATAACAGTACATCACAAAGTGCTTTATTCTTTTTATATCACAGCAATTCAATAATTACACATTTTAGTTTATCAATGAATGACAGGGCATGCTTTTTAACTGCTTATAGATACATTTTATATCTGCAAATGTCTTGGTGTTAATAATGTTACTGTGAAACCAGAAAGAGCAAAGACCTCTGACTTGAAGACTCTTCAGTCTGCTTCAATCAACAGAAAGCTTCAGCATATCAATGATTATATGCATTGTTTCTTAAACAACACATCTTATATAACTTACACAGTTTATTATTAATATTAGATTTTAATTAGAACAAGCACATAATTATAAACCTATCATTTAAATTACAGCTGGAAGTACAGTCCGAGATGCCGTTAATCAACACCTTCTGACTAATCCGATTCAAGAATTCAACATTACAGTCATATAAAAATTCTTAATGACCTGATCTACCATAAACTACCAGGAAAACAGTACAAACTCATTAAGCTAATATTCTGTTATAAATGAAGTGGGCTAAGAAGTGGAAGTATTGAACCATGCATGGTTTAGTGGAATTTAGGAGGTTAAATCCAGCCACAGTGACATCCTGCATATTTCATAAGGAGTCATTTTCACTGTCTGCTCATACTCCAGTGCAATACCAAACCTGTTACACTGGACAAGGATACAAAATTCATTTTAAATTCATGCCACTTTTTAATATTTCAGCGTTCATTGTTTAGCCTATGTCACAAAAGTGAAAGACAGGCTTCTTCGGGTTATATTACCTACTTAATGGAAAAATCAACCCTGAACAACTTGCTTATAAATATTTATAAATAACATTATATTGAATCTTCATTGGCATCAAAAATTATTTTGCAATGAAATTCTGAATTTACGTTTTTGGTTTTAACTTGGGGGGCATGGTGCATAGCATGTTTGCCTCGCACCTTCAGGGTTGGGGGTTTGATTCCCGTCTCTGCCCTATGTGCATGGAGCTTGCTTGTTCTCCCCTGCTTAAGGGGTTTTGTCTTGCTCTAGGTACTCCGATTTCCTCCCCAATCCAAAAACATGCAATGTACTCAGAATGTGTGCGTGGTTGTGCCCTGCAACGGGTTGGGACCCTGTCCAGGGTGTCCCTTTTGGGAATCTCCTGAGATAGACTCCAGGCTCCAGGTTTTGACTTCTTTCAACAATGTGTTGTTCTATTTTCACTTTGGTTTCCTACATCTTCCACAGTGCTGTTTGACTACCCACTGATGGTAGCTACAGTAGAATTCTGTTTATTCAATCTGCATCCTCTACCTCAAAAAGAGAAGGTTCAAAAAGCTCACATTTTAAGCTCAAATTTTATGGTCACATTTTATTTTATACCACTGTCAACACCATTGAGCTCGTCATCTTGAAGTTCACTATCTATCCGTAACTCGGCACAACTACGTCATATAGCTGCATTGCATTCTGGAAAGTGGGAAATCATACTGTTAAAGGATTAAATGAGCAAAAAATCTTTGCTAAAAGCAACCTTTGGAATCTTATTAATTTACCATAAACCTGTCTGTCCTGCTGAGTCTACCAGACTGGCTGACCTGGCCAGAGTAGGCTTTAATAGACTGAAAGGAAATCAGGTCTTTTTCAATCTGAGACAGCCAGGAGAATGGAGCAGTCAAAATGCACGCACACACACACACACACACACACACACACACACACACACACACACACACACTCCTGGCAGTGGTACTGTATATAATTGTAGATGATCAGATCAAAGGCAATCAAATGTGATGATGCTGTGAATTTTGCCCTCAGGAAACTTTGTGAAAAATACCGTCTCAAACAAAATATTCAACGCTAAAAAAAAAAACACAAAATTAATAATGCAAGAGCACAATGTACAGAAAAGAGGTTATGCTCTCTGTTTCAACCCAGTCTGTGGAAAGCCACAGATATGCTTGAGTGAAGATTTTCATTATAATAAGGCTACATTACCATCTAAGCTGATAGCCAGTATCCACTGTCTTATTAGCATTGAGCAATCACACTGTTATGTCTAATCTTTTCTTGCAAAATGCTAAACAAGAACTGATAAAAGTGGCACGTGTGTATTTAAAAGAATGAGCCAAAAAAAAAAGCATAGTCACTTCACTCATTAATTGTGTCTGATTTATTTTATATTTAAAATGTTATTGAAAAGATGAAAATGGCAAAATCAACATAATGAAGAAGCTTTTTTATAACGTTCTAAAGTAATTAGTAAGTGTTCAAACCATGGTGAAAAAGTGCTTTGAAACAAAAACATTAATTTCTTTACATTAAACGGTAAAACCATTTTAAGTTTTATTAAGTTGTAAGTTTTATTCTTAAAGTGCATTTTAGGCTTGAATGATAATATTCCATCGATTTTATGCACCGCTTATCCTACACAGGGTTATGGGGAGCCTGGAGCCTATCCCAGGAAACTCTATGCTGGGAATTGAAGTCCATGGTTCCCTCCAGAGTCATAACAGAGCCCCCCACTTAACGCGCGGCTCCCAAAGCACGCAACATGCTCGGGAGGTCATCCTGGATACCCCGACCAGAGAGCCTTAATTGTTTCAGAGTTCCCTAGAGTGTTATATCTCGCAGAGCCATAACGAGGACACTTGCCATGTTTCCTGGGGTAAAACACGTGGGACAGTCTCCTCCTTACTACAGAGAAATGACACGATCTCCTTGACCTGGTTTGGGTGCAGATTGATTGCCAACATGCAGCCAGTGGTGGGAATGAAGCTCAAGGTGTATCCTAAGGGGGGAACGACGTTGACCACGGAGCTAGAGGGGGAAGCGATGATCTCTGTAAGGTCAGAGGAGGGAGCGAAGTTCTCCACGGGGCCAGATGGGGGAGTGACGCTCTCCGTGAAGTATGAGGGAGGAGTGATGTCCTCCATGGAGCAGGAAAGGGGAGCAACATGCGGCATGAAGCAGAGCAAATGAGTGACATCTTCAGCTGAGCATGGAAGCAGAGCGACATCCTCAGCCGAGAAGGATGGCAGAGCAATGTCCTCCACTGAGCAGGATGGCAGAGCAACATCATCAGTGAAGAAGGAAAGCGGAGCAATGTCCAAAGAGGAGCCTGTCGTAGTGACAGCCGAGGCGGAGCAGGAAGGCAGAGTGGAACTCTCGGCCGAACCGGCAGACGGAGTAATGTCCTCGGCTGAGCAGGGAGGCCGAGCAAGGTCCTCAGTTGAACATGGATGCTGAGCTGCATCCTCAGTCGAGCAGGGAGGCTGAGTGGCATTCTCTGTTGATTTGGGAAGCTGAGCGAGAGCCGCAGTAGGGGAGGGAGGGTAGCCAGATCTTACGCCTAACCTCTAGCCACTCTTCTGTGCCACTGACCCATCCTCCTTAGCCTCTGGATTCCACCTCAGGAACTTCAGGATTGCCTCTTGGGTAGCAAAAAATTCTGCTGCATCCATTTGTGGTCTGGCTTTCTGTCACGAATGCAGAGACGGAGGCGGATGCATGTGCAGATTCAAAGTTTAATAATACTACAAGCAAAACACAAAAGACACTAAGCATATGTAAACAGGGAAATAAACATAAACCAAGACCTAGGAGAGGAGAGCACATACCATGACAACATTAGGCAAAACGAAGCAAACCCTGTAAGTGCTATAGAAATCATGACTTAAATACACACAGGTGCTCTTAACGGGAGGAGGTTCAGGTACGGGTGGTCATGTGACCACAATGCAGAGGTGCAGTGGCTGCTGGGAATTTAAATCCATGGTTCCCTCCACAGATTCATGACAAGTAAACAACAGTAAATGAAACCGTCAATATTTGGTGTGACAAAAAAAAAGCATATAAGTAAATAGAAAACCTATAAGAAGAAGACCAAACATTTGTTGGGTTTAAGAATATGCAGCAGTCAGACAGAAGGCCATTTTATACACTCTTAAACCATTTCACTTATACCATTTCACTTGAATGGGATAAGAGAACAGGAAAATGAAAAAGGAATTCACTTCCTGAATGAAATTGATGTTCACTACACACTAGATAGTAAAATAAATTGATGAAAGTCCAGTGTGACTGCTGCTTAAGAGTGAGTAATAGCAAAAAGCAATGATTGGCATGATTACAAGTGCTGAAGCCATGCAAAGCACTCAAGCACACAGGGACAGGACATACAAATGAGACTCCAGGAAGAAAATATCAGCTAGAACAAATGCTTTTCAATAGACACAAAGGAATACTATGCAGGATCAACAAACCAAAGGTCCTGGTCAAGAATTAAGCGTCAGAGTTACCATAATAAATCCATTCAGATCAGGTTAATAGATGCTGTTTTAGCATGTCGGCTTCACTGCCTCTTGTTTATTAGCATTCATATAAAATCTCAGCTGCTGGTGTATATGGTGGTGCTTCAAAGTGCTTTTGAAACCTTTAGAATTTTCTATATTTCTACATAAATATGACCTAAAGCATAATCAGATTTCCTAAATGTAGATAAAGAGAACCCAATTAAACAAATAAGACAAAAATATCATGCTTAGTTATATATTTATTGATGAAAATCATCCAAATATTACATACCTATGAGTGGCAAAAGTATGTGAACCTCTAGGATTAGCAGTTAATTAGAAGGTGAAATAATAATCAGTTGTTTTCAATCAATGGGACGACAATCGGGTGTGAGTGAGTGACCTGTTTTATTTAAAGAACAGGGATCTATCAAAGTCTGATCTTCACAACACATGGTTGTGGAAGTGTATCATGGCACGAACAGAGGAGATTTCTGAAGCAAATCCATCGCTAAAGAGTTTGAACTCCACCAATCCACTAGGAGTGCTGCAGCAAGCCTATGGCATGTTCATGCAGGTGAGCAGGAACCCTAGGCATCTTTCTTCTGGTGTTTTTCAGAGTCAGTAGAAAGGTCTCTTAGTGTCCTAAGTTATTGTAACTGTGACCTTAGTTGCCTACCGCCTGTAAACTGTTAGTGTTTTAAGGACTGTTCCACAGAAACATGTGCAAGAATTGTTTATGGTTTATTTAACAAGCATGAAAAACATTGTTTAGACCCTTTCCGATACAGATCTGCAAAGCTTATGTGGATTTTACAAAATTTTTTAAAATAGTCTCCTGAAAAAGGGAGGTTTCTTTTTTGCTGACGATAGATGACCAAGTATAATATTTTTTTGTTCTCATTTGTTTAACTGGGTTCTATTTATCTATTTTTTATTTTTATTTTTTTTTTTTGAAATCTTATGCTTTAGATCATATTCATGCAGAAATGTAGAAAATTGTAAAGGGTTCACAAAGTTTCAGCACCACTGTATATATCCTATACTGCCAAATTGTGAGGCATTGTCATGTCAGTGCTCTTTTTGTTGTTGGTATAAATAGCAACGGTTCATATGTTAATATGCTAACAGCACTGCTAATTCCTCTGGCACTCAGTTTAGGAAAGGCAGTAGAGGAATTCTGGCACTGTAGTCATCTGCTTGACACGGAGCTTAATTTCAGTGGCTTCATACCACTAACAGTAAAGAGGAGGTGGGGTGCGTAATGATGAACTGAACTGTCTGGGTGGTCTTTTACATTGGAGAGTGCTCTGTAGACATATGAAAACCACAAATGACTACTGCATCATTGTCTAGAGACAGGACTGGTTTTCATTATTAGCAAAAAAGAAATGCTCATCCCATCCATCTGTTCAGGAAAAAGTATTTTGAAAATTCCCAACCTGTGCTCCTGTAAAAAGAGAATCCAGTAGGCCCAGAATAGCTCAGCCAATCTCCTGACACCTCATAACCTATTATAGTGAGTAAATAAAGCAGAACGATAACTTGTTCACTAAAGAACCCTAAATAAGCCACAGGGGTTGGACAAGCCACTAGATACACAATGAGGCAGATAGCTGAATCACTAGACTGTGCACAGATAGAAGGACTGATATGATATCACAGAATTCAGCAAATGTTCACCCCAGCTTGAGATTAAACTAATTGTAACAACAAATAAAGAATTTACAGCCTTTGATTAAAAGGTCATCATCTGGAACACTCAAATATTTTTAGCATTAACCACTTAAACTCCCAGATCCCATGTATGAGTACAAAACTATATTCCTTACTGCCATAACTACATATCTTTTCTTGTTATCAGTGTAGTTACAGAAAATATTTCATAGTAGATACCAGTAATGTGTTTTATATCATAGTGCTGTTAAATTCTCCGATCAGACTGAAGGTGTGTATTAATTTTCTATAAGAGCGTACACACAGGGTAGATACACTATGTAATCTAACCAATTAAACAACACATTATTTAACAACAATATTAGTAAAATGGTAGCATGTTCTGTTAGAAATGTTTATTTAATATAAATGGTAGGAGTCTCAGGTGTCAAGTTCTTTTCATGTTTTCTTCGAGATTGGGCTTTTTTTTTTTTTTTTTTTTGGCTTATTAGGGGAAAAAAGAAAAGTGAGTGAGGGGATGTTCATAGCTGCTATAAGTTAAATGATAACATGTCATATGGACATTCCACAACATTAAACTATAACTAACTATAAACAGTTAAAAACTAAATGCATTATGCATTAATAAATTACATATTGTAATCATTGGCAAATAGCTGTGGTATAAGAGGAATAAAACACTCTGGGACATGCTGTTACTGGAAAATAATTCACTTGTAGGTGGTACTGTTATCACATCACCCGCAATGGCTTGTTTTCCTATAAGACCACACCACTGTGTTTTCTCCTTACTTAATCCTGTTCAGTGGTAATCCCTTTGCTGGAATAAGCACACCACTGTCTTCAGAGCATTACTGAATCTATGTTTTTTGAGTAAAAGAGACACATTTTTATTCATAAAACTATGGTCTATGTAGCAAACATAATTTTATCACTGTGAGTCATTTTATTATGGGCCATTATATAGAAAGCTTTGTTTTATAGATCAGTTTTGTCTACCATATATGTTCTTGATGTAAAGATTGATGTTTCTTAATGCATTGCTTGGTCTTTTTTCTGTCTGGTTGCTAATCAGAGGGTCTTATTTAGAAGGACCTAAACCATGCACTTTTTTTTTTAAGTTTAAATGGGGTAAACATTAAAGAGTGTTTTGTGATTAACAGGAGAAACTTGGTCTGTTTGGTGTGATCATGTAGTCTCTCTTTAACTGGTGCACAAAGTACAATTTTAAAGCATTAAGGGGTTAAAATGAATTGCAAAAAGTTTAATTTGGTAATCTATTTTCCGGAAACCTACTGCAAATGCATGAGACTTTCTCAGAAATCAGCAATTTTACAATCATTACAATGCATAAGGGGCATTCCAGCACTTGTAAATAGCATCAATTGATACTAGACCATCCTCAATGCTGAGGATTGTTTGAGGAATATTACAACAGCTCAAATTCTTAGTTCGTCTCTCCTTCCTGATCCCCCCCCACACACACACACACGCACACTCACACTCAGACAAACTAATATTGAATCCAATTTTAGTGAATAGGAAATGCATGTAAACATACAGTGACTTGCCATGGCAACACAGTCGAGTTTGACAATATGTTTACACTCTGAGAACTTGGTCATTTTTCATTACCCTAGTTGTTAGGAGATCCAGTTTCTATGGTAATTGTTGTGCTTATACCGACGTCCTTATACCGTCCTTATTTTAGGGAGGGAGGTAGTCACATTGTAGCTATGCAGACATACTGAAATCTTTAACTTCTGCATCTCACTTGTATAGACAAATAGGTTACCCCTGTTTACCTTAAACAAGATCATGCAATAATTTTTACCGCTTTACCAAGTCCATCGACAAGTGTTTCAAAGCATTTATCACACTTATGGATATATTAGATCGATTTCACTTATGCATGAAGTATACTCGTACAAAACTCTATACTAAAGAAGAAACCATGTAAATGTATACCTGACCATCTGTGTCATGTGTAAGCAGTAAAGGATTTATAAATCATCCACCATGGAACAAGCAACAACAATGACAAGCAACAGAGAGCAAAGCTCAATAAAGAGGATAATGCGGAGAACACCAAGGAAGACTGAGAGACAGAAGACCACAGAGATGGAAGGAAAGATGTGCTGATAACGTAAACTAAGCAAGGTAATGCAGACAGAATATGCAATCTGACTAAACAATCTTGAGAGATTCAGGGCACAGGAGCTGCGTGGGTGAGGACAGCAGGAAGACTGAACAGAAGGGAAGCGAAAGCAGACAACACAGTGAACACAGGGAAAAAGCAACACACTTCCTGTGCATGAAACAGAAATAGAATAAATTCTTCAAGGTACATAATGTATCCAATGTAGATGTCTAATGAATGAATAGGTTAAAGGTTAAAATGAAAAAGAAAATTATGAACATTTCTAAAGATTTGCCATGTTAATTCTTTCCAACACCAAGTTCTAAAGTTGTTTCTTTACTGTGGTGCTTCAGTCTGTCTCTCTCGTCATAACATCATATCCTATAGGCAACCTACAGGCAAACAGTCCTAGAAATAAAAATGCAGGAAGGTAGAACATGAGGAGTGACAGAGAGAAAGGAAGAATGCTGAGTGGGAGTGCAATGGCCATTATTTGTGACAGTGCTTAGTTTCCTAATAATGTTTCTAAGCTTATTAAATGTATAAGGGGATGCCACTCTTCTTAAGGACAGATGCAATATCAGGGGTTTAAAAAAGTTACATTATAAATGTAGGAAGTGCTATATATAAAATATAGCACTTCCTAGTTGAAGAGATATGTCACCATGCACAGTAGCTAGTTGCTGAGCACACAGCAGATCATCACTGGAAGATGAACTATTATAGATTATGGGTTTTTATACTGCAGTGTTAATAAACACTGACCCCATTTGGGTAGGAAAATGAAAATGTATGCATTTTTTCCCTTTCACACCTTTACTCTTGCATAAATTAATCCTTTAAGTACCTTAACCCTATTACTGTACTAATTGTCTTCCACATTTGGGGTGGCTGTGGCTCAGGTGGTAGAGCGGGTTGTCCACTAATCGTAGAGTTGGCAGTTCGATTTACAGCCCACATGATTCCACGTGCCGAGGTGTCCTTGGACAAGACACTGAAGTTGCTCACGATGGCAAGGTAGCACCTTGCATGGCTGCTCTGCTGTAAAGCTTTGTAGAACAGCTAAGGTTAAAAAAAAGCACTATATAAGTGCAGATCATTTACCATTTGAACAGATTATGTATATTATTTGACCTGCTTCCACCCTGTGTGTGGAGTCTGCATGTTCTCCCCATGCTTCAAGTGGGTACTACAGTTTCCTCCCCAGTCCAAAGACATGAGTTGTAGTCTGATTGGCATTATCAAATTGTCGGTAGTGTGTGCGATTGTGCCCTGCAATGGGTTGACACCCCATCCAGGGTGTCAACTGCCTTGTGCCCTGAGTTCTCTGGAATAGGCTCCAGGCTCAACGCGACCCTGTGTAGGATAAGTGGTCCGGAAAATGGATGGATGAATGTAGGCAGATAGTCTATATTTAGACAGCATGAAGGTGGCAGTAAGCATCAGGTTCCTGACACATATTTATTCATATGTTAGAATTGATGTGATCAATGTTGTTCGCACACCTTGTCTAAATGTCACTCTCAGTCCCACAGGATGTATGCATCAGCTCTCAACACCACCACTGGGTGGATCTCATACCTCTAGATACACAAGGTAAAAGGTAATGTATGCACCATAGCTTTAATAAATCGTATGCATGTACAATGCTTTGTCTAGTAAGTATTTTGATACACACACATACACACACACACACACACACACACACACACACACACACACACACATGCACAAATAACTACGAACTACACAGATAAGTTGTCAAACACAAAACATGGTAAGAAGAACATGCAAAAACATCAAGGCAGTAGCAATCAATTCCTCTTTACATCTGGGCCTGTGCTCTCAATAAGCTGCACATTCAGACCACTCTCTACAGGGATGTTCTTTTCCTCTTGTTAAGAATCAAACCACTTAATCCCTCTTTCACTCACTTGTGGTCTCTTTCAGCCAAAAACCAATAAACAGAAGACCGGGGGATGTGTGAAAAACCTTCAATTGCCATTCGATGGAAAAGAAAAACAAAAAGAAAAAATGAAGAGTAAAGTAAATGAGTCATCTACTCCAGGGCAGAGAGCTGTCAATTTCCTGACAGTGTGAAGACATCTCTTTAATGGACTATTAGTACAATGAATATAAACAATCCAGATATTCAATTTCCTGATCTGGACATTTTCGTTATACTAATATTGCGTTACACCCCAAACAAAACACAACAATAAGATTAAACCACTGATGTGAAGCACAGATAATACTGTTTAATATGACATTGTTGATTCCATAAAACTAAGCATGCCTAGTTTTGCAAGACTAAAATCAACTGCACAGCATTTTTCATGCAAGTTGTACAGGATATGAAATGTACCTCATATTTAATTAAATCTTTAATGTGATGGTAGAATTTGATTGGTGTTCTGTTATTTGGGCTCCGTTTATACCTTGCACAAATAATCATTTTGTGTCTGGATATTGATATCTGGATCATGAATTATTCAATTCTTCTGATCAGTTTGGAAGTTAGCTATGTAGAGTGTGCAACCAGCAAGCTGTCAACATAGCAGGAGTGAGAGCAACACTATTGTTTTATTGTGCAGTCTACGAGAGGCATTCATTTTTTTTTCTTGGGGTTTTCTTTCTATTCTTCCCCAATGCAAGGAAGACAACTTACACATTAGTTTTAGCTTTATATACATATATATATATATATATATATATATATATATATATATATATATATATATATATATATAATATGTGTGTGTGTGTGTGTGTGTGTGTATGTGTGTGTGTGTGTATATATATATATATATAAGTTATTTTTTTAAATGTGGTCCAACTCTAGGCCTTGCAATGGAAAAAAAAAATTCATTTAATCATATGGATTTTATCCTTCTCAGGGTCATGGCAACTCTGGAGCCTATTCTGGCAACACTGGGTAATGCTGGGACACCAGTCCATTGAAGGGCCCCCCATACGCACGCACGCACACACACACACCCACGTCATTTAGTATGTATTTTCTAGTAAGTGTACTTAATATATCTAATATATATATATATATATATATATATATATATATATATATATATATATATATATATATACATACATACATACACACACAGTATCTCACAAAAGTGAGTACACCCCTCACATTTTTGTAAATATTTGATTATATCTTTTCATGTGACAACACTGAAGAAATGACACTTTGCTACAATGTAAAGTAGTGAGTGTACAGCTTGTATAACAGTGTAAATTTGCTGTCCCCTCAAAATAACTCAACACACAGCCATTAATGTCTAAACCGCTGGCAACAAAAGTGAGTACACACCTAAGTGAAAATGTCCAAATTGGGCCCAAAGTGTCAATATTTTGTGTGGCCACCATTATTTTCCAGCACTGCATTAACCCTCTTGGGCATGGAGTTCTCCAGAGCTTCACAGGTTGCCACTGGAGTCCTCTTCCACTCCTCCATGATGACATCACGGAGCTGGTGGATGTTAGTGACCTTGTGCTCCTCCACCTTCTGTTTGAGGATGCCCCACAGATGCTCAATAGGGTTTAGTCCATCACCTTCACCCTCAGCTTCTTTAGCAAGGCAGTGGTTGTCTTGGAGGTGTGTTTGAGGTCATTATCATGCTGGAATACTATATACTGATCATGCTCTGCTTCAGTATGTCACAGTACATGTTGGCATTCATGGTTCCCACAATGAACTGTAGCTCCCCAGTGCCAGCAGCACTCATGCAGCCCCAGACCATGACACTCCCACCACCATGCTTGACTGTAGGCAAGACACACTTGTCTTTGTACTCCTCACCTGGTTGCTGCCACACATGCTTGACACCATCTGAACCAAATAAGTTTATCTTGGTCTCATCAGACCACAGGACATGGTTCCAGTAATCCCTGTCCTTAGTCTGCTTGTCTTCAGCAAACTGTTTGCGGGCTTTCTTGTGCATCATCTTTAGAAGAGGCTTCCTTCTGGGATGACAGCTATGCAGACCAATTTGATGCAGTGTGCGGCGTATGGTCTGAGCATTGACAGGCTGACCCCTCACCCCTTCAAGGTCTGCAGCAATGCTGGCAGCACTCATATGTCTATTTCCCAAAGACAACCTCTGGATATGACACTGAGCACGTGCACTCAACTTCTTTGGTCGACCATGGCAAGGCCTGTTCTGAATGGAACCTGTCTTGTTAAACCGCTGTATGGTCTTGGCCACTGTGCTGCAGCTCAGTGTCAGGGTCTTGGCAATCTTCTTATAGCCTAGGTCATCTTTATGTAGAGCAACAATTCTTTTTTTCAGATCCTCAGAGTTCTTTGCCATGAGCTGCCATGTTGAACTTCCAGTGAAGGGAGGGGTAATGAAGGAGTGTGAGAGCGATGACACCAAATTTAATACACTTGCTCCCCGTTCACACATGAGACCTTGTAACACTAACAAGTCACATGGCACTGGGGAGGGAAAATGACTAATTGCGCTCAATTTGGACATTTTCACTTAGGGGTGTACTCACTTTTTTTGCCAGCGGTTTAGACATTAATGGCTGTGTGTTGAGTTATTTTGAGGGGACAGCAAATTTACACTGTCACACAAGCTGTACACTCACTACTTTACATTGTAGCAAAGTGTCATTTCTTCAGTGTTGTCACATGAAAAGGTATGATCAAATATTTACAAAAATGTGAGGGGTGTACTCACTTTTGTTTGATACTGTACATCATGGATCAAGATTAGAGATCCTCCGGTACTAAATTTCTCTGCCGTTACGATACCCGATTATTCAGAGTGATATCGGCCAATACCGATAGTTCTGCCTTTTATGCTGCCTTATAAATTAATAATTAATTTAAAAGAATTCTGAAATAAATGCAAATAAAAACTTTATTCTCTCCAGTTGTTTCACAGTAACTGGTCTCATAAACAGAGAACACATTACTTACATTAACATTAACACATGAACTAAATTCTGAAGATTAAAGTAAGATTTCTTAACTTATTGAACGTTATTAATTGATATTAACATTGACTGAATTCTAAAAATCTCCTGTTAAGCTCACATTCACTCTCCACAAACAAAAGCATTTCTACTTCATCACTGAACATCAAACTAGTAATATAAACTTTTTTATATATTAACATTAACTGGATATGAAATATACTACTCTACAAATATATCTTTCTGTGCAATGTATACTTTTTTGTCAACTCGTCTTCATTGCAATTTTTCAACTGTGTACTAACACTTTAATTCAGCGCGAGGGCGAGCGGGCAGCGTGGGAGGAAATTTGACTCGATGCCGAAACTCCGTCTTCACTGCTGCTCACTTCCGGTGTAAAATTTTAGCAGTGCAGAGATTACAGAGCTTACAAACTGCAGTTATGTCATCATTCCACACAAGATACATCATCTTTACACACAGCACAAAATCAATGTGTTTTCCCGCCATCTTTTGATTGACAGGGTATAATCGGCCCTGCGCATCGGATGTTTTTAAACGCGTGAAAAATTGCCTTTATCGGCCAATACCGATTATCGGCCGATTCATCGGTGCATCTCTAATCAGGATACTACTAGAGCATATAAAAGCCCAATGCAGTGATTATGATAAACTGTACAATTTCCAGATTTTTCAACATATCTAGGAGCTGGAACACAATTTGAACCTTATTTACAATTGTTTTGAAACCAGCTCCAGTTATAATTATAACAGACCCAAAAATTATTGGAGTGAAAGGAGGGTCAGGGAACATAATCTAATGCTATATGCCAATGATATTGTTGTACTAACTGTTAGTACAACAAACTACAATAAATTTATGGTATGCCATTTATATTGTGTTACTCTGTTTGGGCTTAAGTCAGTTCCATTTTGGAGGAAATACCTAGGTAAAATAAATAAATAAAATAGATAAATACATTTCAAGAATTTATTTAAAATTGTGGTTGCTCCTCAGTTGAATTACATTTCAAAATACTAGTAATTCATTCAGTAATAATACATTTTCCAGACTTATTTTTTAAAGCAATATCATAAAATCACTAAAGAAGATGTCTGAGAAGGGAGTACGCCAAGAATTAAAATGAATAAAATGTGCCTGCTAAGAGAGAGGGGAGGTGTTTGAGGTCTTGCCTCAGCTGTACAACTTGTCTTCTGAAATAGTCAAATTGGCTAAACATTGGTGTGGAAGCAACCATGTCAATTTATAGTAGAGTCTGTTGTTTCCACATGCCCCATAGCTATTCTTTTACAACAGTTAGGAAACCAGTTGAGTATAAGTAAAGCCTATACTGTCTAACTCTAGGAATGTTTGGAGCACAATTGATAAAGCATATAAAATATCACGGTTCAAACGGCCACATTTTTAAAATAATCCTCTAAAGCCCGAATAAAGTGTGCTCTATAGACCATCTAATCAACTATTTAGTGATGCATGCAGCAATCACAAAATATTATGGCAGAAAGATTTGGGATATAATATTGATGATGACTCATGGTTGAGGATCCTGTTATATACAGGTATACATACTCCGCAACTGGAAATGCACCAAAGCACCTGATTGAAAGAGTAGATTGTTATAAAATAATTTATATAATTTCTTGAAGAATAAAGTGAAACAAGCACGATATGGGACAATTTCAGGTGTCACCAGGTTCAGTTTAATTAAATTGTATATTCATGTTTAAATATAAAAGGTTTATTATTATTTATTGTTTTTTTTGTGCTTACTCTAACTGTTTTATATCACCATTTAAAAATGAATCATAAAAAAATGAACAATTATATAATATTGCAAATATATACAGTTTTTGACTGTTTATAGTTTGTCTACAATGGACTATCCAAATCACATGTTACCCAGATATCCTTGTCTACTAACATAATTTGTATTATTTGCCAATACGTTTTCCTTCGTCATTGTTGGGTTATGCACTATTGGCCTGACTCTCTGCGTCTTGAGGAAATGGCCGTTCCTTGCCTCCATCCGAAAGTGATCAAATTGGCTCTGATAATGCCAGTGATGCAGTTTTCTGGGCTTCTTCTAATTTGATTAGTATACACAGGAAAATGTGAGAATAGAGAAGTGATTTTAATGTACTTGAAAGCTGGACTGTGAACCAGAGTTCTTGAGCTTTTTTCTAACCTCCTTATGGCAATGTTCCATCCCTTCTGAAATTATTAAAGCAGCCACTTGGTGGGTTAGATTTAAGGTTCAAGTTGGAATGTCATCTGCTCAATGCATGCACAATCACATGTATTGACTGGACTTTGGCTTTAGTTCTGGAGAGTAATAGCTACTATAGTGTGGGGGCTGGTGGGGAAAGATGAAGCAGTGCAGATGAATATTGGTGCTTTGATCACATACAGGAGTTCCTGAGGGCCGGGTAGCTACAGAGATGTGTAAGCCATAATGAGTGCGACAGAGCTGGAAACAGGGGAGAGACGGTATCCGGTTACCTCCAGGGCACAGATCTCCCATTTGGGGGGTAATAGTTATTGTTTCTCTGTGATGAATGTACCGCAGCACATGGGAATCTGCTTTGATAAAGGTGACCATTTTGCCCCCCATTTAACCTGTACATATTTTTTATGTGAAAATTACTTCTATTCTTTCCACACTGCTTTAAAATGTGATTGTGGATTTGCATAGGGAATAGTTTTTTGGGTTGAGGATTAACATGAGTAGTGGGAGGCAAGTAATTTCATAGAAAATCCAGAACAGAGACTTGGTCTTGGAGGACTGAGAAACTGGAGCTTGTTAATGATTTCTTAATGCAAAGTACCTCCTATGGAAATTTTTGGCTTTTTTGACATATTTGAACAAGCAACCACTTGATCCTCTTTGAAACAGTGCCTGTTAATAAAATTGATACACTCTATCAAATGACACAAGTGACATTTTGTAGTAATTTTCGCATTTTAAATGAACAATAAACAGATCAGTCACATAGAAAAAGTAAGTACACCCCTACATTTATCACACCTTCAAATACATAAACTTAGAATCAGGTGTTGAAGATTGGGTGCCAGTGATTAGACCCTGCTTAGGGAGTGCAGGTGGAACCTGTCTTATTTATACCCCTCTCATATCTAGTGTCTGGTATTCCCTTTGCTATCGAGGTGTATGGCGTCATCATGCCAAGATCTAAAGAGTTCTAAAGACCTTCAGAAAAACAGGCTGTGGATGCATATGAGTCTTGCAAGGGATTTAAAAAGATCTCCAAATTATTTGAAATACATCATTCCACGGTAAGGAAAATAATCTACAAGTGGCACAGATTTCAAATGACTGCCAGGCCATCTGATGCAAACATTCAGTACCATTTTTTTCTTTTATTTAAAATAAAATCCACAAACTGAACATTAAAAATATAAACTTCAAACTAAAACTTTACACAACTGTTTGTCCAATTATATAAGACAGAAAAGAACCCAATACACACAGACACACACGAGAATATATATTATTAATTTAGGACTGTAGTTTAATTCAGTGCTTTTTGTGCATCCATAGAAATAATGCATAAATACTTATATATAATATAAACTAATATATACGTTTATATTGCATATTAGTATTTATGCATTACTTTTTATAAAAGGTAACGGTGACAAACAGTAAACTGAAGAAAGTCATTGTCAGTGACTCTGGGTGTCTGCTAAAGCTAGCGGCATCACACTACGTGCGTATGACGTCACGTGCCGTCGACTAGGAAGTGGCTTATACTTCCGGGTAGTAAAAAAACCCGCTAGTGTTCCATTTGAGATGATATTACCTTTCTAAAATTCACACACTAGATGGTACAGCACAGAGTGCGTAGTGTAAGTGTACAGTACGTCATTTGGGACACAACTTTAGTATTTCATCTCCGATGCATGTTTCCGGAACAGAAGTAACATAATGAGTAAACCAACCCTGTGCGGCGCGCAGACCAATTAATCGATAATGAGATTCGTTGACAACGATTTTCATAATCGATTGTTATAGATTTTTCGATTAGTTGTTGCAGCTCTAACAGATAGATAGATAGATAGATAGATAGATAGATAGATAGATAGAGTTTATACAGTGATGTGAAAAAAATAAGTATGCTCCATGGAAATTGTTGGCTTATTTGACATATGTGCACAAGCAAACATTTGATCATCTTTGGATTATATACGTCTCTGAATTATAAACCCTACGTCATTGCTAAAAAAAAAAAAAAAAAAAATAGGCATTCAACACTACACCATACACTATTATTAAAAATAATAAGAAAATTTGTGTTCAAATAATCTCACTGAAGAGAGTTTTGAACTGTTTTTCAACAAAAATGTCTAATTAAAAAAAGGCAGTGAACTGTTTATCTACTGTGAACTTTTTCACAGTAGGTTTTATCTACTGTGAGTCTTAATGCAAACAATTAACTTCAAATAAGATATCGCCATCAACGTCCCTTTACATTCCATGGAGTTGAATATACCGATAAAATAATACTCTGTGATTAATAAAAACTGTAATTAGCCAGCACTTGATTCTCTTCTGAGTGTTGCTCATTAAGCAACTTATAGCCACATCCTTGGCTGGCTTTGAGAAAGCCTGAATGTCTGATTAAAGCTTCAGACACTTAAGACATCACCATGATTAATATTTCAACCACACAGGAACAGTGCGGTTTTAAAGGAATGCTCAACTCTGTGGAGGATCCTCTACTCTTTACAAAATTGCAAAGCCTGCTCTTTTTAAGGCCTGCGTTCACAAAGCGTCATTAACACAGCACATGCTGGTTTCATCTGGTTTGCATTACCCCAGGATCCACAGGGAAGTGCAGAGATTCTCAACACTTATTGGCCGAGAGCAAGCTGTTCCTCTCTCTCTTATTGGTCTCCTAGTAATATACCCCCTCTCAAGCTGTGAGAGTATATTCTGGAACATCAGAATGGCGGCCAAAATTTCAAAGTTCAGCTAACTCTGGGGATTAGTCATTTCACAAATAAAGTTCACCTGACATATGATCCACAATTAGCCAAACTAGTAATAGCATCAGGTAGAGATAAAAGAAGGTTTGGCTTTCTGTAGCCTGAGGAAGGTGCAGTGAGCTGAAGTGTTTCACAGGGTTATTACAGGGCAGACGAGCACACAAACACTAGCAGACTGAGACTCCAGCAGCTGGAGCCCACATGTAGACTGTGTATGGCTGAACGGAGGTCAGGTGGAAACTGCTGCAGATTGAGAGCTTGGGATCCTTCTGGAGAAGGACATCCCTTATGATTGAGTTTACTTTTGCTCAGTGTTCACTGAAGCACCGACTCTAGAAGAAGCTTCCCCTGGAGGAGAGCTGGCCACAAAAAAAAACACACAAACACACACACACAAATTTTCTTTATGAAACAATGAAATGTGATCTGTTTTCACAGAATTGAAATTATTTGCCAATGAACTATATTTCTGAAAGTAATATTTTTCTATTACACTCTGTTTAATATTGGATATTTTCCATATTTATATAAATCTGCACTTTATTTGTTTATCTAACACACATAATGTGTTTTCTTATCCTCTCAACCATTGATACACATCTCTAAGCCAATGAAAAGCCAGAATCACAAACGTAGAAGTAGGTACACTCTGCCAGCTCACATTTTTTATTTTTTTATTTTGTGTGTGCGTGTGTGTGTGTGGCAGCTCTTTGAAGTAGAGGCTGGGGCAGAGTAGTAGACTCTGTGGTACACTCTAATGAGGATGAGGAGAAGGCACGTCGATTTAAACTCAGTTGACGGCAGGGTTTGGTGGCGTTTGACTTTCCATTAAGTTCAATGTGCCTGAGGCCCCTATAACGAGACCACAACCGGCTCCAAATGCTAAAACATGCATGTTACATTCAGCACATCTTCATCACAGAAAAAACAAAGTTGCATAAATTATCTTCCGATGAATAATGAGGTGAGGAAAGATTAGAAGATATATTTACTATATATATAAAAAAAAAAAATCATACATGAAAATATGTTTAAGGGCGGGGTTATCGGCTGTAGCTTTTCCTGTGATTTGTTAAAATAAAATCCAGCAAAATAACTTCTTCTCATTAAAATAACTATAATGTTTGCATAAGATTAGATTTAGGTTAGATAAGCAGTAATGCAGAGCTGGAAAGCATGAACTCATCCACTGTGTTATTTTTCAGCAGACCAATTATCACTCAGCATCCTGAGCCTTGTTTAAGCTACACTACCAGCATCAACAGCATCCCATAGGCTCATAACAATCCTTTGATTAAGTCTAAAGGGCTGCATGTGCACCCTACTGATGTGATAATAGCCCATTCATATAAAAACACACATAATCAACAGTTAAGTGATGCATAATGGATCAAGTAGTGAGGAACGGGGAGAATATATGAGCTCTATCTCTCTGGTGGGCTCTAGACGCACCCAGACCACTGTGTTAATTATTTCTCAGGTCTAAATAAACTATTAGTGTTGAGATGCTAACCAGAACCTTCTCATCACTCTTCATTCATCCTCAGCAGAGTCTTCTCTGCATTTGTAATGCAGAGAATCATTACAAAATATGAATTTAGTCTTTATGAGTACATTGCAAAAAATATATGTTGGCACACTGCCATAAACTGACCAATCAGTGAATCCCATCAAATTTCACCTGCTTTCAGATTTGTGTAAGACATCTAAATATTAAATGAGCACGGTTTTTGTTCGGTTGTATGTGCATAGGGACACAAATAACACAACAGCCACCCGAGTGGCTCACAAGAAGTATGCAGACAGCCCACCATTTCATTTCAGCCTTTGGGAGGCTCTACTAAATTAGTCTTTTCATTAATCCAGACACTGCTTGCATTTTTTTTCTCTCTCGATTTTTCTCAGTTAGCCTAATAATAGAGGAACTGCTGCAATGCTTGTGAAATTTCTATGCCCTCTACATTGAAAAGGTTTTGCTGTGCATGTATTTGAAGGCACCGAAATTTGCCACTTCCTAAGCTGGAACACTAAATACAGTAAAGATATCTCACTGTGCATATAAAATCAGCGCATTCAATCTGTCATGCAAGATGTCTGAGGTATCACCATGCTCTGTAAAATGGTACTTAAAAATACCACACACACACACACACACACACACACACACACGCACACACATGCACACACACACAAGAGGCAAGAATCCCAGACATCTCGGAAAGCATATCAGCCAAGTTTACATAGCATTAATATCTTTGCATGAGAAAACACCTACACAATGTAGCGTATAAAACGTGGCTCAACATCTATAGCTAACTAAGCACAAAAAAAGCTTCACTACAGCTTCTTACCACAATGCAGAGACATTAAATGCAAGACAGCTATAGAAAATTATCATGGGTTATTGTTCCTGTGATCAGGAAATGCTTAGTAATACAGGCTTTTGAAAGAAAACATTCTTTCTTTTTTTAACTACAACATACTTTCATTATTCCAGTATTATTCCATAATATTATACAGTACAAAATATGAATACAATGATTCACAAGATATCTAAGAATTTCACTGGTGCTCCCTGGCTTTTCCTATAAAAGGGAAACCATGTGACCATACTGATTACTCATAAACTGTAATGGTAATCCACTAGGATGAACACTGTCTTTTCTACGAGCTGTGTTCCTCACAGCAGTTTGCACGATGAAGGCACACTCAGGATGTCTACAATAATAGCAGCACGAGGCATGTGAAGTGTTGCCATCCACGCACCCCTCTATTAAGCACCCATTTCTCCCTCCATCATTACTTTACTCTTTTCTAAATCTCTCCTCTCTGCCCTACTTTCATCGTTAGTTCTATTCTTTTCTTCCTCCTCCTCTTCTCTGTCCAAGTTTTAGATTTTTTTTTTGTGCAATATTTATGAGGAGAGGTCTAGGGACAAGAGGAATATCTCTCGATCTCTAATTTATCTCTTCTCTGAATGAAAAATAGCTATTTCTAGTAGCTATAGGGAGGCGACAGACTGTGCATGCATCCAGAGCCCTGTCTCTTGACCTTTAAGCATTATTCTGTCCCTTCATTCATAAGCGTGGCTGTGGGAGTCAGAGAAGCACACATCAAGTAGAGAGAAGAGGTAAACACTGATGGCTGGAAAGTCACTAATGAATGATCCTGTACAATTTGTTGTATTTGTGTTCCCTTTTCGCTTTGTTTTGTTAAATAATGCTTATTTTTTGTTGACACCATGACAAAAATTTGTTTCACTGAAACTTTATGTGAGGTATGAATCTCCAACATCACATCTGTCCCAGTTGCGCTATTCAGTGACTATTTTTGGTCCGACTGAGAATTGTCTTTTAAAGCATTTGAGTGGGAACTGTTTTGCTCAGTTATATTTCCATGGATACACAAACACAATCACAACACAGACGATCATAACACACTAATTTACTGTACTTACAGCCAAAGTAGTTGTTTGTGTAGCAGCCATATGGCAGAGCAACAATTTGTGTCGTGACTCAATCATCTGAGATTGACTGCAGATTTTCTCTGCTGAAATAGTTTTTTTTTTCTTGGCTGCTTACGTAATAGTTCTCTCGCTTGCTCCTTTGGACAAGAATGATTTCAAAACAAAACCATTTACCCCCTGAAAATGATTTCAGAGCCCTAATCAAAGCAGGCACCAACATAAGACAGAGATAGCAACTTCAGTAAGATTGCAAAAACGATGTGCATTGCAAATGAAATCAAAGGCAAGTTCAAGCATGCTTGCTCAGCACGTGAAATGAGGAAATGTAAAATTCTGTTCTCATTATGCGATTTGTCCTCGAAAATGAAGACCTCTCAGAATCAAATTACTCATACACTGATTATACATTGACAACATCCACTTCTCCCTACATATTTATCTCTAGCTGGGCATTCATTGTCACACAGGCATGTGTGAGGGATTGTTGAGCTAGGTTACCTCGTAAAGCACTCAGGTCACTGCAGATTCTCCATAGAGACAATTAGAGCACTCAAACAGGCTGATAGAAACAAGACATATAACAGAAAGGCAGTAGGGGGAGGCCAAAAGACGAGCTTTCAGCTCTGTTCTATGTCTGCCCATTGCACTTACCCTCTTCATCACACACAAACAAATTCTGACATGGCTCTGTTTTAAACACTATGAGCAAAGCGCGCACACACACACACACACACACACACACACACACACACACACACACACACACACACATGTTTGTGATGTTTTTTGGAGATGTTTGTGCAACTTGGATGTATGGAAGTAAGATGGCTCACACAATATATACCAAATCTACCAGCATCTTGCTCGCCAGTAGAGTCAGATGATGAAGGTGGCCTTTTAAAAAAATAATAATAATACAGCAGCACTTGTGTCATCCTAATATAGTGCTCTGTAGTGCTTCCATATTCCTACATAGAAAAAAAAACCTGTCATCTCACAGTCACTGAGACGTAGCAATAATTCATTCTCTTGTAGCCCATTTTCGTATCTTCCTGGTGTAAG
This sequence comes from Ictalurus punctatus, assembly GCF_001660625.3. NCBI lineage: Eukaryota > Metazoa > Chordata > Actinopteri > Siluriformes > Ictaluridae > Ictalurus > Ictalurus punctatus. Next base: position 13,791,119 of record NC_030428.2, on the reverse strand, counting down.
GGGTTTCAGCAGACGCCATGCTTAAACATCATTCATGAAGGTGGTCATATTGTTGCAAAGAAACCACTGCAGAATTTCATATACCATGAGGTAAGATGTCTTAACCCCTTAAACTCCCAAAACTCATCAGTGGCCTCAGACATACGGTAACTTTCTCGTGATATAACTACATAGCTTTTGATCATTAGTTTCACTGTAGTTGCTGAATAATTTATAATAAAGTACTGAGTAATATACTTTAAGATATAGAACTGAATACAGAAATACAGGACTGATTCATTAGCTAGCCGACTGAACAGATTAAAGCTCCAATGTGCTGCCAAGTCTCTTGTTTTTGTTATCTGAAAAACTAAAGGCTAACATAATGTAATCCCAAACAATGACAATATAGTTATCTACTGTGGTTCAATTCATTAATGCAGACTAATGAGAATAAGTGGATACTCAAACTCCTGGTTAGGCAAAGATTCAGTTCAGCCATAGTCTTCATCTTCTCCTGATCACGTCTTTTATGTCCGATATGGTATTAGCAGGGTTGACAGATTTGCACCTTTCTGTCATCTAGGGGGGCAAGGTGGTTAGAACTGTTGCCTCATACCTCCAGGTTTGGAGGTTCAAATCCCACCAAAATGTTCTCCCCATGCTTGGGGTCTCCTCTGAGTCCTCTGGTTTCCTCCCTCAGTGCAAAGACATGCACTGTAGGCTGATTTCCAAATTGTCCTTAGTATGTTAATAGGCATGTGAATGCCTGTGGCATTGTGCCCTGTGATGGGTTGGCAGCCCAAGTTCCCTTGGACTCCAGGCTCCCCGGTGACCCTGTAGCCCAAGTTCCCTTGGACTCCAGGCTCCCCGGTGACCCTGTGTACGATAAGCATTATGGAAGATGGATGTCTGTCATCGATACTAGTTATTTAACTAATCCCAATTCCAAAAAAGTTGGGGCGCTGTGTAAAATGTTAATAAAAACAGAATGCAATGATTTACAGATCTCATAAACCCTTATGTTATTCACAATAGAACATAGAAAACATATCATATGTTTAAACTGAGGAAATGTACCATTCTAAGGAATAATAAGGTAATTTTGTATTTGATGGCCGGCAACACAAGGCAGAAAAGTTGGACGGGGGCAACAAAAGGCTGGAAAAGTAAGTGTTACTAAAAAGAAACTGCTGGAGGAACATTTTGCAACAAATTAGGTTAATTGGCAACATGTCAGTAACATGATTGGGTATAAAAAGAGAATCTTACAGAGGCAGAGTCTGTCAGAAGTAAAGATGGGATGGTATCTGGATGGAAGCATATGTTCCTCTAAAACCTGTATATACCTTTCAGCATTGATGGTGCCTTTCTAGATGTGCAAGCTGCCAATTCCATAGATACTAATTCACCCCCATACCATCAGAGATGCAGGCTTTTGAACTGAGCGCTGATAAAAAAGCTGGATGGTCCCGCACCTCATTAGTCCTCTGTAGTTTAGAGGACGCAGCATCCATAGTTTCCAAAAAGAATTTCAAATTTCGATTTGTCTGACCACAAAACAGTTTTCCACATAAAATGGACTGAGGCACTCCATTTTAAATTAGCTTTGGCCCGGAGAAGAAGGCGGAGTTTCTGGATCATGTTCACATATGGTCTCTTCTTTGCATGATAGAGCTTTAACCAGCATTTGTGGATGTCACGGCGAACTGTGTTCACAGACAGTGAGTTCTGAAAGTGTTTCTGAGCCCATGCAGGGATTTCCATTACAGGATAATGCCTGTTTTTAATGCAGTGCCTCCTGAGGTCCCGATGATCACGGGTATGCAATATTGATTTTCACCCTTGTCCCTTGCACACAAAGATTTCTCCAGATTCTCAGAATCCTTTGATGATATTATGTACTGTAGATGATGAGATATTCATAGTCTTCGCAATTTTAATTATTCATTATTATTTAATCATTATTAATAATGATTGGTGAACCTCTGCCTGTCTTTAATTCTGAAAGCCTCTGACTCTTTAAGATACTCTTTTTATACCCAATCATGTTACTGACCTCTTGTCAATTGACCTCCAGCTGTTTCTTTTTAGTAACACTTACTTTTTCAACATTTTGTTGCCCCGTCCCAACTTTTTTAAGACATGTTACGACCATCAAATTCAAACTTGCCTTATTTTTTTTCTTAAAATGGTACATTTACTCAGTTTAAATATTTTATGTTTTCTATGTTCTATTGTGAATAACATGTGGGCTTATGAGATTTGCAAATCATTGCATTCTGTCATTATTTACATTTCACACAACATCCCAACTTTTTTGGAATTGGGGTTGTAAAATGGTTCCTACCAATGATGGTTGATGTGTGTAGTGCAGCAGGCGGTGAGTAGCACATGGTAGTAGTGTGTCATTCCACTATGAAACATGTGAAGAACATGCTATTTAAATAAAGATATCAAGTGCTTAGTGAAATTAGTAAGGCATTTTTTTTTTTTTTTAAGTTTTTTGGTCAGTGGATGTGAGAAAAGCGGCCACTAAAGGAGGCTTTCTTAAAAGCCTACTATATAACTGTTAATTACAACTACTGAACTGTCTTGTCTGTCAAGCAACTATGAATAAAAAACTAATTTCCTGAACATGCAATCTGCCCCCCCCCCCCCCCCCCCCCCAAAAAAAAAAAAAAAAAAACACACACACACACACACACACATACGTTGGTGATGTTTTTTGGAGATGTCTGTGCAATTTAGGTGTATGGAAGTAAGATGGCTCACACAATATATACCAAATCTACCAGCATCTTGCTCGCTAGCAGAGTCAGATGATGAAGGGGGCTTTTTTTATATACAGCAGCACTTTGTGTCATCCTAATATAGTGCTCTGTAGTGCTTCCGTATTCTTAAATAGAAAAAAACCTGTCATCTCACAGTCACTGAGACGTAGCAATTATTCATTCTCTTGTAGCCCATCTTCGTATCTTCCTGGTGTAAGGGATTTCAGCAGGCTCCATGCTTAAACATCATTCATGAAGGTGGCCATATTGTTGCAAAGAAACCACTGCAGGATTTCATATACCATGCGGTAAGATGTAAAGGAATGTCTTAACCCCTTAAACTCACAGAACTCATCAGTGGCCTCAGACATAACTTTCTCGTGATATAACTACATAGCTTTTGATCATTAGTTTCACTGTAGTTGCTGAATAATTTATAATAAAGTACTGAGTAATATACTTTAAGACTCCTGGAAACTCCTGGACACACACACACACACACACACACACAAACACACTCTACAAATTTTTCTACAAGTGTCAATTTAGCATACTCTGCTTAGAAGTGTTCTTTCGGTACAAGAAAAAAAGAATATCCCTACTTCTGATAAGTGAAGCTGTCCTCACAGACACATTCTGCTCCAGTGAAAAGTACTAATCAAGCCCTCTGTGCATGATTTTAAACACTTCCTCACCCACGCAGTCTCTCACAGTCTTCTTATGTCTGTTTGCCACAGCTACCTACTGTAAAAGGTAATCTTGCATAAAAAAGATCAAGATCATCCACTGCTCTGTAATTAATAGTCAAAAAGGCAGGCAGTTTTCCTGCAGTGTTATTTATTCAAAATACTCAAAATATAAATAGACATAATGAATCAATATAATTATAATAAAAATTCACTATGAAACACTGACAGCATGAATATTCCACTGAGGGTTGAGTCTGTTGGCTCTTTTAGTTGTGGATAGAGCGAGTGCATTGGGTAGAAATCCAATATTAGTGTTCCAAACAAGCTGAAGTCCAGAAGATGATGTAAAAGCTTGCACAGAGACAGATTTAGCATAACAGAGTTACAGTAGGGCTAAGCCAGACCACACAATTTGAAAGAGACCTGTTATATTCCTTGCTATGTTGTAAGCAAATGAAACGTGAGAACCACATCATAAAAGGTTGTAAGGATACAATAAAAACAGAGTGTGAGCATTATCAGAGCAACATTTGATGAAGAAAACTTCAAACCAACTGGTTTAGTCTTTATAATGCTTGCTCTTTAATCAGCTCTTTGGGGCTCAATCTAGGGCCACAAGGATTTTAAAAGAAACCAAAAGAACAAAGGAGATGTTACAAAAAGATGGAGTCCAGGAAGTGAGCCTGGCTGGAACTGGACTGCAGTTCAGTTAATGTCCCTGAGAGAATGTGCATTAAATGTCTATAATATAACAGTGAACAGTCTATTACATTAATCTCTTCACAGCTTTAACAACTATTGCATTCAGGTCAAACAGCTTCCCTTCCAAAGGTAACAATGCACTGCCTGCATCCAAGGCTCTCTTGTAGAGAAAAGGAGAAAATCACTTTGATAGTTTGCCAGAAAAATGCCCAACAACAATAAAGACAATAGCAAGTAGCCTGGTTGGTGGGGGTGGCAGGGAGGAAGTGTGGGCGGTCCTCACTGCACCCGGACCAGAGGCCATAAACAGCCACAGCTCACATTATCACCATGTAATGATGCACCAGCAAACCCATGATGAGGTCCTCATTTGCAATTCATAATACAGCTAAATTAGCCGACACTGATTTATTTATTTTTGTTTAGCGAGAGGCTAAGCCGCTCGCCGAGGATGAAAGCATGCTCCAAACTGATGAGCGGTCCCCATTAAAAGAAAGCCATTAAAAGACATTACATTTAGACGGGTGCAAAAAATATGTGGGACTGAGGTGAAACACAAGAGGTATGCTGAACCTCTAAGCACTACTGAAACACTCAAGGACTGGAAGACTTCACTGTTCAAAGACTTGTTCTCAGTGCCCAGTTCGATAGACAGTAGTGTGGCAGCTAAAGTTTGAAAAACAGACAGGGCAATTAGAGAGGTCTGTGACTCAGACATGAACACACACATTCACACACATAAGCAAGCGTGTACTTTACAGTAACTGTCTGCCTTTTAAAAAAGTAATCACGAGCACTCAGAGGAGAACTAAAGGAATTCAAAATGTTACTACTGATTTATTGAGGCTCTTATTAGCAAGCCTCAGGACATTCTCAGGAGCAACAAGCACATTTCAAAGGCGATAAAAAAACGAGATCTGAAGCAAATATGCACCAGAACTGTCAATATTCAACAGTTGAGCCCCTTTTTTCTTACCCCACTTGGCATTGTGTGTAAGCTTTATTTATCACACAACTTCTTAGAAATTCTTCCCGATTAAAAAAAAAAGGTAGGACGATACTCTATGTATAAATAATGCAGTGTTTCAACAACACACAAATATAATTGGCCATAGGAATGCACACTCCGAGAATGATTTTGCGTACTGGTAACAAGGCTTGTATCAGAATAGATTTCATGTATTTTCACGTGAAACAAACCATAAATTTTTATAGCCACAATGTCTGTGATGTTTTGCTTGCAGAAAGCAGGCTTGGTTACTTGCTTTCATTTTTACACTTTTTTCCAAACCTGAGGCTGTTTGCACTGAGACTTTGGTACATTTTGGTCGAGTGTGAATCTGATTTAGAACCATTCAGCACTATGTGTGAAAGCAATTCCAGTCCCAGGGCTGATAAAAACCATCAAGCTAAGTGCACATTATCTCTTATTTTGTACAATTTTTACACATAGATGAGGTGACATGCAGTTGATGTGCATTTCATATACAATTCAACAGTGTGAAATACAAACCTTTGATGATGATGTCTTGAACTCAAGTATTCAGGTTTTAAACATGCACTAAGAAGATAATAGTGTCAGATCAGGGTAGGATTCCTGATACCAAATTGATTTATAAAAAATGGACCAGTACATCCATAACTGCTTATCATCTTTTTGCATGATGCATGTTTTTAGTGGAATGTTAAGAGTCTGCAGTTGAACTTAAACAATCAAACATGTCTGCAGCTCAACCATTAAAAACTACACTGATTAAAAACCTTGACATAAACACTGTGAAGTGTTGTGAAGATGGAACATCTCAAACACAGAGGAACATGAGTGGTGCCAAGACAAGCTTGCCTGAGAATGGAGAAATGTATTGCAGGGCAACTATTCATTTGAAGTAACACAGGTTACTCCAAACATAAGATCAACACAGATAACTTCACTCAGATAACATCAGCAGAATTTGAGATGGGCCAACAGAGCACTGGTCAAGAGTATAAAGCTCGTTTCATTTACTTAACCACTTTAAAGATATGAAAGACAAACAAAAGATGATGGATTGAAGAGATATCTGAAACAAAGACTGCTTCTGATATTTAAGGTTGCTGGGTCTGCATGGCAAAAACAGAGAGAATGGGCAATCAAAACTGGTCTGTAGCTGTTGTATGATACGGAAGAGCTGGCTGGTGGGTGAGAATTGTCCAAAACCAAATTAGGGAGAAATATAGCTTCCTAAAATCCATGACAGGTTACTGGATTATGATAACTTTTGCAATTTTTGCAAACTTTTTCAAGAGACATAAAATGTTTTGAGGGTATATAAGATACAGTATATTACAGGATAACATTCTTGACAGCGGCAGAGAATCTGAGAAGAAGCTGTTCTAAACCATACAGTACAGTGTAGCTAAACAGGATAGTAAATGCAGTGAGATAGGAGGAGGAAAAATAGAGGGGCGATCCAGAGGTGCCCTGCCCATGCTTTTAGAGTGCGGAGTTGATTAGGAAAGAGCATGGCTGTCTGGCTCTAAATTCTTTATGGTTATTTCAGTGCAGTGTTCATTCATCTTGACTCTGATGAGTGGATATGAGATGCTATAGCAGAAGTGGCTTGGTGAGAGCACAGATGCTTGAGCCGCAATTAGAGTGGAAGCACTACATGAGCATGGCATTAGATACAAACAATTGGATAGGTATTACACCATCTGGGTATATAAGGAAAAAAAACCCAATAACACATCACCCATCTTCACACATCCTTTGAATTCAGATACTACCTTTCATTAGGGTGTTGAAGATTATTCTAAATATGCAGTGCATATGATAGAAACACACTGCAAGATATGGTTAATGATATTAGGGCTGGGCGATAAAACGGTATCAGTATTTATCGATGGTACACCTTTAATGGTAACAATAGACAAAATTTTCAGTATAACGCTCGATAAAATGTAAACAGACATTAAGTTTGGTTGCATGAACAACCTTCAAGCGTGCACCACCCCTGGATCATAACAGAACACACAAACACATGTGAAAATGAGTTCAGAGCCTGCCGAGGAGATTGTGAATAGAAAAGGACATCTCAGCTCACCAGTGTGGCAGGTTATTTTGATTTCTTTTCGTCTGACCAACATCAGAACACCATTGTGTGTAAGCTGTGCAAAAAAAAAAAAACATACCAGCCAAGTACGGAGAAACAAGCTGCAAGAGACTTGTAGTACGCATACGCAGTGCTCTGCACATGTACAGTGCGTGTGACTCTGAACAGCGGGCAAGGAGGAAATGCGACATTTCGCTGCTTTTTGTGTTTTCTGTTCTAAATTTCGGCTCTGGGGAAGACAGTGAGAGTCCTCAGAGCAGGAGCTCGGCTCGACAGATGCGGACCTCAGCACAGCATTATCCGGAAGAAAGTGCTAAAGTGAAACTTTTATACGAGGCTAGGCTAACTATGCTAACAGGCTGAGCACAAACCAGTCAACCCATTCAAAGCATGAGATGAAGAAATCAAGCTTGTGATTATGATTATAATCTGATAGACATTGCAGGTCTTAAAGGTATAAAGCTATGCTATAAAAAGTAAAAGGCTGTAGGGTTCCTCTGGAGCTTGTTTTTGGCATTGATAGAACTCTAAGGACCACCTTTAGTGTCTGACACTAAAGAATTAATTAAGCTCTAAATCAAAAGTCGAAAACATCACATCTGCAGAAATTATCCAGCTCTCTATAAAAATTTAAAAACAACAACAACAAAAAAACATCCTGAAAACATACTTTAATTCTACCACTTACAATAACAGATTTCGTATGTCCTTTTATACAACATCACTGTTGAATTCTCTAATCAGAATAAATTAAATCAGAGTTGATTCATTTTTTATAATAATACCTCTGACAATAGTTCAGGCTGTAATATAAATGATTAATACTATCTTTGTTGTTTCTATAGCAACAGTTCATTCACAAGGATTTGTATGGCATACACTCTAGATAATCTAAGGCTAATACTAAACAGATTAATATATTGTGTTCTTTTATAACAAAGAAAAAGGTATAACCATAGATTATGTTGACGATTTCTGTAAGTATCCATTTATTAAGCATTTATGGAGTCTTGAATGGCAGCTATCAGTAAGTTTTCTGACATGGGTAAGTCTTGAAGACAGAGGAATTTGCGTCATCCAGTTTCTTAGTAACATGTCAAGTTGATAACAGGAAGTTATAACTTGTTCACAGACATTCCATAACATCATAACAACAAGGATTATAAGTAGTTAAAAAGTGTGAAGTGTTACTCATTAATAAATGTTAGGTCAACTCCGGCTTCGAACTCCAATTCCCAGAACACACCACTGCCTACAAACATGGATTCTACAGACTACAATTCCCAACTCCGCACACCGGGCACTTGCTCAGTCTCCAGAGTTTTAATCACACACAGCTGTTGTCAATCACATATACACACACCACCTTTTAAAAAGAAACTTCATTCACAAGGACTCTGCAAAGTAATGCTCAGTGTACCTACCTGACTTACCAAGCTGTTGATCTTTGTATTGCTATCCTCTTTTTTTTTTAACTCTTTCTGCTCCCTGGTTTTAGTATTTTGGATTATTCTACTCTGCGTTGTTTGCTTATCACCTTCTGACCATGCTTTTGCCTCTCATTTTTGTTTCAACTGCATTTGCAGCTAGCTCAACCTCTCCATCGTGACAGATTACTTTGCCACCACACAATGAATGCAGCAGAAGAATCAGAATTTCAACAAGCTATCACAGCACATGGACAGTTACTGGGAGAGCATCAGCAGCGTCTGGCGGATCTCAACAACAATCTCAACCTCCTGTCTCAAGCTCTCCCTGCCAATACTGTGCCTGGTGCTCCAGCTCCCCAAGCTCCCATCACCACCTTCCGAGCACCCATATCCATGCCGGAAAAATTTGCATTTTGACAAGTTCTTAGCCCTGATGTGATAACAGAAATGGCATGCCACGATGAAGCTCTCACTTTTGATAGACCTAGTCACTTGTCTGGACCACCTGCTTCACAGTCGCAACAGCTATCGAGAGGTAAGGAGCCTTCCGGGAACGACCACCCCTTCTGAACGTATGCAGCTTGGGCGCACCAAGATCAATGAAGGAGAAAGAGAGGAGATGCCATGAACACCGATGCTTCTACTGAGGCAGTGCTGACCACCTCATTGGACGCTGTCCTCTGCACTCCAAACCCGTAGCTAAACCCACGCCACCTTCGAGCAGGAGCCCCACACCCCACTATGAAACAGACCAGTCTCACTCTCTCCAACCCATTCACTCTGCCAGTCACAGTGCAACTGTCAGGTGTGGTTTCTCTATTAACAGCACTAATCGACTCTGGGTAGGCAGGTAACTTCATGGATGTGGAAACCACCACCTGACTCAATGTCCCCATCCAGTGCCTGTCAAGTCCACTGAGGATCCATGCCATTGACTGAGGACCAACTGGAGAGGGCATCATCATATTATGCAATGTACCGCTCCTGTTTCAAATCACAGTGACCACTAAACATCCCATCATCTTGGGTTTCCCTTGGATGCATCTCCACAACCCCCAAATCTCTTGGCGACGCAGGGAAATCACTCAATGGTCTGATTACTGCCACCAACACTGTCTCCAGTTACCACAGTTCTGCCCAGTATTCACATCAGTGGAGAGCCTGGAACAGCCTGTACCCATATCCTTTCCCACTGAGTACCAAAACCTTCAGCAAAACATCTTCAGCAAAGCCAATGGTGTACCCCCGCACCATTCCTATGATTGTGATATTGAACTACTTCCAGAAAGAATGCCTCCCTGTAACAGGATATACCCCCTTTCCATCAATGAACAAAAAGCTACAGAGTAATATATACAAGAAGCACTGCAACAGGGGTACATTCACCCGTCCATGTCTCCTGCTTCTGCTGGGTTCTTTTTTGTGGATAAAGAAGGGAGGACTCCAACCACGTATAGATTATCGTGGACTCAATCAAATCACAGTGAAATACCATTGTCCACTACCCCTGGGTCCAGCGGCACTCGAATAACTTTGTTCAGCCCAAATTTTCACCAATACTTGAAATACAGAGCGCATATAATCTAATACGCAGCCGGGAAGGAGATGAGTGGAAAACGGACTTTAGCACCACCTGTGGCCACTATGAGTACTGCGTCATGCCATATGGGCTTTTTTGTGCTCCCTCAGTTTTTCAAAGTCTGATCAATTACCTTTTAAGAGATATGCTGAGTAAATACATTATCATTTTACATAGACGACATTCTCATCTACTCCACTTCACATGAAACCCATATACATCATGCTCACCAAGTATTCCCACATCTCACCCAGAATCTGTTGTTCATTAAAGGAGAGAAGTATGCATTCCACCAACACACTATCTCCTACCTGGGCTATATCATTAGGTGAGAATGGGCTCCCTTTTGAATCTGGTTCTTCTCAAGGTTTCTTCCTCATATCATCTTAGGAGTTTTTCCTTGCCACCGTTGCCACCAGCTTGCTCATTAGGGATAAGTTCACACATTTAAAATCTGTATCCTGCATTTATATGTTTCTGTAAAGCTGTTTTGAGAGAATGTCCATTGTAAAAAGTGCTATACAAATAAATTGAATTGATTATAGCCTCCTACATTTATTTAATTTTGTCAATTTTATGCCTATTTCCTGATCACCTTTAGCATACCTCATGTTTCGAATAGCCCTTTGATTTGTCTGTCACATGGACATGTCACATGGCAAAATTTGGATTTATGTTTGTCTCCCCACGTCATGACATTTAATATAAAGAACATTTAAGAACCTCAGCTTTGATTCCCAGACCCCTTTCTATGCTGTAAGTTAAAGTCCTCCATAACATGCTGTTAAGAAGCAGACTGACTTGTAAGCTGAAATGTATGTGTTTCAGTCATGTGCATATCAGACTGCTACAGCCAAGTAGTGTGATTCCCAGTGTCATGTATTATTACATTATTTTGTGCAGCTATGATAATTTCACACTGTCTGAAATATCTGCATTGTAACTTAATGTAAAGAACGCTAGCCAACTGCAAGTGACTTTTTTTTTTTAACACCAACTGGGGCGTTTAAATCTACTGTATACATTTCCATAAAGAGCATTAATTTTGGACTGTCCTATTTGCCTTAATTATAATGATATATTTTATATAAACTGAAGGCAACTAACAGTGAAGCTGCACAAAAGGTTCTTAGAATAATGTGAAATTTAGCTCTGACCCTACCATACAACTGTTTCTCAGTACAGTCATAATCACACATCATATCAGCGAGCTGTCCAAATCCTCCCATTTCTAACCGGCATTTGGGAGAAAGTGTGATAACGAGCAGCATTACACAAGATGGTTTCTGATGGGGAAAGAAATTATTCATGGTGAGAGAAAGAAAACAAAGACAAAAGCCTGTGTAACATGGCTACATATGTAAGAGAGAGGGGGAGAGAAAGACAGAAGGGCTCTGCTAAAGCGGATGGAAGAAATCTCTCCCTCAGGACATTCACACTGTTTGTGCCCATTACCTCTATCTATCAAATCCCTCACTTCTTGCCAGCTCACTTTCTTTCCTCCCTGCCTATCTTGCTCACTCTACATGTCATGTAACCATGGCATTTAAAAGAGGTACCAGGGAAATGTCCTAATCCAGATTCACTGGTGAGCTTTTGAGTACTGTGTGGAAGTACAGTGCCCAGTCAGTGATCATTCAGAGGGTACTGGAGAACGCCAGTGACATTCAGAACACAGCAGTGGCCTTCAGCTTCCCCCCAGTAGAATAACATCCTCTGTCCAGTTACAGAGCCCCTCTCTGAGAAAGAGTGCGAGTCTGGTGGTGGCACAGACAGAGTTGATGAACTGGCACAATGATGAAAAGGCCTGGAGATAGGCACAAATGCTTTGACAGCTATATACTGAAGAAGCAGAGTGGGATTTGACTTTAACCCTGCTTAGCTCTAACTATTTACACTTGTACTGTGCACATGACATGACGATCCTACAGAGAATGCCACACATACTGCAGTGCATATTGGGAAATGCCAAGCTCCATTCAGGCAGGCTGGGGGTGGCCAAGTGTGCTGATGCAAAATCAGTCTCTATTGAAGCTGACTACTGATGTGACTCAGCCTCACAACACATATATTCCCTCGTTACAAGATCAACAATGTTATGCAACAGAGAAACAGAAATTAGATTTGAGACATATACCAAAGTGACTGGAATCACTACAGCTATATATACACACATGTACAAATAAGTCTGGGGGCAATCCAAGACCACTGAGTGCTTGTAATACCAGTGTGGTAACTACACATTCAACTATAATGTAAGTATGAGGATGTGTACTACTACATACTAGTAGGTAGTAACATGCTAATAGCAACTACTCTTCTGGATTTTTTTTTAAAGTAGACAAGTATAATTTGTAACAGGTTTTTTTCTGTCTCAGGTAATTGCACATGTGTAACACATGTAAGGGTAATTGCATTTGTATAACCTGGTTCACCTGTATAATCATGTTTTTCAACATGACCTTTCTTCCTGATTGGTTGTAACAGGATGTGTGGAATTACCTACAGTATTCGGGTCATTAAACTGCAGCCTCCCAGGAAATGTCAAATTAACTAACACTCAGCTAGCTGTACTGCTTGTGTAACCTAACCAAAATGTCAAGCTTTAAAGCAGTCTGTAGTTGTATGCTACCTTCCCACTAACTACACAGTGTGTAACTTAAAGTAATTACTGTATAGTGTTGTGTTGAAAAAAAATGTAAGCCTACACAATTAGCTGGATTAGCAAAAGTCTTAACCTGAATTCACACCTGTGTCATGGTAGCGGCAAATTACCGCACCCAGAAAATGAACACATATATGTACAGCCATGTTACTGAAATATGGGAGATGGGGACAGCCGAAATATGCCAGCTGTAATTATAACAAATTTGAATAAAAACCTGACATGACATAGTAGGTCAGTAAATTAACAGCCTAGTCATTTTTTTCCGGATATCAATCAGTCATTACTGTACAAAATAAAATGAGCAATTGGAAAAAAAATAGAATAGAGATGATAGATAAAACATGCATCACACTTTGTGCAGTCTTGCCTCTAAAGCAGCTTTTATGGATTGAAATGACTGATAAAATAGATTAAAGCTTGTTTGTTTTGAATTACGCTTTATGCACATGTAAAGCAAGAATGCTTTCAAAGAAAATCAAACTAAAAGTTTTTACAATAAAAATTTACTATTAAGAGCAGTAAACATGAAGAACACATTTATTTTAAGACCTATTCTGACTAGCTTTTGTCTCTGCAGGCCACAGATGAGGTTTTAAATGAAAAGTAACTTGCTTTATATAATGACATAAAAAAAATTATCTATACCATTAAAAAAAAATTTTTTTTAAATAAATGTTTGAAATTCTGTTTCAACTTAATGTTTGTAAATTTTTCTATTAACACACGTTCTATGTAATTCCTGCTGCAATATTATAACCTACAGAAATTTTTATCAATAATTTCAATGCAGTGGCACAGGACGTGGGCATTTCCTATACTTTTGCTGTGTATGTTTTGTTAAATTACAGACTGGTTTAAAATCTGACATTTTTGCTGGGTTCCATGTTACACAGGTAGCACAGCTAGCTATATGCTGAGTAAGATGACAGTTCCTGGGTGACTACAAAGTAATTACTCTAATAATGTAGGTAATTACGCACATCCTGATACTAAAAACCTGAAGAAAAGTTTTAATGGAAACTCAGCAGTTTATACAAATGTAATTACCATCACCCTGTTACACATCTAATTTACTGAAAAAGAACTTCCTGTTATAACTGGCAAGGTACTTACACAAGCCAAGACATATTACAGTTGTGCTCATATATATATATATATATATATATATATATATATATATATATATATATATATATATATATATACACCCCTTGCAAAATGTTAATATTTGTTTTTTAATAAGAGGGATCATTAAAATTGCATTTTGTTTTTATTTAGTACTTCCTAAATAAGCTATTTCACATAACAGATGTTGACATATAGTCAACAAGACACAATAATAACTTAGACAAATGATCCAGTTCAAAAGTTTACATACCCTTAATACCATGTTTCGTTACCTGGATGATCCACGACTGTTTTTTATGTTTTATGATAGTTGTTCACGAGTCCCTTGTTTGTACTGAGCAGTTAATCTGCCCACCGTTCTTCAGAAAAATCCCCCAGGTCCTGCACAATGCTGTTTTCCAGCATCTTCTGCATATTTGACCCCTTTCCAACGGTGAATACATGATTTTGAGATCCATCTTTTCACACGCAGGATAACTGAGGGACTCGTACACATCTTTTCCAAAAGGTGCAAACATTTTTTGATGCTCAAGAAAGTAACACACTACATTAAAATTCAGGGGGATATAAACTTTTGAACAGTGGGATTAGTGTAAATTGTTATTATTTCTTATTCTGGGAAACATGTAAATAACTTATGTAGCTTCTAAAGGGCAGTACTAAATAAAAAAAATAAGATCTGTAAACAAAATAATAAGAAATTACACCAATCATCCTGTTCAAAAGTTTATATCCCCCTGACTCTTAATGTAGTGTGTTACTTTCTTGAGCATCAGTGAATGTTTGCACCTTTTGTAGTAGTTTTGTATGAAGCCCTCAATTGTCCTAAGTGTGAAAAGATGGATCTCAATATCATATAGCCACTCCTGGAAATGGGTCAAATATGCAGACAGTGCTGGAAAAGCAAATAATGTGAAACTGGAGGATTTTTCGGAAGAACAGTGGGCAGTTTTTCTACTCAGGACAAACAAGGGTCTCATGAACAACTATCACAAAACATAAACACAGTCAGTGATCATCCCGGTAACAACACAGTATTAAGAATCAAGTGTATGTAAACTTTTGAACAAGTTCATTTGTGTAAATTCAGTTATTATTGTGTCTTGTGGACTTTATGTAAACATTATTTAGGGCAGTACAAAATTTTAATGCAATTTTAATGATCCCTCTTATTTAAAAAAAATTATTAACATTTTTCAGATTCTACAAAGGGGTACTGTATATAAATTTATGAGCACAACTGTGTATATGTATTGTACATAATTTAAGTTGGCCTGCTTTCAGTGTATAATGGCGGGTTTGTGTTTTGGAAATACAATAAGCAGTCTACTACACACATTAGAGCAGCTGGCCATCGACATTCCAGGCTACTTGACTTATCTGAATTGTCCCATTGGTCAGCAGTAACAACCTGTGCAGTGTGCAGCTCATAAAGTGATATCTGAAAGACATTCTGATAAGGCCAGACAGATAAACCTGTGTGGCATAAAGTAAAACAGACACATCATACCAAGAAAAAAACTAAATGTTATGAATAAGAGTGAAAGCTTGGCTGATATGGGGTCTTCGGATAGTAAAGTGCCTCTCCTGCTTCATGCAAAGAGGCTAGATCATGTGGAAAAGACTTAATGCTTATGCTAGAATCCCCCAGACAGCCCTGAATACATGAACTCTGACCCCCTGAGGACACTCCAATACCAGACGAGCGGAATGACGTCGGTCTGAGGGACTGGGTTTTCAGCTGAGTGGTCAGGGCAAGGGGCAAGGAAACACTCCCAGACACAAACAGAGGAAAAGACGGAGTATGAGAGATGAAGAATGAGCATGAACAATCCAAGAAAACGTCTGTGTTTTGGAGAACATACAGTACTACACTGGTGGGTAAGATGGCAAAATAAATCACAATGTGAGACATTTTCATACAATACACAATATCCATCCATCCATCCATCCATTTTCTGTACCGCTTATCCTACCTAGGGTACAATACAAAATATTTATATATTTGTATATTATGAAAATAATGAGTAGTGTCAGATTTAAAAAATGTGGAATTCTGTGAGTTTAATGAGATATTTACTTTTTGATACATATGATACTTTACATAGAATAGGTGAGAAAATGAAACCTGTGCCAAAATGTACATAACTTCAAATCAACTATTTGTAACAGAATCAGTGTTACAATAGTTTTGGGTTTTTTTAATGGTTCCATGTGTAAAATGAAGACATTACAATATCTATATCATCATATCGCCCCATTCTACAGTACCACACTTGAATTTTTTATTCTTTTACGTATGTTTTAGTGGACATAGCATTTATCTCTAATCATCTTACTACTTCCATGGTCATTCCCTGATCAAGAGTGAAGAATTTACAAAGCATGCTGGCTTTAAAAGGAAATAAAGAGAGAAAGAAAGAAAGAGAGAAAGAGAGAGAAAAACATATAGTGGTCGTTTTATACTAATTGGCTAATATTGTGTTGCATCTTCTTAATGGTACATCAGTCCATTTTTACAGTATATTAGCTATGTCTCTGATTACAGATACTATTATTGATAACACTGTGCTGACATTCTGATATAAATCAAGCAAATCATATTATAGTCTTATTTTTAAAATTTAACACACTGGTTTACTTAAAATGTGATGGGTTTAAAAGCTAATACAATTAAACAAAAATAGTTAATAAAATTTAATTAAATGAAACAAAATTAAATCAAACTAAAGAAAAGTAAAGAAAAGAAATTCAAATGTTACCCCATTTGAAGTCTACAGTACTCAACTGGGTCTATGTAAAAACACTCTAGATCTGCTGAATTAGTTTTATCAGTTGCTAAGTCATCATCATAGTACTATTTCTAAGGCTGACCTTTTGTCTTTGTCTTGTGTTTATCCTGCAAAGGAGAACAGAAGTACATAAATAGATTCATAAAAGGGAAAACAGACGAAATCCCACAGCATGGGGAGAGATAGCAGTTTGGGACGCATACTGTACAGGGCAAGCCCCCTGGGGGAAAGAGACAGGAGCAATACGCAGACCTCTCCAGAGAGCCCATGCTAAGGCCATTCTCATGACTGCTGCTTAGACATCATCACTGGCCTGCAGTGAACAACACTATGCAGATTAGTAAGGATTTACGAGTATATATACCCTGGATATGTGTGTGTGTGTGGGTTTGTGTGTATATATATATATATATATATATATATATATATATATATATATATATATATATAGATAGATAGATAGATAGATAGATGGATAGATAGATAGTTCTATCTATCTAACAGCTGACACCTTGCACCACTCTATAAGAGCAGGAGCAGGGCACAAGGCTTCAATGTTGTGTTTTGTGGGGAGGAGTTGATGAGTGGGCTAAACCAGTAATGCTATTTTGAATCCACGAATGTGCCACTGTACAGGATCCCTCTTCCTTGGCATTGTGCAACTGCTGAGGTATTTACTATCTATACCACCACAGTCAAACAAATAATAACTCACTAGCCAAAGTGCCTGGTTCTCATGCCTCTGCAGTGCACAGCAGCAGGGGAGGAATGGAGTGGAGCTGGAGAGTCAAGAGGGGGTAGAAGGACGGGGGCTGAAAAAAGCACAGACAAAAAAAAATTAAGTCAGAAAGCGCTCAGTGCTCTCAGTGAGGCGAGAGGTGGCACATCAATCTTCAGTAGTGTTAAAGTGGGGCACATCAATAAGAGATTGTAAGCAGGAAGTAGGAGCTTCACTGTGCTGCTAGCTCACCGTCCCTCATGACTGACTGCCGGTGGAATCGATTAGAAGGAACGCTGGGTGAAATTCCAGCCAGCACATTACACACGGTGGGTTCACTCCATAGCCAGTGAGAAAGAACCCACTGCACATCTTCCTGTGACCTCGGGATCCCACACTCAATGTCGTTCCCAAATATTTGTGATGTGCTTACCGATTTTGGTGCCAATTTGTTTGTTGGTGCTGTATATTATTTTTTTTCTGTGAGAAGTTAGCAGTTGCCATCACCAGGGAACACTGCTAATGCAGTTACAATCACATTTAATAGAAGAAAAAAAAAAAAAATTACATCAAACATATGGGATAGTGGTCAGGTTTCACTATTAGCTCCTAAATACAAAAGATCAAGAACTTCTTTTCTAACTCACCATTTTCCAACGGCATTCAATGTTATACTAAAGAGAAATCCATTGTATAAATAATAGAAACAGCATTGGACTCAACTTTCCACAATGCAATGCAGCAGTTAGTGATCTAAAAGATGACCAGCACACTTGGAGACCCATGTATTTGAGCAAAACTATGCAGATGGGATGATGAAAGAGGTGGACAGACTCAAAGACTAAAGCTCTGCTGCATAGCTCTCATTAGGCAGGGGTGAGGCAAGGGCTAATTCCCATTGGCACAATTATCAGCAGGTAGTCAAATGGCATTGTGGGTAATAAAAGAAACCATTAGCCGAGGTGAAAATAGAACAACATTTCAATGAAAATAGTTTAAATTACAAAATACTGAAATTAATTCCAAAAAAAATATCGGACAACACTGAAGATCACATATAAATTATAAATACTGATATGCAAGTGGTTGCATTTTTGGTTGCAATCACTGGATTAAGTTTTCCTTTAAAAGCAGTATATTTACTGGGTAATTTTATGGGTGTTAAATATACACAGAATGCAAATTTGGAACAAAATAAGTGAATTTGTATCAAAATCCTGACTTTAAAGAGAGAAGATCCTTCTAGAGCTACTGGAATTCACCACATTATAGTCCTTGACCTTGTGGAGAATATATCTTGATCTTCACTTGCTTAAAATCAGAGGAACATACAGACCACATGCTGTTCGTTCTCCCACTGCACAGAGAGGTGCTAACATGAACAGAACTGAAACGCAATGATAAGATGCTCATACTTTCACCCTCTGGCCAAGAAAACACCAAAATAAGTTATTCTTGCACTCAAACCAGAACCTATTCATTGTTACTAATATGAATAATCTTAGCACCACAATCAATACAATTGCTCTCTTGATTCTCTCAGTGGTTTTATCACAAAAATGTTGGCCAAAGGTATTTCCTCATAACACAACCTGATCTCAAAGTCAAGCTGTGGCCAAGACTCAAAAGGGTAGAAAGTGCACAAGCTGAACCAAAGAACATTAAACTCGATCTAAAAGCTAGTTATAATAACATTTATAGTTATGCCAAAGCACACACAATTTTTTAATACCTTAAATACCATCCTGTACTCAGCTTAAAGCGAACATAAATGCACATTGAGAAGGCATGATGAGAGAATGCAATGCCCAAACCAAGTGTGACATCACACTGCAATATATAAGAAATAATACAGAGCAGAATATGCATGCAGTAGAAAGAAAGCCCCAAAAATTTATTACCAGCCTTAATCCAGTATCAAAAGAGGAGGCAACTGCTGAAAAAGTCTGTACCTAAAATAAAACACACTTCTCCTAAGCAGACTATTTTTTGCAAGTGAATGTGCTAGCATACTAGCATACCAGCATACCAGGGCCACTGTTTTTAATCCAAATTGGATAGGTTTGTAGCAAGGTTGCGGGTGGAAAAATTAAATTGGTAAGATGCACAGAAAATTGTGTCTCCCTTTTCCAATGCCCAATTTTTTGTGCATTTTTTGAAAAGTAGTTAGAGTGGAAATTTTGCTGAGACCTAGCAACCATGCACACCGGCAAAAGCTTGTCCAGAGCTTTTATTTCAGTATATACTGCTAAAAGTCTGAATGAACTACACAATCACTGTGTCATTATTAATTTTCAATTACTGAACTTTCAATTAATCTAATGTTGAATGTTTTCTCCATATTCAGGCGATATTTTTACTGTATTGAAAATGCATCACATTGAGACAGCACCTTAACATATCAGACTTAAACTTTGTTTATTGTTGCAATGAAAAGGTAATGTGTGAACTGAAAAAAGTTAAACAAGGAGAGAAAAATGAAGGCACAGATAAAACATCAAACAAGACTCCCTTTCCATGAAATCTGACATGAAATGTCATGTTCAGTGATATTCTTTCAAGGGAACTCTAAAGCTACAGATCATTTTCTAATGACAGAGATGACATTATCTTTCCTTTATCTTTCTGATTCTTCATAACATTGTCTCTACCATGAAAGCTATCAATTCCATACAAACTTTTTATGTGTCACGTCTAGATATAACTTTACTGTGTGTCAACTGTAAGTATGTGGTTGCTGTCTAATATGGCAACTGAAGCATGGCACTGTCCATTATCTTCTTTAACTGAATAAACTGACTGAGCACTTAGGTACTACTATTTCTGCTTCTTGATATTGTAACACCTCTGCAAAAATAAAAGAGCAGAGAAGAAATCTGTATTACGGCATATGTCCATGCCCATCATATCCAGAAAATACAGCATACATTAGGGAAAATACATCTGCAGGGATTTTGAAGTTCATGGAATAAATAAATTCTGGAGTGCCACAAGGCTCTGTCTTAGTTCCCATGTGGTTGCCTTTATACTACAGTACTATCTCATACATGCTACCATGTTTGAGATATTATTTCAAAGCATGCCATTAATTGTAACTTGACAATATGAAACTTGGTTGTGGCAGAAAAACAACTGTGCAACTAAATACATAGATAAATAGATAAATAAATAAATGATTGAATAAATTAATGAATGAATGTATGTATGTATGTATGGGTGGATGGATGGATGGATGAAATCGAATCAGGAATTTTCTGAAAAAAACAGAATGAGGAAACCTAGGAACAACTTGGTGAGTAAAGATCACTAGATCATTGATAATCATGCCTATGTTCAGCTTGTTTTGCTTGTTGATGATAGGGCTGCCTTTAGTTTCAGGACAACTGTATATAATATAATATAATATAATAATATAAACCAGAATTTGTGTACTATTTTAGATGATTTTCAGTACCATTAAAAGATGGGCTCCAAATTTGGTTAGTCTCAAGCTTTCTCCCTATGTAGGTCCATCAAAGGGAATATTTTTCTTTACCTAAACCTCTCTGGCTTATTTTATTCTGTTCAT